>NC_091142.1:16505918-16829325 GCF_041381155.1 Argopecten irradians | reverse complement strand
TTTGATTTTCACCCGGTATCAAGCTTTCGGCAAACCGAACTAAATACAATATCGACAAATACGCAGTTTATCGACTACACTATCCTGATTTTAACGTGAAAAGGTAAGATATCGTTAGACGGATAACATATAGATGGCTATTCTTCATAATCTTAGTCACAAAAGAGTTTTCATGTGCAGTTCCGAATGTACTCATTGACCCGAGGAGGTCCGAACGAACGGCGCATTCGACCACTGTTCGGAACGTCCTTAAACATATTTTATTGTAAAACACAAAAGGATCAGGCACAAGTTATTCAAACTTAAACAGCCGTCTCCTAACATTATAACACAATTAACATATTATACATGATGACTTAGATATCTTATTCAGATTAAACAAATCAAATAATATTACTTTAAATAAATTTGATAATAATTGTGTAGTAAAAGTTGTTGTATGTTTAAAGCTTAAAATAAATTGGTCGATTTGAGACTATTTGTTGGGAAAGTGCAATCTTAAAAGAAGAAATGGGTAATGACTTAATATCTAAATTATTCCAGTTTTTTAAAGTAGAAGGTAAGAAAGACTTGAGAGTGGAAGAGAGTCGATAGTTTGGAATACAAAAGTCGTTGTTGTTTCTTAGAGCATATTGATTATTTTCACCAACTGTGGGAGGTAATAGATTCGAAAGAAAGTTAGGAGTATCATGAGTTTTCATCTTATGTAATAATTTAAGTTTTCTTCTAGCTCTCCTATCACTTAGTACTTCCAAACCTGATTCACCATAAAGAGATTCATTTTTTGCAAATGATGGCAAACCCGTAATTATTCTTGCTGCTTCCCTTTGTGCCCTTTAGCAAGATCCACTTCCGCTAACGTTAACCACTGAAGGCCGGTGAAACGCTTTGACGATCCGAATTTAAATAATGTTTCTTTTTTTTTCTCTGAAGATATTACGTTTACCGCTTCGTGTAGTAGCGATTTCAAAGCATTTATAAAATTTAGAAAAAATGAATAAAGTGTGTTATATTGCAATTTATAACTCCTTCGGTTGTATTTATGTTTTGTTAGATGTGGTTGAAATGAAAATATGTATCCAGATCGCATATGTTGATGACGCTCAGATCCGTGAAAACGTTCTGAAATACTTCGTATTTAAGTGACAGATTATTTTTTATTCGGTCTATTTACTAAAATAATAAATGTATTAATTTAAAAAACAACAAAACTTAATGTGATTTTTTTTGACTATTTCTATTATTATCAGAAACAAATGTCATATACCTTGCATTAGTGCACATTTAAGAATGTGCTTAAAGTGTACACGCAATGGTGTGGTATATGAGGCTTGATAAATGCGTCATTCGATAAAATTTAGAACGGAGAAAGTACGAGTTTCATAGCGATCACGGTATTAGAGAAAATGCGACTTTTCTCTAGAACATACCTGAAGCCCAAAGCCATTGACCCCGATTCGGGACCCCTGACCTGTGACGTCACGAGGACAAAGGGACGTACTCTACTCACATAAGATAGAGTAACGATTTTCGAATTCGGTGTCTGCCATCTAATATAAACTATCTGTTTGCAAATATCGATTTTGAAGACACAAATACCTGTGTTCATGTCCGATACCTATTACTAAGACGGAAGTTATTATTTTGGAATAAATTGTGCTTGGGTAAAGCTAAATTTATATGGAAAACACTTTTTATTACTCGACTATGTCAGTTTTTGTATTACGATGTATGTAATACTTGTACTCAAACAGGATTTATACCTGATATATACAATATAATGGTTAAATTTAATATACAATCCTTTATAAATGACTATATTCTAAATGTCTTTGTGCCACCAGCAATGTGCTGGAAGCGTTTCATTAACAGATTTTTGTATGATTTTTAGTACATCAGATGGAAAGAAAATCTTAATAATCGTGAAGAGCTTGAGAGGTACTCCGCTATTCACAGTAATCCTGGTATAAATCCTATTTTACAACAAAGTACAAAGTACATCTCTCGACACCATGTGTGGGATATAGTAGATTTATTTAAGTACTCCCTATCATGTGAGAATGATATTTTACGATGTAAACTTTGTAGTAAAACAAGTAGTGATATTCTATTACATTTTATACTAGAATGTCCATCTCTATATTTGAGTCGTAACAAAATTCTGGACGGTGTTGTGAATGCGATAGATACAACATTTTACATAATCTTTTCAAACATGAATATCGAAAATCAATGCAGATTTTTACTTGGTGATCGTTCAAATTTATATACTTGCCAGACGAACAATGAGAGGTTATGATGATAGATGTAGCGAGTAATACTAAAGAAATGTTAGGCGAGATTGAGAACTTACTTATTAATAAATAGTTATAAATTTAACATCTTAACTTTATCATATTGTTTATATTGTATTACTTGTAATTTGTATAAAATAACAAGTAACATGTATTTGTTTTTTTATTCATATACATAGTCTATCAATGTTAAACAACTATTGTTAAAATAAGTGAATTATTATAGTTAAATAATGAATTTATATCTGAACCCTTATGACCCACTGATCACAAATCCAAATATTTACATTTTCACTTCGCTCCGCCTCAATGAAACTAGTAAACTCCGATTACTTCATTTCCCAATGAAGATGCTTGGTCACGTGCTGACCTCTGACCGGCGTGAGAATACATTTTGACATTGTTTACATTTTGACCTACATTGTAGTTTTACGCCGCTTCAGTTTTGAACGGACTTTCTGCGATGTGGCCTATCGTTGTACATTTAGAAACACAGACAGGAATGCTTGATAAAGTGATATTAGAAATTGTCAGTAATATAAAATTATAGTCGCCTAGATATATTTTACACGCGTACGTATTTTGATAAAACACTGAATTAGGCTCAAGCCCAGGTAAAAAAATGCTGAGCATAGCCTGGACCGGGGATGCTTCAAAGCTCTCTATTTAGGCCTATAAATATATGCACTGCTGACAAGTAAACAAAGCATGAAATTAAAACTAAAAGCATTTATTTGTTTAATGTTTAGAGAAATATCTTAATTCAAGCACACGTAAGAAAATTTTAACAATGTTATCTTCAAAAAGTGTAATTTGGGTTAGCGTCACGTTAGGACCGAACGCAGTGAGGTTCACCACTCATCGCATAGCCTAGTAGGCCATAATCGAACGCAAATAGTTTAATGTGTACAATATATGTGAAACGGTGTCATACATGTAAGCTTAGAAATGATAGATTCCATGAAAATACGCTCAAATAGCAAACAGGCTAATTTCAGTGACATTAAGCCTAACGAAACGATTCTGTGAGTGTCAAAATCCACGGCATTGGAGGGTCGTTGGAAACCGCCAACATTTCAAATCGATGTTTCTCTACTTACTTTATACCGAATTTTAATCCCCAAACTCCAGTAGACAGAGAAGTTATCACATTTCAAGAATAACACAGAAGTCTTCCAGTGATCTGCGACTAAGTCCCGCATTTTAACACGTTTTATTGAGCCCCGGAAGCATGATTATTGGACTGCATCACATACTATAGACACAGGGGTTGGATTTCACAACAGATTTAGTTCATACATATTTAAATGTCAGCTACAAATAATTATCAGACGGAAATACAACATTCAGTTAATTCCATAACAATTATAATTGAGTTTTAAAAGGTTTGATCATGTTTTAGATACCAATCATTCAGCATTTTCACCACAATCGTCATTTTCTTCGAAACCGGACCCCTGCTCAATCGAGCGACCGGATTACACATTGACTGCACTGCTAGTACTGAGCAGCAGTTTTTGTATTTGAAGCTACATAATAATGTTTTATGATAAAATTTAAGCCATTAGTTCTTGAATATAAAAACAATATTTCAAAATCGCCGTTTTTTTATCGTAACAACGCACAAAGAATGAAGTTATTTTCGGAACTACATTTTGTGTTGCCTTGGTGACGAGAAGAACTGACTGGCGGCTGTTCCGTAGCTGTACATACATGTACGATAACTGGTACAATGTTGCAAAATTGTATAATAATCTTATACCGAACACATATAATTTGACTTTTTTTCAAAAGCGGGATATTTAAATTGGTTTAACGTAAATATAAGGATTGATTATCATTTTGTTGCTTGCATTGACTGATGAAGAAAGTTAATCTCGTGCAAATGTTACATGAACTGCTTCGCAGTTCACTTCATTTGCACAAGATTAACTTTCTTCATCAGTCAATGCAAGCAACAAAATTGACAATCAATCCTTAAATGTTAACATTGCATAAGCCATCTCGAAGTTCACTAAAAATTGAAAAGTAGTCATAACATTAACCATTTTCAACTGAAGTAGAAAATGAGGTATCAAAATGACCACAATAGAACAACAAATACATATCAGGACCACAAAATCCAATATATGTAGTGATTTCTACGCAGGAAATGAAAAAATCGGATTTAAAGCTCAAAAATGGTGATTTTTCAGCAAATTTTTCATATTTTGTTTGACGCAGCAAAAATGTTTCCCAACAACAATCTATTATTTCTAATAAGTTGTTTGACCACTATCAATTAGTTTAAACAACAACAACAAACAAAAACCAATGTTAACATTGTATAGGTTCCGGTTATGACGTCATCAAAATGGCCACCATCTCGAATTTCACTAAAAAATGAAGAATAGTCTAACACTGATATTTTTCAACTAAAGTAGACAAATGTGGTATCCAAATGACCAGAATAGAACGACAAATACATATCAGGACCACATAATCCAATATGTGTAGTGATTTGTACGAAAGAAATAAAAAAAATAAGCTTTTAAGCTCAAAAATGGTGATTTTTCAGCAAATTGTTCATACTTGGCTTGACGCAGCAGAAATGTTTCCCAACAACAAATTATTACTCGTAATCAGTTATTTAAACTCCTATCAATCAGTAAATTAAAAAACAACAACAAAAATATATAGAAATGCAAAAAAAAGAATTATTGCTATACCCTCAATTTTGTAGATTAGCAGCGTCTCAAAAATAACACAACACCTACTAACAAATGTAACCTAAGCTAAGCCTGTGTTTCCGTTAATATCATTAACAGTTCCCAAAGCGTTTGTGTCTTTGAAAATGAGCACATTCATTGTTTATTTCCTATGCATAGCATAAGCAAAATGTCAGATGGTTACTACAATGTCACTAATATGTCTTTCACTGGTTCTCAATGATAACCATTATCATTGTGCGTGCTTTCTCGCCTCACTGACCTATCCACTGAAGAGACTCGACATATCTGGTAGCTGGTACATGCAGTCCGAATCAGAGTACTCGAGATATCAGTATCCAATTCGTCGAAAGCCATATCGACGTCTTCGGTGTCGATGAGCTCATGTGACACTGCATTACTAGTGTTGTTCTAGCCTTTTATGACCCATCCATGACCAGAGTTCATATCAGGAACAACAGGTTCAGGGATGTGGGATCTCTTTCAGATTCTAACATATCGTACGTATATGCTGTTTCAGACTTCTCCGGCATAATGGAAATTACACCAGATGCACATTCTTCCAATGGTGGAATGGGTTCTCCTTAGCACATAACTCCATAATTCGTGTGAAGTACTTTCATCAATCTTGTGGACCCTCGTGCAACCATAAATGGCACAGGTGATATCATTGAGGTCATTAATGAGGGCATAAATGTTAAATGTTTTTCATTGGTCTGACTTTCCCCACTCCCTTGAAGGTGCTGGTTGTGTCACATCTGGTGTATGCGCAAAGAGACTATTGAAGACTCCCCAGTAAAAAGTTCTCTAAAGTGCTTTCCAGACTTGGCAAAGAGTGAAACTTCACTGCAGACCTCATTTATGACCTCAAAGAATCCACCTGTGCTACAATGGTCACTGAGGTTAACAAGAATAAGGAATTGTGCTTCATACGAATTAAGGAGAACCAACTCAACCCTCCGCAGAGTGTGGATCTGGTGTCTTTTCCATCATGCCGGGGAAATCTGGAACATAATATACGATATGTGAATCTAGGTGAAACTAGGTTGGAAACAGGAAGATCTCCCACATCCCTGAAGCCGATGTTTCTGATCTTAACTCTGACCATGGGCAGTTGACAAGTTAGAACCACAATGGTAACCCGGTAATGAAATGTCACATCAGGTCACCGAGGTCGAAGACGACACTCTGGCGAGAAAGCACGCACAACGAAAATGATTAGCATTAAGAACTAGTGAAAGAAATATGTGACACAGTAGTAACCATCTTATATTTCCTTGCGTTATACACAGGAAATAAACAATGAGTGTGCTCATTCTAAAAGACACAATATGTTTCGAAAAGTGTCATGGTATTTACGGAACTATAATTTGATACCCTATAGCTATTAGTTAGCGTTTTGCTGTAATAATTCAGTTTGAGAGGCTACTAGTCTACAAAATTTCGAACATGAAAATGGATTATTTTGAAGTCCCACTTACATATTCAGCCAACTTTAAATTCAAATTTGTGAAGATATAAATCGTCAATAGCCAATGTTATATTAAGGAAATTCCAAGACACCAGGAAACTGTAGTGTTAGCGGTTTGGAAAAGATAACAATCATATGCCGCATCCGGTGATGTTTTGTAAACCAAATGATGGTATAACAATTCTCTTTTGCATTTCTATATATTTTTGTTGTTTTAACAGATTGATAAGAGGTCAAATACCTGATTGTGAATAATAATTTGTTGTTGGGAAACAATTTCGCTGCGTCAAGTCAAATATGAAAAAAATGTTGAAAAATTACCATTTTTGAGCTTAAATCCAATTTTTTCATTTCCTGCGTTCAAATCACTACATATATTGGATAATTTGGTCCTGACATGTATTTGTTGTTCTAGTGTGGTCATTTTGATACCTCATTTGTCTACTTCAGTTGAAAAAATGTCAATGTTATGACTATTTTTCATTTTTCAGTGAAATTCGAGATGGTGGCCATCTTGATGACGTCATAACCGGAACTTATACGATGTTAACATTGGTTTTGGTTGTTTTTGTTGCTTAAACTGATTGACAAGTGGTCAAAAAACTTATTAGAAATAATAGATTGCTGTTGGGAAACATTTTTGCTGCGTCAAAAAAAATATAAAAAAATTGCTGAAAAATCACCATATTTGAGCTTTAAATCCTATTTTTTCATTTCCTGCGTAGAAATCACCACATAAATTGGATATTTTGGTCCTGATATGTATTTGTTGTTTTATTGTGGTAATTTTGATACCTCATTTGTCTACTTCGGTTGAAAAATTGTAATGTTATGACTATTTTTCAATTTTTGTGAAATTCGAGATGGCGGCCAACTTGATGACGTCATAAACCGGAAGTTCATCCCAACTTATGCAATGTTAACATTTGGATTTGTGATCAGTGGGTCATAAGGGTTCAGAAAAATATTGGTGCGGAGGTTTGGGGGGGGGGCATGTGGCCCCTGCCCACGGCCTATATGTTATATTATTATTTTTCTGGATTTTCTGTCACTTCTCATTGGTCAAAAACATGCCACGTGATCACCGATAAAAAACTATATTGCACGATTTTTCCGGAAGTAGTTTATAGAAAAAGTATATTGCACGGTTATTTTTAGATTATCTACGTTATTATCTACGTTACCAAAACGCTTCGTGTTCCTGGCGCTTTGAAACAAACGCTTTGATGACCTGAGTTTGAAGCGTAACCACAAATTGTGACAGACGACGTTGATTGTTTCGGTTTCTATGAAAGATGATGATGACTTCCAGCTGATGACTACAGTTTAAACTTTTAAATTTTCAACATAAACACGGTAGGAGAGTAGGAAATAATCGAATAACATTCATTAAGCATCTGGAGCCATTGAATAGTGAATACGTTTGATATTTTTTTTGGAAATTTCCACCTAGACTAGTAACAACATTAGGCCTAAGCTAATCCTACAGTATGTATACGATTTTTATTTTACGTAATGGAGTACTAAGCATAATAGAATGTATCTTTATGTCAATCTGAATCTTTTAATATATGTTTGGCGTCGAAGTGGATTATTTCAACGGAGAACACACTACATGTGTACACATTTAATTGACCGTGTCCGACATGGAGCTACATGTATAATCGAGTACATGTACATGTATGCAATTTACAAGAACGCATGCACCGGGTGCATGTAATAAAAGGGTGAAGTATATATATATATATAAACTTTATTTCTTTTACATCGATTACGAAACAAGTTATAAAACTTATGCAAATCACTCTCGATGAAGTGTGAAGTGCAAAAGGGTGAAGTGCATCAATTGACACTGCTTTCGTATGTTGTTCTTAAATTAAACATGTTACAAAATCATAAGATTGTAACTGTCATAGCAAATGATTATTTCAAAATGTAAAAAAATCCAGAAAAATAATAAAACAAATATAGCATTTTGATTTCGGTCAATACATGGTTATATCGACCACAGAAAAAATATCGACCTCGGACTACGTCCTCGGTCAATATTTTTTCTATGGTCGATATAACCATGTTTCGACCTCATCAAAATGCTATATTTGTATATTATATAATAGTCTATCTGACCAATAAATGTACTGTTGAAGATTGTTAAAATAACACATGTTGTCATACATGTAGCTTTAAAAGGAAGAGGGACTCGTTACAGCTATAAATGAATTATACATTTTAAATTCAGTCTCTCAAGTGTTTTTTTATTTTTTTTTATTTTTTTTACTCTCCTCCGAGTTTATGTCAATGATATCTACGTGTATTGAACTATGAAATACATTTAAGACATTTGCTATTCGTTATGCTGGTTCTTGAAATCCACAAGCCTAGTTAATTTTTATTTAAACAGAAACTTATTCAAATGGATTATTATATGACCATCATTTTTCGAATTCGTCTCTTTTTAGATCACATTACGGAAATGGAATATTACCGAGGTTTGATAATTTAGTAAGCTGTGAAAACGGAGATATCTAGTTAAAAGTTTTTTCACAAGGTACACCTGGCTTATACCAGAAATATATATAACTTATATATGTTTCCGCTAATCTACATATGTATTTAGCCTGATTTCAGTTGCAATATTTCCTATTTTAAATATAATTTAATCGTTGATCGTTAATCGTTAGCGTTAGAATTCGTTAAGGTTAGCTAACGTATGATTTTTTTGCGTTGCGTTAGGCTGGGAACGTTAAACGGTTCAGATACTGTATATAAAGGGTTTAGGTAACCTCAATAGAGTTCGTAAGATACATATAGGGTACTAATGAATATATACTGACATATAAAAGAACATCATGTTAATGCGTAGTTATCTGTTGAAATGCCTCTTTTGTATGCGTTCGATTGATTAGGATAAACATATGCTTTAATCAGCTAAGGGGATTAAAAGACGCTTTCCCCATTCGATGTGTTATGAGTGCGAATGTCTGTTTGTTTAGAGGGACTGCGATATATTCGTGTTGTGTGTCTTTCTATCATTGGAGATATTTTATTCGCTTGAATATTCTGCAAAATACAAGGAACATCTAACCCTATGCACTATACAAATTTAGAGTATACTGCAGTCTCCCACAACACGTTACACACACACCACGTATACACGAGAGGACGTCCATTAATGATCTTGGCCTTTAATAGTTTATTTGTTATTTTATTTTTACGTCCTATTAACAGCCAGGGTCATAATGGATGCCAGGTTTGGGAGGAAAGCCGGAGTACCCGGAGAAAAACCACCGACCAGCGGTCAGTACCTCGCAACTACCCCACATGGATTCGAACCCGCATCCCAGAGGTGGAGGGCTTGGTAATATGTCGGGACCCTTAACCACTCGGCCAACCTTTAATAGGACGTTATATTATCAACTAGTAACAACAAAGAAGACAGCAAGTTAGGAAAAAAGTTACAAAGATTCTTGATTTAGTCGTCTCCGACGATCGTACAGCAGGTACATCACTGTTGACAGCCGTGTTTGTACAGATCTGGTTTGACTATTGAACTCGATAAGTCATGTTAACATGATAAATGTGATCATTAGGCCGTGATTACTTAAATACAACAATAAAATACTTGATCATATCAATACAATGTATACATTAAAATTACTCACAATTTTCTTCTCTCTCATGATTGATGCAGTTCAGTCCACACCCGTTTGCATAGATATACTTTCAAACGCGACCGTAACTGTCCAATTGTTGGTTAGAACTGAAAGTACAAAAGCAAAGACTCGTCTCACAAGATAGATAATACAATAGGCTTAGACAGATAAAGTACTATGTAAATACATGGTAGAACCTGGAATAATACACAGCTCATTCATTCAGTTTTCAAATGTCCCACAGCGTTAACATTGAATGCGTATTGATCACGCAGCACTTGACCAGCACAGGCTACCTTGATATGGTCTACTGGCTTACACTGGTGAATATAAAACTCTGAATTTCCTCGTTTTATGGTAGTATTAACCGACAACTCTGACTTTTTCAGCGTGTCACGACTATATTCAGAGTGGTGAGGTTAAATTCAGTGTGGTCAGGTTATATTCAGAATTGTAACCGAAAACTCAGCGTGTTGCACATTATATTCAGAGTGAAGACCGAAAACTCAGAGTTTAAGATTAAATTTAGCGTCTCATATTAAACTCAGCATATTCGGTTATATTCAGTGTGAAAATCTAAACTCAACGTGTAACATTATATTCAGCGTGTCAGATTAAACTCATCATGTTCGGTTATATTCAGAAAGAAGACCGAAAACTCAGAGTGTAAGATTATATTGAGCGTGTGCACCGTGGAGAAGGTTAACGGAATCGGGGTGCGCAGGAGGTGAGTACCTCTGACTTAGGGGGAGCTCGAAGCGAGAAATAGCCGACGGTAGTTGTTTACATTTTTTCAATGCGATCATAGACACAGATATTGAGAGAAAAATTAAAAACCAACAATTTTTGCATGTAGAGTGATTCCCATTCTATCGACGAGATGTGTTGATTGAAGCCAAGGATGCACGATTCGTTCAAGTTAAGCCACATAAGTCATACGAGTAGGGGCGACGGGTGATTTGTTTACATTTTCACTGTCAAAATACGGAGCATGCGGTGGTTTTACGTACTTACAGGATTTGTGCAGTCAAAAATGATAATTTCAGTTTATGCTAGAAAGGGCTTTATTAGCACGTGTAGAAACCTCTCCGTGCCGCGCGCGGCCGGAATAACCTGTAAGCCGTCGATATTCTGACCGCCGATTATGCATATTTTCTAGCTCTAAACCGTGTGACGTCATAATAGTCCGTGGCTTATAGCTGTACTATAACTGATGTGCTATCACTTACATCGACTGTCAGAGGAAAAGCCGATCAACGAATTTTTATGATTACTTTTGAGTGAAGTTAATCGTACAATAACTTTGGCTCGAATGGAAATAACTAAAAGAGTGAAATTCGATGTTTCAAATACTATAATTTATGCTTTAATAGCAGGTATCTTCGTGTAATTATGAAAGAAAATCAAAACAGAAATAAAAGTTTCGGATTTTTTGTCGAGGAGTTCAGCAACGAATAAGCTTTAATTAAATAATATTTTCCTGTAATCTGTATCTTTTATAAATTGTGAATTACAAATCTTGTGACTGTAAAATGAAATTTTACTTAACAATATAAGAAATCCTTGATTAAAGTATTGACGTACGTACACACCGATGATTGATCATAACAAACATTGTGTTGTGTGTTGCTAACCGAATAAATTGAGATACATTAATGACAATACCGTAAAACGTTTCAACATGTGGTAGAAAGAATGTATTTTTGATATTATAAAAGACCAAAATATTGCGATATTAAGCAAAACAAACTATTTTTTCAGATCGTGCGGTCGCTTTTAATTTTAAATTGATATACGAGTAGATACTCCGATATAGATATATAATTAGTCATGCCTTTGGTTTGATGGATATGTAATACCTGGACCAGAATGTTGTTTTTATACCAATACAATACAATACAATACAATATTTTATTTATTAGAGTGTCACACATTTTTACAACAGGGTAAAAAACAGCCATGATAAATAATTTACCAATTAGAATAAAAATGCCCAGCCAGATCTGACTTACGAGACACTTAAAAGAATATATATATATTTAAAAAGTATCAAATTATCCAGTTAAAAAATTCGTCACGATCGTAAAATGGTGCCTGTTCTATCGTATATCGGTAAGGAGATACCTGATCAGTATCATTATATAGGTTGGGATTCTTAAAAGCATGTACTAGTACATATTATTATTAAACAAAATCAAAACATAATCTTCGTCTGTACATGTTATATAATGTGGCCGCTAATGTGGATTGAAGGTTCGTATTCTGCATAAGAAATTGTAATTTAAGAGAAGAATCAAGGTTTGTGAAGTTTGGTAAATAAAAAGATGCTTTGTTGTATAGAGAAAGTTTCAAATCTGAGTAAAAGTCACAATCTATCAGAAAATGAGTCTCATCTTCTATAGAGCCTGAATTGCACAAAGTACATTTTCTCTCCTGTAAAGGTATAACAGGATGAGAATACCGTCCCGTCTCTACTTTAAGTTTCAAGTTCCCACAGCGAAATTTGGCTAAGGTTTGTCGATGTTTATAGTTCATTATTAACGTCACATATGGTTCCGGAGCAAGATTATTTTTATACGTTCGGTAGGTCCTAAGCTTATTTCTGTTGTCTTGACCGGAGTCGTTCCACATTTGTCTATACCAGTTAGTTACATCCTCCTGTTTGAATACTAGTTTTGCATTATTGAGACCTGATATATAACAAGGGGTAGGTTCTAATAGAGAGTTCAAGTTCCGTATATTTAACATGGATTCCACTCGTTTATCCCAGCTTCTTCCTCGAGAGAGTGACCAGATATGAATTGTTTTTATGAGACGCCGGGGTTCACAGCACTTGAGTTTTAGCCAAAGCCTGCATACTTCTATTTTCTGTTTCGTTGCACACAAGTTCCACCCAAGGTCGCCTCTTGTCGCCACGTTTGAAGCATTTTTTCCGGAGCCAAGGAAGTAGCGCCCGGCCTTTGTTTTGCACGGTTTGAACAAAACGGTAAGAGTTAATTCCCCATATACCGGCACAGTAGAAAAGTACGGGCTCCACTAACGATTCATAAAGGTTCTTAAAAACACCAAACGACATGCCACCCGCGAATCTAAATTTGCTGTATAGTGCGCCGAGTGCTCGACTTGCTGATTTCGCTAGTTCCTTGACAGTAAGCTCCATGTCTAAGTGTTCCGTAAACCATATACCCAAGTATTTATAGCGATCGGTAGTCTGGATATTAAGATCGCCACATGTGAACTGGAAATTCGATTTTGGTACACTTTTGTTTCTAAAGTGAATAACGTTGGTTTTTTCGACGTTGACCGTAAGACGCCACTTCCAACACCAATTATGCAAACAATTCATCATCCGTTGTAAGGAGGGCTCATCCGGCGCCAATAACGCCACGTCGTCAGCGTAAAGAAGAATAGAGATCATGCTATCACCAATCGTGACTCCACATCGAAGGTTATTGATTTCCTCTGCAAGGTCGTTGATGTATATGGCGAATAAACTCGGCGAAATATTGCAACCTTGTTTTACGCCGTTGTTGACGTTAAACCAATCGGTGACGTGATTGTTCAGCCGTACCGCACATCGCGACTGTGAATAGAGAGATTTCACCGCGTCCAAGAATAATCCACTTATGCCAATAGCTTTAAGTTTGTACCATAGGCAATGTCTGTTGACGGTGTCGAACGCCTTTTTAGCGTCTACGTAACAAACGAACGTCGAGTCTCTGGAAAGTTTTCGGTTATTTAACACACTATAAAGCGAATAGATGTGGTCGAGGCAGCTCCTTTTCGAACGGAAGCCGTTTTGTTCGTCCGCTAGTAAGTTATGACGTTCAAGCCAGGTGTTTAAGCGTTGTCCTAGGATATCGGTATAAATTTTACTGGGTACAGACAAAAGCGATATCCCGCGGTAACTAAGCGGATTGGTGAAGTCTTTCGTATCCGACTTAGGGATAGGATGAATTATTCCGGAAGTCCAATCTTTTGGTACAGTACTATTGTCAAAGGAGTATTTAAAAATCTTGAGAAGTATGTTCACACACGCGTCGTTCCGGAGAACCTCTACTGGAATATTGTCAAAACCTGGTGATTTCCTGTTTTTCGCACGCGCGATAGCTTTCCGTACTTCCTCCCTGGTAAATGGTGTATTAAGGGACGTAACATCTACCGTGTTAGAAACCTCTACACTATTTGTCTCTAGTTTCGTTTTTACACCAGCGAGATGAGTCTCGTCAAAATCATTTGAATCACCATGACTATTGTAGAGTTCTTCATATTTATTTTTCCAACATTCGAGGACTTCGTCTTTTTCACGAACTATGTTACCATCGGTGTTCACGGTTTCCATGGGGATTTCCGTTTGTCGTGCATTTGCCATACCGAGCTTGCCAATCTCTTTCCACATGTCTCTAGAATTGTTCTCTAATAACAAAGAATTAAGTTTCGATTGTTCCTCTAACTGGAATCGCCGTTTATATTTACGATTAAGCTGATCAAACGTTTTCCGTTCCCGACAAAAACTCTCCTTAAGTTTGTGTTTTGCCGAACGAGACCCTTTAAATTTCAGCCATAAACGTTCACACTCATGAGCAATGTTCCACTGTGTTTGGAGTTCGTCGTTCCAATATGGTTTCAATAGGTATTTGGTTTTGGGCCGACCAACAGTTTTTCGCGTTATTTTCACCCGCTTGTCCATTTCCGTGAATATGAGATCTTTAAGATTTGAGTACGCTTGATCAATATCTCCATTATCCTCCAGATTTCGCTCGATTATCCGGATTGTCGAGTTTATTGCGTCGATACTTTCGGCATCACTTAGAAAATCTGACGGTAACGTCGATAAGTTATATTTTTTGCTGGAATCCGGGATACTTTCTTGATTTCTTGTTGTTGTCCGTTTTGTTCCCATAGTAAATCCGAGTATAGAATGATCGGGTACGCTGGTGTGACCCTCCAGGCCTAGGTTGCGCACAATGTCTGACATTAAAAGTACATTAAAACTATCAAATAAAAATAATTGTTCGTGCGGAACTATAACGTAATCGACAACTGATCTGCCCCTTCTTGAGACATGAGTAAAATCATCAGATCCAAATCTACCGTTTAAGACACAAGTATTGGTTTCAATCATAAAGTCAATAAAAACATCACCATAATGATTTGATCCGTCGTCAATTGAGTGTCTATGGGGTATTGTATCAACACCTTCAATAAAGTCAGCTGAATCGCTTATTCTGGCATTGAAGTCTCCTGCTATACATATGTTACCCAAGGTTTGATAAGAATAAATACTTTCCAACAGGTTATGGAAAAAAGCATCACTTTCCGCTGACCTTGTTGAATGTTGGGGTGGTAGGTAACACACACAAAAATAAAGGTCCTTCTCAGCTCCATTACTGAGTTTTATCCATAAAATGTCATCCGTATTATCATTTAAAATGTTAATTTCGTACGAATTGTAAATGTCATTTTTTATAAAAACTCCTACACCGCCGCTTCCCCGCTTAGCTTTTTGATGTAAAGCTTTCCGGTTATTTCCAATCCATCGATATCCATTGATATGTGGTTCCTCATCACCTCTCAGGAATGTCTCGCACACCGCAAAAATGTCAAAGTTCATTGCGGTGATTACTTTTTGTCTAAAGTCAAAATTGTTTTTATTATTCACTGACAACCCTGCCAAATTCCAAAATCCTAGAGACAGACGGGATTCTCCGTTTCCCTATCTACGTTCATTATAGTGTCGTGTGTTTTGACGGTCCCTGCCCACGTGATGGTTGTTTACGTTACCACGTGTGGGCCTAGGCGTAAGTCGGTCACGCGTGTCCCTGTTATCGCATTCGGTTCTGTTATCAAACCTGTCATTTTGACGTCTATTTGAATTTGTGCCGTTGATTCTCCATGAGTTTGAAAAACTATTGTCTCTGTGTTGGTATCCCCCATTTCTGTGGTTTCTGTCCCGCGGACGACTGTCATGAGCATTCACGTGTGTGTCACTGTTATGCACTTGTTCACCACGTGCACGCGTACGCGCCGAGTCACTGTACGAGTCATCCTGGCCTGAGTTGCGCTCATGATCACGTGTACGACGCACTAATCGGGTACCCTGTACTCGGTATTTATTATTTCTGCCGATTTCTTTTAGGACTGTGTGTAGTGTACGTTCTGTCTCAAGCTCACTTTTTGATTTGCCACTGTCAATGTACACATTGTTGTAGTTGTCTGTACTTTTCAGTTTCTTTTTCTCTTTCATTATTTTTGTTTTGTTTTCAATCGTGTCCACTGAAGCGATCACAACACCCGCATATCTACCTTTCGGTTGTTTACGTTCTGCATGTGTGATTTGTATGTCCGCTAATTTTGGACCGTCACGTACCAATGTTTTCACATTCTGTAATGTCATTTCATTTTTGTTTTCACCATTTTCTTCTTCCAATACTGGTAAATTTTTATTTGCTATTTTAAGTTTTTTGTCGTTTGTATCGGATACGTGGCCCGGGGCAGGTGGGTTTGTCGTTTGTATCGAGTCTTTCAAACCTTTTAATTTTCTATCGAATTCTAACCGTAACTTTTTCACGCTTGTCTCCATTTCGGATGTTATCGTTGATTGTAGATTTTTCAGTTCTGTTTCCATTTTTACATTTAGCATGGATGCCACGTCTGACCTGTACACAACGCCATTCCTCGAAATCACCTGTAATTTCCTGGCCGCGTGTATTTGCTATTGTCTTACTGTCAATCAGGTTAGGACATCCGTTAATTGGATTGTGATTTGAATCATGGAAACCCCATACATCTATGCTCTAGGTTTTTTATTGTCACCTCCATTTTTAAATTGAAAATGCAATAGCAAATGGAAATAAAATATCCCTGATCATACCTAGGAATATATATTACATACCTATATGTCGTACACAGGTAAAACAATAATGGAAGTTGACTTATTCAGAAACAAGAATGGTTCTAAGAACTATTTCAACTAAAGATTTAACCTTTAAAATTATTCCAGTATAGTACTGTAATTACGGAATCGTGGCATATAGCAATCTCCCATATTATTTCTAAGGTATTACATGTATGTAAATGTTACAAGATATTTAAATCTATTTATATTTATAATGCCTGTATACATGAAATTTCATTTTTCATTTGAACAATAACCGAAAGGCCTAGGGTACTGATATTTGGCATGTAGCATGCTGGGATTAATGACATTGACCTAGATTCAAGGTAACAGGGGTCAAAAAGGCTAAAATCTTTCATGACTTCTTCTCAAGAACCGAAATGCCCAGGACATCATATTGGGCCTGCAGCATGCACATATGAAGGGCTGTCGAGCTTGTTCAAATAAATGACCTTGACATTCATTGAAGGTCACAGTGGTCAAATAGGCTAAACTATTTCATGACTTCTTCTCAAGAAACAAAAGGCCCAGTATACTCATATTGGGCCTGCAGCATGCATGGATGAAGGGCTGCTGAGTTTGTTCAAATAAATGACCTTGACCTTCATTCAAGGTTACAGGGGTCAAATAGGCTAAAAATCCTTTAAACAACTTCTTATGAATAACTTAGAGGCCCAGAGACATGACATTTGGCCCATGACATGTTTGGAAGAAGGCTATCAAGTTTGTTCAAATGAATGACCTTGATCTTCATTGAAGGTCTCAGGGGTCAAAAAGGCTAAAATCTGTAAACGAATTCTTCAAAAAAACGCAGAAGACCCAGGGTACTGATATTGGGCGTGTACTGTAGCATGCTGGGATAAAGAGCTACCAATTTTGTTCAAAAAGGGTCACAGTGGTCAAATAAGCTAAAACCTTCTTAATAACCAAGGGACCTGATATTAAGCCTATGACACGTTGGGATAATGGGCTACAAAACTTGTTAAAATGAATGACCCTGACCTTCATTCAAGGTCACAGAGGTCAAATAGGCTAAAATCTTTGAATGACTTCTTAATAACCAAGATCCCTAGAGACCTGATTTTAGGCATGTTGCACGTTTGGATGATGGGCTACCATGTTTCTTTAAATAAATGACCTTGATCTTCATTCAAGGTCACAGGGGTCAAATAGACTGAAACATAATTAAACTACTTTTTCTTTATAACCAAACGACCAAGATACCTGATATTTGGCCTGTAGCATGTTGGAATAAAGGGCTACTGATTTTGTTAAAATGAATGACCTTGACCTTCATTCAGTGTCACAGGGGTCAAATAAGCTAAAATCTTCTTCTGAATAACCAAGAGGCCTAGAGACCTGATATTGGGTCTGTGTTCTCCTGGGATAAAGGGCAATCAAGTTTGTTTAATTAATGACCTTGACCTTCGTTAAAGGTCACAGGGGTCGAATAGGCTGGAATGTATTTAGATTACTTTTTCTTAATACCAAGAGACCTGGAGATTATACATTAGGCCTGTAACAACCTGTGATTAAAGGGCTATCAAGTTCTTCAAATGGATGACCTTGACCTTCATTCTAGGTCACAGAGGTCAAACAGGCTCAAATATTTCAACGAATTATTCTTAATAACATAGAGGTATAGAGACCTGCTATTGGGCCTGAGACATTCTGGTATGAAGGGCTACCAAGTTTGTTCACATGAATGACACTGACCTTCATTTTAGGTTACATGGGTCAAATAAGCTATTTATAATCTGTTTGTGTGTTTATGTGTCTAACGTAATGAAATCATAGCTGAAAGTCTGCTCGTTTCATATGCAGTATATGTCCGTAAGGATATATGGGCATAGACAGATGATACCCGTGGGCAGCTGATAGTTATAAGACAAGATTTCTTAATATTTAGCCTAAAGTTTCAAAATGCGCTGTGTGCGATTAACTATATCCCAGATCACACAGTTTTCGCACGCTGTTTTTAGTAGGTAATGTGATACGAATTCTTCTAAATAACCAAGAGGCATAGAGACCTGAACTGTGACACCCACGTATGAAGGGCTACCAAGTTTGTTCACATGAAAGACCTTGACTATATTCAAGTTCACAAGGGTCAAATAGGTTAAAATCTTTAAACGACTTCTTAATAACCAAGATTCCTAGAGACCTGATATTGGGCCTACGTGGCACGCTGAAACATATTCAAACGACTTCTTCTTAATAACCAAGAGTTATGGAGACCTGCTATAAGGCCTCTGGCATGCTGGGCTACCAAGTTTGTTCAAATGAATGACCTTGACCTTCATTCAAGGTCAAATAGGCTAAATATTAAAATAGACCGTCGTGGATTTCACAGCAATCCTTCATTTATCGTCTGACCGTCATTACAGTCACTTTAAACCAGTAGTTATGAGAGGGAAAAAGACAGGTGGCGTTTCCTCATTATTCTTCCCCTTCTCCGCAGCAATAGGGATATTGCCATACTAACTTGAAATATACCTTGCTGACTTTGCAAGGTGCATCAAAGATTGATTTCCATTTTTAAGATGTTTCTTTCTCAAAAGCAAGAATGAAACTGAGAGCGGAGGCTCAAAGACATCGTATATACATGTATAGTAAACGTTGGTCGGTCTTGACAGAGTCGTGCAAATAATGTAGCGCAAACGGAATACTCGTGGAAGCAGAGGAATACTAGCGTGATGCGATATTCTAGAGCGTAGCAGCATCCGAGCCTAGTAGTAAAATATCGTAGTGGTAGCATGGTATGTCGTAGTATAATTGTTGTAAGAACGTACCGTTGACGTAAAGAATGTGACCCAAAGCTATTTTTGTGCGCGGTAGGAGCGTATCAGTGTCGTTAAAACAGTCACACTGAAGATGATTTTCAAAAAAAATTCATGATCTCGCTACGATCTTTTATGGTCGTGGAGGTCATGGAGAGCGTAGTAGAGGCTTCATCCAGTTTTAAGGGGCCTTAAACCACAACTATGTGCACTGTCTAGACAGTTTATGCGTCGAAGTCTAGATGAGTAGAACTTTTTAAGATAGGCATTTCAACTTCGACTACATGAGAGTTTACTGTGTCTTTACAGCAGGCAAAAAATATGCCATTTCACTTATAAGTGTTATTTATGTGTATATTTATTTCATCGTAATGCGTTATGACTTTTAACTTTTTCAGCGCTGTCTGTTCGTCCGTGTGTACAAATTGTGATCACCATATCGTGTGTGTCTGCCTGTCCTTCCATCTGTCTGTCCATTAATTCATGTGTTCGTGTGTTTGTTTGTCTGAGTTAATAAAATCATATCTGGAAGTACATGTATGTTCGTGGCATATGTAGTGTATCCTTTCTGTAAGGACGTTTGCACAGTCCGATTAAAAGATGGATGGAAAGCAGGACACTTTGATACCCGTGTTCAACCACATTGTGTTTGTAATCATTACTATTCGTTCTTTCTTTCTTTTTCTTGTTTTTTTTTTTTTTTTTTTTCTCGTTTGTTATTTTCGTTCGATAGTTATTGTTTTTTTCTTGATTTCGGGTGTGTTTTTGTTCGTTCTTTGGACCGTTTGTTCACCCATTACAGATAGTTCGATTTTATGAGTAGAGAAAAATTATAAAACCGATCGTCTGATCGATAACATGATTATTTGCTGGATGGAAATCACGTGTTTTGATCGCGATCAAATCTAGTTTTTTTCTTTTTTCTTCTTATTTCCACAAATCTTGTTAGCAGGATATCTCCTGAACGGAACAAGGTACGACGGTCAACTTTGGACACATCATGTACGTACATGAGTTCTTGAAATGTACGTTCGATTTTATACGAACACGTTCAAGGTCAAGGTCACAGACGTAAAAAAAAAGTTTTTTTTTCTAACGAACTTCAAACGCTCAAAAATCCATACTTTAATCAGATTGAAAAAGTGGCGGTTTCATTTCACATAAATCACACAAAATGTTGAGATGTTATTTATAGATTGATATAGTATATCTTAATTTATCTGAATATCCCATCATAGGCAGTGATCCGTTCAATACAGATGTATGCTTCACACGACAGGCAGTGATCCATTCAGATGATTTTATTGCATCGGTTCCATTAAAATACAATTTGATTTTTTTTTTCAAAACTTAAAAACCTTGTCAAAGATAACATCAACTAAATAACAAGTATTAGCACTGTCTTCATCCAGTAGGTAGCTAAATCGGCTCATTCCCCGAACACCAACTCTGGTTAATACAATGGGAGATGTTTATGTAGGGAACCCTTTGAAGTTTGATTATAGTCATTTTCAAACTCTAACACCAACTCAGGTATTTTTTCAACCAGGTAATTTTTATACTCATACCTATGATAAGATACATAATAATTAACTTACATAATATATAATGATGATAAAAAATGCTGTTAGAGGTATCTTCATAATTCCAGCTGTTCCGATATCAGAATGATTTTTTTATTGTTCCAGCAAAATCAATGTATTTTTGTTTTCTTAATTTTTGAGAAAATCAACTTTTTATGTCCCTGTTCCCCCGATGCAAAAATTCACTTGGAAGGTCTTTATCACTACGGTGTTGATTCCCGGTTGAAAACAAGCGTTCTAACGCCCTTCGAATTTGCGAATTCAAACTCAACAAAAGTAGCGGAACAATATCAATAAACCAGATATTTTCAGCACTATTATCGAGATTAATCTGGCATAGAACTCGATACCAGGTAATAAGAATTTCCTGTAACAGTTGCGATAGGAAAATATTGCGATGTGAGTAAATAAATGTTTAATTTCTTTATTCTGATAACCATTTCTCAATTTGACGATTTGATCCCGAACATTCCAATGACGTCACTTTTTAGTCCTCTATGAGCCCAGGTGATTCGACCTTGCAAGCTGGCGTTTGGAAGGAATAAACTTTCATTTGTGGTATTATTGTGGAAGAGGGAAAGGGTTGATATAGGCACTGCCTGTTACCCAATCCCATTGTGTATAATGTATGTACAATAAAATATTTTTAATTGAATTGATATGCAAAATAGTTCCTGCCAATTTAAGCAAGGTGCAGCAACTGTGATGCTGATCATGAGTTGGCTAATGTCATCAAGTCAATGGTTCCGTTCTGGTATTTCAAATAATGTCTGTATATTCTAAAATTGGTCTGATATAGGAGAGATACAAAGTTCTTGGTGAATTTCTATCTAGTTTATGTTCCAATGTTTGTAATAAGTTCTGTCTTGATGAAGCTATTTCACAAATATTAAAGATGTGATCCGACCATGATCCTTTTTTATCAGCCCATGAAGAAATTGACGATAGATCATCATCCAAGAACTCTACAAGTATTACTGTCAGTAAAAGGTCATCATCATTATCAATACAGAGATGTGTCATCAGCAAATATTTTTATATAAGATATTACATTATCTGTTAAGTCATTTATAAACAATAGGAAAAGAAAAGACCAAGTACTGAACCTTGCGGTACTCAAGCATTTATCGGTTTTTCATTGGATTACCGTAAAACTGGTATAATTTGCGCACCAGTGTAATTTGCGCAGGTACTTTTAGGGCTGAAAATGCTGAAAAAAATCTACTATCAGTATATTTTGCGCATCAAAAAATTTGGAAAAAAACGATGTCCAGGGAGTCCCAAAATCGATGTATGAAGGTGACAATTTCAGTGCAAAATATTCCCCATAAATGCTTGACAACTTGCACAGAGAAGTGTTGTATTTAGAAGAAATAGCATATTAAAACCGCATTGTGTTTGTTTACTTTTATTGGCCACCGTAACCTGAAACTGAAATATCTTGCAGCTGTCCAAAACATCGGCGGTCTGGTCCGCCGTACTCCGTGCACATGTCAATGTTTTGAGATATTACACATGAATACTAATCAGGAATAAGTTCTGTCTTGATGAAACTTTTTCACAAATATTAAAGATGTGATCCGACCATGATCCTTTTTTTATTAGCCCATGAAGAAATTGACGATAGATCATCATCCAAGAACTCTGCATGTATTACTGTCAGTAAAAGGTCATCATCATTATCAATACAGAGATGTGTCATCAGCAAATATTTTTATATAAGATATTACATTATCTGTTAAGTCATTTATAAACAATAGGAAAAGAAAAGACCAAGTACTGAACCTTGCGGTACTCAAGCATTTATCGGTTTTTCATTGGATTACCGGGTAATTGATATTCGTTTATGAATACGAGTTGTTTTCTGTCAGATAAGTAGGCTTCAAACCAATCATACAGTTTACCTTTAATTCCATATTTTTTTTCAACTTATACATAAGTTTTAATGCCTTACTCGATCAAAAGCTTATATCACAGAAAATAGATAAAAATAGTGATCTATCCTATCAACAAAGGGAGGAAACATCTTGACTTATAAGAGAAATCCCTCCACTAAGTGTTTAAAAGGATCAATTTATGATATTTCATATCATATCTGACATTATTTGTTTCTCCTAAATATTGCCATCAGAAGAAATCCTCTGAATTAAAGAGGAAGGTTCTCATCCTTGAAAACTGAAAAAAATAACACAGTCAAGTATAGATCAATAATAAACTGTAAATTCTACAATTCTAGTACAGATGTTTTACAAAGTGTATATTAATCTAAATCTGAAAACTAAAATAAGTCAGAAAGTATAATAAAATGATAAAATTGAATGATTAGAATAGTATTTCTATTAAATATTTACACTTATATAGCTGAGAAATAGCACAAACATGTATAGCTTAAGACTAAGACAATAAAGTCTACAAATACAAGCTAAGTCAAGTTGATAATTTAACGCTCTATTCAAATATCATGGCAAGTATGATTTTTTTCTGAAGTATGCCTCTGTTTTATACACCATTCTGCAGCATCTTGACAATAACAGTTACTGATTTGCTGATCACCTACCAGGTGAGTTGATTTACCAGAGATTTACCTGTGATCTTGCACTGAGAACAATTCTGAGATAGACTATATCTCCCTATCAACACACCTTAACCTCTAAGAAAACACCCCACCCGGGATACAGCCTTCCGGGATACAGCCCCATGAGTTGGTGTTCGGGGAAGACCCCGCTAAATCAATGGAACTCTCGACTACTTGAGATTTTATACGAACACGTTCAAGGTCAAGGTCACAGACGTAAAAAAATGTTTTTTAACGAACTTCAAACGCTCAAAAATTCATAACCCGGCGCTGTTCAACGTGTGCGTTTCGTTATTTAGATAGATCACGATATTGAACGTTTTTTTCTCACTATATGTTATCAGAGATCATGTCTAGGTCAAGAGTTCGCTTGAGGGTCAAATGAGGTCGCACAAAGGTAAAAAAATGAACTCTATCATAGAAATGTTTTGAAGGGCGCATATGAAAGAGCATGCTCTCAGGTACATATGATGACCCATTTCAAGGTCATATTATTCAAAATGGCGGAGATATAGGGCATCAAAAATCGATTTTTTTTACTTTTTTTTGTCCTTGCGGCAGATGTTTCAGCGCCTTTAAACCTGTATGTACAGTCTTGATTTTTCGGATTATTCGCACCTATGTTGTATGAACTTTTTTCTTCAAAGGTTATGGATTTCAAGGGGTTATATAGAAACGTGGCGGAAATATAGCTCTCCAAATATGGCAATTTGTATGGATCAATGGATAAAATGATATAGTTGAACTTTGATAAGTCGAACTCCAAGTGGTATTGTAGGACTAAGTTTGAATAAAGATGAACTTTCACGTTTTCATAAGATTAACATAGGCATCGGTATTTCAAGGCTGGTCGATCTTGCCGCCACTGAGACGCGCAGTGTTCTACAGAAAGTTTCAATTTGATTAAAAAACAGATCCGCATTTTCACTACGTTGGATAAGAGGCTATGTAATGTAGAGGTTAGAAGGATAAAAAATCTGCACTTTAATCAGATTGAAAATGTGGCGGTTTCATTTCACATAAATCACACAAAATGTTGAGATTTCATTTATAGATTGATATAGTATATCTTAATATCCCATCATAGGCAGTGATCCGTTCAATACACATGAATGTTTCACACGACAGGCAGCATTTCATTCAGATGATTTTAATGCATCAGTTCCTTTAAAATGCTATTTGAACATTTTTTTTTCAAAACTTAAAAACCTTGTCAAATATAACATTAACTAAATAACAAGTATTAGCACTGTCTTCACCCAGTAGGTAGCTAAATCAACGGAACTATCGACTACTTGAGATTTTACTGTACATTAACAGTAGGCAAAAAAAAAAAAAAAAAAAAAATACCGATAAAAAAATAATAAGCCATTTTTAAGTCATCTGAACCGAAGGGTCATGATCACCTATATATATAGTCGTCATGTTTCGTCCGTCGTCGTCCGCTGTGCGCCGTCCGCCGAGCGCCGTGCGTTAACTTTTCACATTTCACAAGTTTTACCAGTGCGATTTAGCTGAATCTTACATGAAATGATCCTGACATATGCATGGTCCCGACAAAGTGTTGTAATTTTTCGGGTCAATCCGAAATCCAAGATGGCCGCCACAGCAACCCTTTTGAAAACACATTTTGAACTTCTTCTCAAGTTCTACTGGTGCAATTTAGCTGAAACTTACATGAAATTATCCTGACATAGTTCCGATACAGTGTTGTTATTTTTCGAGTTGATTCGAAATCCAAGATGGCCGGCATTGTAAAAACACATTTCGTACTACTTCTCAAGTTCTACCGGTGCGATTTGGCTGAAACTTGCATAAAATGATCCTGACATGGTCCCGACAAAGTGTTGTTATTTTTCGGATCAATCCGATATCCAAGATGGCCGCCACAGCCGCCATCTTGAAAACACATTTTGAACTTCTTCTCAAGTTCTACCGGTGCGATTTGGCTGAAACTTGCATAAAATGATCCTGACATGGTCTCGACAAAGTGTTGTTATTTTTCGGATCAATCCGATATCCAAGATGGCCGCCACAGCAACCCTTTTGAAAACACATTTTGAACTTCTTTTTAAGTTCTATTTGGCTGAAACTTGCATGAAATTATCCTGACATGGTCGCGACAAAGTGGTGTTACATCTCTGGGTGATCACAAATCGCAGATGGCTACCATGACACTATATCTAATTAATTTCCTATACGATTATTGCCAAGATAGTCAGATGACCGTTAAGGTCCTTGGGCCACTTGTTTAAGTGTTTTTTATGGGTATATTGATTTCATCGTTATGGCTTCTAACTTTGAACTTTTTCAACGCTATTTGTTCGTCTATGTATTCAAATTGTAATCATCTCATATCGTGCTTGTCTGTCTGTCATGTGTTCGTGTGTTGTCTGTCTGAGTTAATAAAATCATATCTGGAAGTATGTTCGTGGCATAAGCAGTGTGTTCTGTCTGTAAGATTGTGTGTACAGACAGATTAATAGTCGGATAGAAGGAAGGACATGTTGAAACCCGTGTACAACTACATTATGTAAATAATAATTTTATTCGTTCATTCGTTATTTTTTGTTCGTTAGCTCTTTTCGTTCGGTATTTATTGTTTTCGTTCTTTTGGGCGTGCTTTTGTTCATTCTTTCGACCGTTCGTTCGGTCATAACAGCTATTTCGATTTGATGCGAAGAGAAAACGTATTAAAGTGATCGTTTGATCGATAACATGATTATTTTGCTGAATGGAAATTCCGTGTTTTGATCGCGATCAAATCTAGTTAGGGATTTCCATTTCCAGAAACGTATATACAGTTAACATATTCAGATATAGAAAAATCAAATAAATGGAAGACCGCAACAAAGGGTTGTATGCATTATCTTACTGGTCCCCTTTGTTCTGACCATCATGGGAAGAAATTGGTCCCATAGACTATATATATGCATGTTTTTATTTTCCACGTGTGCATGTGTATATCTGCCAGGAAGTACATCTCAGTATAACAAAATCGGTACTTTCTGTTAGTTTGAAATATAAGATATGACAATATCAATACACATTTCCAAAATTTTTCAATTCAAATCACATTAAAATAGTGAACTTGTTTATCTCTCCAGACTCCCGCATATTAGCTCATTTAATTGCGAGACCTTTAAAGATGCTCCACCGCTGACAAATGACATTTTTTCACTATCAAAAACAGGAGCAGACGAATTAGTATTTTTCTTCAGTTACAAAAGTTACTTACTTTACACCATTATAACTATTGAAAAGTTTGAGCTTGTAATTTCACTTCAAGTTAAAGTTGCAAAAAATAATTAATTGCATCCCGAAAAAAATCCGTGTCACTATATCATATGGAATGAAGTACTGATTGCGCATGCACCAAAGGCAAAATAAATTATTTTATAATATTTTTGTATTAATTAGACATATATATACACATGATTAAACACCAATTATTGTTCAAGTTATTAATATCATTAATGCTCTGTCGGCGGTGGAGCATCTTTAACATATGCACAAACAGATTAATAATCGGAAGGATAAGTGGATATCAATATGTAGCTGAATACAATGTATAATCATCATTTTATTCGTCTGATCGTTCTTTATTTCGTTCGTTTACTGCTCATTTTTCTTTTGTTCGTTCTCTCGTTATTCATTCATTCGACTTAAAAAAAGCGAGGGGAAAGGGTATTGATGCAACCATTTGTTCGATAGCATTACTTATATCAGTACCTGGGTGGAAATCCCGTGTTTTGATCGTGATCAAAACTAGTTATTATTATTATCATTAAAAGTTAACCGATATTTACATAATATATAATTCATTTTTCGATGATGTGGTCATGACGTACATAGAAACTATTTTACATAATGAATAACTTTCGTGCTCCTTTGCTTGGGCTGAGGGGATCAACATTACATGTGTATTTTCCGGTCCCGGAATAGCAGTTGAGATGGGTTGTTTTTATCTTGTACACACGTTTTTTCAACGTACTGATAGTTTTAAATATAGCGGTTGTAGACAGATCTATCTAGATAAATAATCGATGAAAAGTTACATAATATAAGACAATGATCGAGTGCATCGTGGGTAGAGTTAGGCCTAAGACGTCTCCTTGCAGGCACAGGGATCTGAGAATTAGTTACAGATTATATAATCATGGACCCACCAGAGTGCCCTAAGATCATTTTTAGACGTTTAAGAGGTCTAGATTTCCACGTTGTTACCATTAAAAGTGAATCTCGAGATACATTCCCTCTACCAAAAACCATAACTTTCGTCTTGTCGATGTTAACTTTAAGGTGCCATAGCTTGGAATAATTATAAAATACATTAAGTTGCTTTTGTAAATCTTCAGCAGAGTCTGCAAGTAATATAGTATCGTCAGCATACAGTAAGACATACAATTTAAGGTAAACTTGTAATTCATTCTCAAGTTTCCCAGATAAAGCTGACAAGCCTTTACAATCATGTGATTTTAAAAAGTCTTCTAAATCGTTTAAAGATATTGAAAATAAAAATGGGGATAAGTTTTCACCTTGTCTCACTCCAGAGTTACAACTAAATATATTAGAAACTTATTTACCTTTAACGAAATTAGCTTTAATGTCATTATACATATTTATTATTACATTAAAACACTTTCCATATATACCACTCGATATTAATTTGTTCCATAATCCTAATCTCCAGACACTGTCAAAAGCTTTTTCGAAATCTATTAAAGCACAATACATACGTTGTTTAAATTGCTTTGACAGCTCAATTAAAGAATATAACGAAAATATGTGATCTAAGGTAGAGTATTTCTTTCGAAATCCTGCTTGGTTTTCAAGCATAAGTTCAATGCTATCGGCATAGTTATTTAGTCTTTCATTAATCAACTAACAAGAGTGATAGGTCTGTAATTTTTGGCGTCAAACCCCTTTATCCCCTTTATTTTTATATACAGGTATAATATTTCCCATAAGCCACGACTTTGGAATGATACCAGTGTCAAATATGTAGTTAAAAACTTTTACATATACAGGAATCATAATATCAATAGTAGATACAATATATTCATTACAAACCAAGTCCTCACCAACAGCCTTATTGCTTCTTAATTTGCTGACACAATTAAGTATTTCAGATGCTGATATTTGTTGAATCTAGATATCATGAGCACCAAGGTTCGACAACTCTTTGATTTCTTCAATTGATAGTACATGGTCGATATCACCTTCAACATTATTATTAAAATATCTACCAAAAAGTTGAATAATTCATCGATGCTTGCCTTACATGATTTATTAATGGAATAACCTTGATTTAATATTTTCCAATATTCTTTTGGGTTTCTAGATATTAGATTATTTAACTTGGTTTTTATATTCTTCTTATGTGAATTCACACCAGATTTCAGTGTTTTACGATAACTTCGTTCCTTATCATATAAATTTTCTATGAGCGCAATATCACCATATCTTTTGTATAATCTCTTGGCTTTTCTGTAGTTCTGTCTAGCAGATTTACATTCAGTTGTAAACCAAGGCCACATAACCTTCACACATCGCTTTAAGGGACATGAACTTAAGTAAGCCATGTAAATTTGAGTAAAATACATATTTAAGACGTGTCTACGGTGGCTGGGAGCGGACTTGAAATAAATAACATTATTGCGTGGGAACGAAATATTATTCCGTTCGAACGAAATATTATTGCGTGGGAACAAAATAGTATTGCGTGGGAACGAAATATTATTGCGTTCGAACGAAATATTATTGCATGGGAACGAAATTTCATTGCGTGGGAATGTACTATTTCGTTCGAGCGAAATATTATTCTGTTCGAACGAAATAATATTGCGTGGGAACGAAATATTAGTAAGTAACGACAAGTTTTTAAAGTCTGTCGACAACATAATACATTCCATGCATCTTTTACAATTAGAACAGCTAGGTGCCAAAAGTATTCGCAAGGACGTATCCTTGGTATCAGTCAAGGATTTATAAGTGAGTCCCATATACGTCCTTGGTATCAGTATAATTATTGTTTTTCCTTACGTATTCTGTGTATATACTTTTTTTCTTTGATTTTTCATGATCTTATATATCAACGGATTTCAACCAGATTTGTTGTTCTTATAGTAAATTGTCTACACTTTCAGCTTATAATATTTACATAATTTTCCTCTATGTACTTTTTGAGAAAGACGTAATGCATTACCAAGCAAATTTTTTTCAGAGATCACAGATAACTGACGATCTTTACATACTTAAACATGCAATAATTATTTTATGGGAAGCGAATTGATAATATATGCATTTTTGTTGCTACATGAATATTATATCATGAATTGACACACTTTGGAGTTTTTTAAAACACAAGTATATATTCGCAAAGAAAATTATGAACCGATCTAGAGGAAACTATATTTTTCCTATTTTGCCAAAGGCAGTGACGTAAATATTATAATCTATTTCACTGATAAAGGCAAAACAATTGAAAGTAAATATGTGTTTGTTGTAAATCTGTGGGAGAAACAACTTTATTTCGTCATAAAATAACTCTACCGAAACTACATAAAAGTACCGAAACGACTTTTCTTTGTGTCCCGAAACGACCGTACAATGTACGTACCGAAACGACCGTACAATGTACCGAAACGACTTCAGTTATGTTACCGAAACGACCTGATACCGCCGAGAATTTCTTGTTTAATAAATGATGTGTATACAATTTATCGATTAACAGTAATAGATCTCATGTGGTGTGTGTGCATTGACCCATGTACGATATAGGCACTCAGATGAGCGTGGGTCCCTAGAGTCAATTGTTCTATTTAATTTGCCCGCAAGCATTTACATGCGGTGTTGAAGGCGAGTCCAGGTAAAATCTGGGGGCTCACCAAGGGATATTTGGCGATGGTGCAACCGTTTGTTTATGATGGCACTGAACTTTTAATGATGGCGCTGCATAATTTAACGTAAAAAATATAAAACATAAAATAGGTCATGGTGAACACTGATTTATTGATATTGTTCCGCTCCTTTTGTTGAGTTTTCTGATTTCGGAACAGTTGAAATTACCTCCAACAATATTTTTATTATTATTATATATTATGTAAGTAATTATAAAAACGACGAAAATAAGATGACAATGCATTAGCGTCGTCTGTCAACATCAGTTGGCAAACAAACAGTTGGGAGCAAGCTAAACTTGGTAGTGAAGTGCACAAGTAAAGTGAACTCCGGTTCACTAGCTAGTGCACTAGAGTTTATAACGTAGTGCACTAGAGTTCACACTGTAGTGCACAAGACAAATGATCCTGATACTTCTACTTATTGCATACATTGTACATGTATATATTTCATTGAGTGGTTTTAAATATCTTTGAATTATTTCAGATGAATTACCAAATTTACCAGCCCTGCAGATAGGGCGTTACAATTGTACCTGCTGCCCTATTGCATGATCGTTAAAGGCGACTAAATTTAGGATCTTATCTTTTCTCTTCTTCCTAACTGACCTTATCTTTCCTAATGCCTCCCTTGGCACCGCCTCACTTTTGGCCTTGAGTTGAGCCTTCGCCCCTGTGAGGAAGGCTCTGGGTTCTGTCCCCTGGCCGAGACACACCAAAGTCTATAAAAGTGGTAGTTACTGCTCCTGCTTAGCGCTCATCATACAGGGAGTGGGACGACTGGTTCGCCCGTTGTCAGTATAATGTGACCGGGTGGGGTGTGTTGCTTGGTGTCTTCGGCGGCATGCTTCAGTGATATAGCACTATAAAAAGGGCAACAGTTCCACTATACAAGAAGACACAGCATGAATATACCGCAGTCTCCCAAAACACACACCTCGCACAACATACACGCAACATACCGCATACATGGGAGGCCGTCCTTACATGACCATAGCTGTTAATATGACGTTAATAAATTAAACAAACAAACAAAAGATGTGATAAATAAATTTTGAATTATTCATTGTATTTTCAGTTTGGGCGATCTTTATATTTATATATGTTAAAGATATTAAATCTATATTGAAATTATAAGCAAAAGTTGTGTTCATTTATTAAAAGTGTTTGAACTAAAAGTGATGACATGTACTTTAAAATAATGTGGACTGTCTTATATAATTGATGTTGTCAAGAGACATTAATCATAGACATGTTTTAGTGTTTACACATATACACATAAAATACAATATTTTTATCATATACTTATCAAGGATTTCTAACTACATGTACATCCGTGTACATACAAAATATTTAATTGTTATCATGTCATTATTACATGTAAGTAAATGTATGTACATGTATAGTTGATGTGTAATTGGTACAAAAGTCTGTCACATACACTGATATACATGTACGGTACATTGTACATGGGGATACAGGTACATATATACGTATACACTGTACTCGTTTTTCAAATTTAGTTAGAAGTGAGCGTGTTTGTAAGTTTTGTGACCTTCATCGTGATATTGAGGACGAATATCATTTTATTCTCATTTGTCCAATTTATCAAGATATTAGAAAGAAATTTATAAAAAGACATTATTGGGAAAAACCACCTGTATTTAAATTAACCAAACTTTTGAGTACTACAAATAAAAAAAGAATTAAATCTACTTAGTAAATATATTTATAATGCAACTATTTTGAGAAAGTCATTAATGTAATGCTTTGTCCATTCTCCACTTATCCTGTATGTATGCAAATTGTATTTTGATATTATTCTTTGTAAAAAGCAAATAAGTTGAAAAACTTAATGCAAATAAAGAATTTGAAATTTGAATTTGAATAAATGACTTGTATATTGTAAACTATATATAGGCACACAGGTGTGTCGTTATGGTCACTAGGCCTAGGGTCCTTTTCTCCCTATTTCCACATTCAACCACCTAAGATGGTGACACCTTGAGATAATGATCAGTCAGGCGTCACTGGCAAGGTATGCCTATTTTCTCTAACCCCAGGGGGTCCATTTATAGCATGCTGTGACCGCCTCTGTACCTGATTTGTTTAGTAAAGTCTAACTGTCAACTTGACCCCATGTGGTTTTGTTTAATATATTAATAATAGTAATAATAATAAACTTATAGCTACTTTTTTTTATCAAAATGTGCTTATTCTTTCAATTGAGAATATTTTTTATAATATTGATTATTTTTCTCGCCACTAGCTGACACTAATTCTGCCCTCTGGCTATGAACTGTTTTAGAATTTTCTTTTATTTAAAGAAATTTAACTACATGTAACATGCTGACTCAGGTATACATACGGCCATCATACATACTTGATCAAGAGATCTAGTATAGAAAACGATGTAATTACATGAATGAAGGTATGTAAAACCAGATATTTCGATAATATACCATATAAATTTCTGGTAAAACCTATAATCTAGCTAGAGTAAATGTAGCTTCATGTACACTGTATCTCAAAATACAAGTTATTTGACTTTTAATAGTGTGCCTATGTATGTGTCTATGAACAAATTCATTCATTTATTTATTTCAAAATGAATATAAGTTATCACAAATTTTAATATACTTGTATTTGTAAGTTTATACTGGAACATGTGTGTATCACAGCAATGTAAAACTGAAGTGCACTATGTTGTGTACTAGAGTTAACACTAGTGCACTGGAATTCACATCGTAGTGCACTAATGTTTAGTCTAGTGCACTACGTTGTTCACTACATGTGCACTACAATGTGCACTAGAGACCAAGTTTAGTTTGCTCCCAACTGTACCTTGGGTCAAAGGTAACACAAAGCGGTTCTCATACATAGATCTATACACTTATTGTTCTTTGTAATCAGTATAGGAAAAGTACATCTTTGATGTAAAATTGTAGGTAAAGTTTCCACATTACGACCTATTAGACCACTTTAGAATAACAATTTCTTGTCATATAATTGTATACCTCTCACGATTATTTTTGTCATGTTGACAAAAATATAAATAGAAATTATTAGACTGAAGAAGTTATTCGACCTCCTTTTGTTTGATTTTTAAGTGTTTTTTTTTTTTTTTTTTTTTTTTTGCCTATGTGTTTGTTTGTTCTCTACACTGAGATTATTTATACCAAACCCTGATTCTGGTCATGCAACCATTTTTAAATGCATGTCTACTAGATTTCGAGCAATCTCCTAGCTTTCCCATGGATACATACATTACACGCTATTGTGTTTCATTGAATAAGACACAGTGTACAATACGTATATAAGTTCCCAAGTGCTTCTCTTGGCTGCAATGTCATTAATCATTCCGTGCGATCTTCTTCCAATTGAAAGAACAATCAACAATTGAGAGGCTACATGTAGTGTCTGCTGTTATATATTGTTCATACCATGCCGATAGTCAAACGCTGTAGTTGGCATGTTTTTGATGAGCACATTTAGTTGATTAAAAAACTCGTTCAAATTGCTATAGAAATATGTATTAAATGTGATTTTATTTTCAGTCAGCCCTAGAACAGACTGTTAAATGTAATTGTCAACACATCACCATAATTTAGCAACTAGTGAACCAATATTCAGCATCGTCCATTAACCGGAAGTTGGGGTGGGAACATGCGTGATAACATGCAATAAAATGGCGGCCATGGCGATATGATCAGTATCGTGCGTACATATCTTTAATTACCACCGTGGCTTGATGTTGGTCTTAAATTTACATTCCATTGTTATCGATGAGGCCATGTCTGTGTATGTCTTCAGAAGAGACGCATCTATGAGTCTTCTGACATTTTAAAGTAGACCAATTCCCTCCCCAGCCGTTTCTTTTGTATATTACAAGTAAATAGCGATTAGTATGAAAATGCAATATTTGACGGAGCTTTCTGCCCTGTGTGGAGTATCTGCTTTTCAACTTAGCATTCAATTAAGTTATAAAATGTAAACGTAAAATCATACAAGTAAAATTCCACGTCTTTCGTCCTGAATTGGAAACAACATCTCTTGACCACTTTAGATCTGCTGAGACGTACAGTACTTCCCATCGTCGGAAGTAGGGGTTTGTGTCAGTTATTGATATATTCTAATCCTTGGCAAATCGGAGAAATTAGTTGTTAGATTCCCTTGTTTTGGATTGGGAAAGTGCCTCCCATATATTAGGAAATTGGTGAGGGTATCTTGATAATATGTTTTCTCTGACGTATTCTTTTTCTGGTGGATTGGTGAGAACTCTCTGATATATTCTTTTTCTGTTGGATTGCTTAGGATGTCTCCGATATATATGTTCTTTTCCCTGTCGAATTGGGAAGGGTGTCTCCGATATATTCTTTTCCTGTTGGATTTCTTAGGGTGTCTCCGATATATGTTCTTTTCCCTGTCGAATTGGGAAGGGTGTCTCCGATATATTCTTTTCCTGTTGGATTGGTGAGGGCGTCTCCGAAATGTTCTTTTCACAGTCGGATAGGACAGGACTCTGATAGCCTTTCCCTGTGGGTCAAGTGTATAATCATGTACCTCCAACACCGTCTATTCCATTTGTTTTCGCCCCCGTTGGGATGATACAGCTATTGTCAAGTAAGTTTTTCTATAAAATATTAGTCTTAACCGTTTTTTTTTAAATATCTCCATTATACCTCCTCCTCGTTCGATTGGCGAATGTGTCCCTGGCATGTTTTATTCTCCATAGTCCTTTTTCGCGTCCTTGACGAATTCTCCGACATTTTATTTTTCTAAGTTGATCGAGGGCAATGACTAAGTGAGTCATGTTGTATGTAAATTGAGACGTTGAATATTTACTGACAATGTAGTCTTAAGAATGAATTGAAATTTGTCTCGTTGTTATGTGTGAAAATGTACTTCACCCATTGTTTTTTCCATGGATTTAATTGTCATATGAACGATATGAAGTAAGATGAGAAATATAAATGTTAGACAATTTGATATAAGGTAACCGCTTATATTTGCTGTACATTGTGATCGCGGTTAACAGGCAATAAACTTTCTGCGTTATGTATGTAATCATGGGTTTTGTAATATACTCCACCTTGCATTTTTTTCGACGCCATCTTTGTTTTTTGAAGCGACGCTTCAAGATTTATCTGGACCTATTTAGTAAAGACCAGTTCATCCAAAACTGGTTTTCTGATGCCCACAACTCATCGAGAGGACAATTCTATTTAATTTTTAAAACTGAATTTAAATTTGAGAAGTATTTGACAATATTGTCCGAAAATAACAGATTGCAAATAAACAAAATACGTACCTGTAACTTATAGTTTCCCATTGAAACAGGCAGATGGCGAAATATTCCTAACGAAGATAGACTTTGTAATATGTGCTTGGGACATGTTGAAAATGAGTTTCATTATTTGTTTATTTGTAATAATGCGGATGTCCAAAATTTGCAAAGAAAGTATATTCCATACTACTTCCGAATTAACCCAAATGATAATAAGATGAAAGGTTTGACATCAGTTTGTAATAAGAGTGTCCTAAATGGACTCTCCCTTTTTCTTAAAAAACGTAATCCTCTACTATTTTCGTAATAATGATGCTACTACAAAATCAAAATATTCTACATTTATCATGTAGGTTTTTTTCTTATTGCACCATAAAGATATATTTATACTTTGTGTTTCGTACATGTGAAATGTAAAAATGTTGAGAGCCATTGCTATATATATAATAATGTCTTAATGTTATGTACATATGCTTGTCAATCCTGTCATGCCTATACACTTGTATTTGTTTTATCCCTCATGTTACACATTATAATGTGTCTGGGTGTAAAATAAAATCGTTGAAATCGTAGTAATAGTTTTGCCAAATTACATGTAGTTTGTTTATCAATATATGTTTTTTCCAAATACCAAGCGCTATATGTTAGTTTTTATGAACCCGTCGGTGATTAGGTGAACGGATCCCGGAAGACATGCGATTTCAAGCGTCTTGGTGACGTTGTTGATATTGTTAACAGACGATGGGACGAAACCAAAATTCATTGAGATTTATAAAAACGTTAAGATTTTAACAAACGCAGGAGACAAGACAACATGAATTTACACTAAATGCTTATTGTGAGTATTCTTTTTAATAATGCAATGATACAAATGTAGTAAGCGCTACTGAGTAGAAGCTTATATGCTATTAATTTGTCCCACCGGTCCATCCATCCACAAATCGTAAGTCACACCATCAATGTCGTACGTAAATTAGGCTTTATCTTTACTCGTGGTATTCGCCACGCTGATAAGTAATCAGTTACCAAAATCATATGACAACAATGTGTCGTTACTAGAGACACATTGACAATCACCAGGATGTCTTTACTCCTATGAAATGGCAGATCTGCCGTGTGTTTACAATCCGGGTGGATATATGTACATGTATAATAGAGATTCACTCCATCATATCAACATCATCATAACCCTATCTCTGTATATGATAACATCATTTCCAGCCAACCTAATCAGTAGTCATGAATGCCATCCCCATAGCCGAAACCATATATTCATGTTTTTTCCGTTCCCTGCAAAACTGCCAGCCTGTCACGCGTTACTTTGCTTTGTGCGTCGAAACAAGCAAATGCGGGTAGTGAGACCAGGTAAAATGTTTTATTATACCTCAAGTGAGAATCCTGCATTCTGATTAGTCGAGAGATATTTGGTATTTTACACTATCACACGGCAGGTAACATTAGAACAATAGGGAACTATAGACACGTTCGTAGCAACACCCTATATAGCTAGCAACGGGTGATTTTGACAGTGCAAAATATTAAGCGCCCGAAAAAGATGCGCACTCGTTTCTTTTTTCGACGCCATCTTTGTTCTTTGAAGCGACGCTTCAACATTTATCTGGAGTTATTTAGTGATAGTTTTGCCAAATTTGTCTGTCTATCAATAACATTGTTTCATATTAAGGACAGAGCTTTCCGTTCACGCCCTTTTTGCTTACCGTCAAAGCGCTATATGTTGGTTTTTATGAACCCGTCGGTGATTAGGTGAACGGAAGACATGCGATTTCAAGCGTCTTCGTGACGTTGCTAAAGTTGTAAACACACAACGGGACGAAACCAAAATTCATTGAGATTTACGAAATGTTAAGATTTTAACAAACGCTGGAGACAAGACAACTAGAATTTTCACTAAATGCTTATTGTGAGTACTCTTTTTATAATGCAATGATAGTTAGCGCTTCTGAGTAGAAGCTGATATGCTATTCTACTGCCGATGGTGACTGTTCGACTTTTGCTAAAATCAGTTAAAATGTTTCAATAGATTGCAAATACTTGAAAACTAGTTTTGTTTCTAGACTTTTGGTATAATAAAATAAATACTACCTGCATTAGAGGGTGACAGTGCCTAGTGTCACCCCTCGGACTACCACTGTCACCATCGGCTTCGCCTCGGGTGACAGTGATATCCTCGGGGTGACATTAGGCACTGTCACCCTCTAATGCAGGTAGTATTTATATAGTATTTCCTTGTTCTACTTATTATCACCCAATCAAAGGACATCGAATAAAACCCAGGGCCCAGTAATGATAGTACAAAATTCTATTGTAAAACATGCGACCATACCGTTACATGGAAGCATAGAGGCATTGTCTGCGAGACCTGCGACCAATGGTACTATATTGACTGCCAAAACATTCACAGTAAATCATATCAAGAACTGGAAGACAGTATGATAAGTTGGCATTGTCTCATATGCAATCAGCCCAATTATAGTACTGTCACATTTGACCTTCATGTTATTAGCACCTCAAATCAATTCTTATCTCTATCCGATCTCTGTCCAAGTGGAGTATACAACCTAAACACGACCCCAAATCAAACCAAACCTCTTCATTCATCTACACCAATACGTAGAGGAAGGTGCAGTCCAAACACCAGAGATAAACCCCTCAGAATAATAAATGAAAATTTTCAATCTATGAAAAACAAACAACATCTTGTGAACAACCTCATAGAGAGTCCCTTTCCCGATATCATAATTGGAACTGAAACATGACTCAAACCAGGTATTTCCTGTAAAGAAGTCCTTCCATCTAGCTTCAAGTTTTATAGAAAAGCTAGACTTACAAGTTAGAGAGGAGGTGTCCTTATAGCTATCAAATATGATTATATAAGTGACTCTGTTGACGATCTAAACCCCCCTGAAGATTGTGAAATTATCTGGGCAAAAATCCAAGTAGTCGGAAGCAAATCCCTTTATATCTGTTCTTACTACAACCCAAAATCAGGCAACGTAGAGCTAGCCAGATCCCAAACTCTCTATTCATTGGAGGTGACTTCAATCTTCCAGGTTGGAACTGGGACAAAAACATAGTAAAACCACATACTACCCATTCCAAATCTCACCATAATTTCGGCAATCTTCTTGATGACACTTGGTTAACCCAACTTGTGAAATTCCCGAATAGAAATAACAACACTCTAGATCTTATGATCACAAACAATCCCAGCCTAGTCACCAGAATTAAACCATTTCCAGGCGTTTCGGACCATGATATTGTTTTTGCAGAATTTAAATCAGTACCACATAAATTGACACAGAAACACCGACTCATTCCCTTATACAGAAATGCAAGCTGGGACATTATGAGAAACGAGCTCCAGGAATTCCATCTTGAACTCTCCAGTAATAGGGTCCTAACGACAGAAGGGCTATGGGTAACCTTCAAACACTCCATCAATAATCTGGTAAGGGAACATAGACCACACAAAAAAGGGAACATATACCACACAAAAAGGCTAGAAAAAAGGATGGGAATCCGTGGGTAACACACAAAATTAGAAAACTAATAAACAAAAGAAACCGTCTCTATAAGAAAGCTAAAGAATCTGGAAATCTGTCCATCAAAGAGAAATTTAGATCACTCAAACACCACATCCAAAAACTCCTGAGAAAAGCCTTTTGGAAATATATTGAAGATGTGGTCACCACAAACTCCGACACAAGTCCAAATTCACAAGATTAACAACCAATGAAAATTTTTTGGACCTACATTAAACACAAAAAATCTTATTACAATGGAGTAGGCGCACTTAAAAGTAATGGCAAACTACATACAGATCCAGTAGTAAAAGCGTACATCCCAAATGAGCAATTTCAATCTGTCTTCTTCAGCACTGATAGTTCAAAAGCTCCTCCTGTAAGCAACAACACTCGAAACAAATATCCTAAAATGCCTGATTTTCAAATAACATCTAATGGTATCTGTAAACTACTTCAAAATCTTGACGCATCTTAAGCTGATGGGCCTGACCAAATCAAACCCAAAGTACTAAAAGAGCTAGCTGTAGATATTTCCCCCTTCTCTGTTTCATCTTTCAAAGATCACTAGACACAGGTCATGTAACATCAGACTGGAGAAGAGCCTATATAGCCCCTGTTTTTAAAAAAGGTCAGAAATTCAATGCAGAAAATTACCGTCCCATTTCTCTCACTTGTATATGTTGCAAATTACTCGAACATGTCATTGTGAGTAACATCGTGAACCACGCTGAAAACAGCAACATATTATATCCCTTGCAACACGGTTTTAGGCAGTCTAGGTGTTCTGAGAGCCAGCTCATTGAATTCATAGATGACGTTACAACAAATCTAGAACATGGTAAACAAACAGACATTCTAATCATGGATTTCAGTAAGGCATTTGATTAGGTGAGTCACGACCTACTTATTCATAAATTGGAAGGCTATGGCATTACAGGAAAAACTAACACCTGGATACAAAATTTCCTAAATAATAGATCCCAACGTGTCATTGTCGAGGGGGAAATGTCCAACTCTGTCCCAGTAAGATACCTGAAAAGAGACCTAGACAAGTTGGCCCAATGGGAGAAAAAATGGAAAATGGCTTTCTATCCTGGGAAATACCAAGTCCTCACTGTCACTAAAAACACCAAACCCACCATCAACCCATATGTACTTCATGGTCAAGAACTAGAACATGTGACTGAGGCGAAATACTTGTGTGTCACCATTAACTCAGATCTAAAATGGGACACCCATATCAACAACATCAGTAAAAAAGCTAATTCAAGCCTTGGCTTCCTGAGGCGGAACCTCAAAGTATCATCGTGTTCCATCAAAGAAAAGGCATATAAGTTCCTGGTCCGCTCTCGGGTTGAATATGCTAGCGCAGTATGGGACCTCTATTTAAAGAAAGATATAGATAATGTGGAAATGGTACAGCGCTAAGCTGCCCGTTTTGTCTCCAACCGCTTCCATAACATATCTAGTGTCGGAAGTATGTTGGAAGTACTAAACTGGCGCAGTCTCGAAGATCGCCGTAAAGACGCTAGAATAACAATGATGTTTAAGATCATCCACCAGAAGGTTGCTATTACAACAAAGCACCTCATTCCAATAAAAAGACCTACAAGACACCACCACCACTTATCATTCCAATTAATATCATGCAGAACAACTTCCAGAAAAGAATCTTTCTTCCCAAGAACAATAAAAGAATGGAACCACCTCCCTTCACAAATTATATCTTCTGAAACTGTACCATCATTCAAATCCGCAATCTCAAAACACCAATATTAATTTCCAATTTCCAGTTCCCACATTTCATGCTCCATAAACCACTCGACATATAATCTTCACCATGTTGAAGTAGGTCGATAACCGGTAGAAGTAGAAGTACTGCCGACGGTGACTGTTCGACTTTTGCTAAAATCAGCTAAAATGTTTCAATAGATTGCAAATACTTGAAAACTAGTTTTGTTTCTAGACTTTTGGTATAATAAAATAAATACTACCTGCATTAGAGGGTGACAGTGCCTAGTGTCACCCTCTAATGAAAGTAGTATTAATATAATAATACGTGTATTATCAAATTATGCTTTACTAAATTTTGCAGGCTACTGTAAACAAAAGATATCTGAATCCAAATATTACATTCTGACAAAAATGTATATTTAATTTATTGATATCTCATATTTAGTAATCATTTCATGGAGGATATTTTTGGAGGATATTTTAGCGACCATCTGCATGTTTCCAATAAATTGCGAAAATATCATCCTTGATGAAAAATAGTTGGATTTTCTCAATGTCTTACATACAAATATGTACAGTACATGTATCTTTGTTATTCTTGTTATTGTAGAATTGGAATGTCGGGACATCAGTTAAGTTTTATATACAATGTATAAGGGAATACAACTGTAAATGATATAATCAATTAAATACATGCATATTTACATGTGTATTGTCACATGTATGATCTTATAGATTTGAACAGTTTCTTGTGATATATTCTCTATATACCTACATAAGTACACATGCCAACATTACAAGCATTATTGTCTTGATTGGGTTCTCCTAATAACGACAGATGTAGACGTTTTTATGATTTTAACTAATTCTTGAAATTGAAACAGTTGGTAAAAAAACAATTTGCTCTTCCTGTGACACCTCTCCAAACACTTGGATGCAATTTTGTTCTTTATTCTTATCTCAATGTTGAAATTTATAAAGATTTAACATATAAAATATCATGCATAATTGTCTGTCAAAATGCATAAAATATACTGTACTGTATATATTGATATCTCTCTATTTCCCAACTTTTGACACACTATAGGTAGCTCAGGTAAACGAATTCAGGTAAGCACAGGTAAATATTTTTATGAAACTGACTATAATCGGTTTTCCATTGTTCTCCTATACCAACACTTTTCTTTGAACTCTAAAAAGTGGGCAAATGGAGAACACCCATTCAACCACCTAAGAAGGTTGCACCTTACCTGATCATGAGATGATGATCAGTTAGGCGTCACTGGCAAGGTATGCCTATTTTCTCTAACCCCAGGGGGTCCATTTATAGAATTCAATTCAATCCACACGTGGGTAGCTACTGTTGAAGCGGAAAAGATATCACCTTCTGAGAAAAGTCAGTCAGAAGGTGATATCTTTTCTGCTACAAAAGTAGCTACTGTACCCACGTGTGGACTGTGGCACCAACAGAGCGTAACAATAACAATGCGGATTAACTACGACATTTTTAAGTAAAAAGTATATCGCCATAGGGATATCAACTCTATCATTTGGCACAATTTGGTATTTTTTTACCATTTTAAATATTACGAAAACATAAGAGGACTTTAATTTATACAGTTGTAAACTTACACAAGTTATTGTTTAAAAAGGAAAACATGATAAACATAATATATTTATAGTTAAAGTTATATGTGCCGTAACTGGGCGAAAATTTTGACATGCTATTTTTCCATCCTTAATCTATTTAAAACCATAAGGTTTGATGAATAAAGCTGTAAAAATCATTCAAATGGCTTCAGATGACTTATAAACGTTAGTTATAACACAGAAATTTTGTACTGTGAAATTGTTGTTTTTATGCCTTAAATATGTTTACATGGAAACATACCTGCAGAAATCACTTTACAATTACTAATAACATTGTAAAAATGTGTAATGTAATTGTAGACCACAATTTGGCTTCAAGGTCTGACCGTATGTACTCATTTCACTTCACTATTGATGTAAATAAATGATTTTTGGCAGTACTGCCAAAAATCATTTTCAGCTCTTATTTGTACATGTAATTTTAAAACCTATGCATTGAAAGTACTGTAATTTTCAAAAAGTTGGTAATTTTTGGTGATGAATAACATATTAAAAACTCATCTTGATTCGTGAGTATGAAAAATACGGCACATATAACTTTCAACCAATTGAAAACGCGTACTAAAAGTAGAGTATAGTGTATGTAATTCTTATCAAACGTGCATGTATTATGTGACCAAAGGCCAAAGATACAAACAACATGTAATCTATGTATCTACAATTTAGACAAGACAAAATACACATGTTTGTAGACACAACAGGCTTTTGGCTATACAGATCGATATACGGACACCTCGATATACATTTCTACGTGTAACACAGTATTATGCATACATAGAGGTGTCTATATACAATGTATCTATGGTGATAAAGGCCTGTGATAACACACCTGTATATATTTGTAGATACAGCAGTGTATATATGAAATGGACAAGACAAAACACATATATGTACAATGCATTCGTTGTTTCTGCAAACTAAACAAGACACAACACACAAGTACAACTTCATGGTATATACAATAAAGTTTCAAATACTAGTTCTCCAGAGGAAGAATAAATATAAACATTATTAAATAGTATAAATATCCCTTCCACCCAATAAAGGGCAAGACAATGGGGGCTCCTGTCCCATGCATCTATTTTCCGTAGCTATATATCTATATAGACAGAGCATTGTACACATGCATAATAAATCTAACCCTATGAAACATCGAAAAATGTATATATATATATATACATATCTATACCTGCTTTATTTTTCTTTAATGCATAATTTGTTTCCATATAAGTCCCTGAGTGTTACAATTGCTCTGTCAACATTTATTCTGTTGATGGTATTGATACTTTTGTGTGAAGGATAAGGAAAAGGTGACACTACGTAAATTGATAAATTAGTTGCCTTGGTAACAAATAGATTAATACAGTATGCACATATATGAAGATTACTGCATTACAATTTTGATTTTATCAAATGGCATATGTAAAACTATTCATTTGAACATCTTGATTTTCGAAACATATATGCTATCGGATAACTACATACTAATGACGAAATAGGGAAGGATTTATATAAAATATTATACATGTAATGTTGAATATTGACATTCGAACACTCATCTGATATAATAATATCCGTGCATAGATATAAAATATTTAATGTTACTAACAGTAATGATTCAAACAAAACGTACAACATAATAGAAATATGTTTCCATATTTCATTCGACTGGAGGCCCACATAAATGTTTCTATAAGCTAAACAAATTGTATAGGCCCGCTTTCAGTTGCCACGATGCCAAAAATCAATTATTTGTCATTAAATTTGACCATGTTCTTTTCAAAAGTCAATATGCAAGTTGATAGGTAACCAAAATCATAGAATACAACATTTTTGCTACAGCTAAAGCAGGATAAATACAGCGCTAAATCAATACATTTTCAAAAATCATCGGTTATAAATATTTCTTGGTAACCTGGTAACAACCAAAACTAAATTGCAAATGTGACATTCAATAGATTTTTCATATCTTATTCAATGATGTTCTTGATTAGTAAGTAGTTAAATGAACATTTGAATCACATTAAGAGGCTTAAGAGCTATAAATGTAAGAAACTTTAACATTTTTGTAAAAGTCCCAATTTCCTGTTGCTATGGTAACGTCATTAACACAAAAACATTTTTTTCATATAAAATCTGGAAAGGATGTGATCTGAAGTTTCTAAATATGTATGGGTTGTTTACCAAAATTGTTGGTAACCACGCCTATAGACAGCAGACATGATGTCCTGGAACGAGGACCCAGTATGGAGAGCCAAAGAAGCCACAAGGGTTCTAATTTCATGAGCCCTCACCTTGTTTCGTCCCAGATTGATCATTAGACTGTTCATAAGCAATCTTGATCACCTGACATATCCAACTGCAGATGGACTGGGAGGAGAAATCCTGCTGACCCTATTTATGGGCAAGAATAGTATCTCGCCCCCTAGTTTTATCAAGGTAAAACCTAAGCGCCCGACAAGAACAAAGCAACCGATTATTCTCCTCAGACTCAATAGAGACTGTAAAGGAAGGAATCCTAATGGGGTCCGGCTACAAACCAGGAACCTGATTCTTTGTCAAAGAGGGAGGATCAGTGAGTAGGGTAACGACAGAGCTATCTCTTGCCCAACGAAAGCACGAAGAGTGAACAGATGGATATCACTCCTCCTACGGTCAGAGGGAAGAGCAAATAGGCAGACAAACGTAAAAAAACTTAATGGAGACCGACACCAAAGGCTCATAAGGAGCCCCCGTCAGTGATTGTAACACGAGTGCTAGATTCCACTGTGGAGCTAACTGCCGTACCCTAGGCCTGTCAAGACTGAACCACCTAATCAAGGAAGACAAAGAGGTGGAAGACCCTACCGCTGGTCTACCATGAAAAGACAGTACACTGGAACAAGAGGCCCATGGGCCTTAACGGTCACCTAAGTTTGAATATAAAATGAAACAAATTAAAACATATAAACACTATATACTGGGCCTTGAATTGGTCAGTGATTTTATAAATTTGACTTTTTAGTCTATGAAGAGTATATGCTTCCATCAAACCGGTGAACTTAGAAGAAATTTTAAAAATTTTAGTTATTTTGACCCTGTTTGGTCCTGCCCCTTTGGTCCCCCAAGGGGTCAGCGAGGACCGATATGGATGCTTAAATGCTATATCTCAGGCTAATAATTCTAATCAAGTTTTACTCATTTCCTTTGAAAATTGAGCAATATTAATGTTCATAAATGTGTTTTTCCTATATATACTAAAGTAAAATTTGCCCCCTCCCCAGGGCTTAACGTGATACCCCAGGTTTTATAAAACACCTTAAGACCTTTCCAGTTATAAAGCCAGGACCAATGTGGATATATTATCGATATCAAAATGCTATATCAGGCTAATAATTCTAACCAAGTTTGACTCGTTTCCTATGAAAATTGAGTAAAAAATGCTCATAAATGCGTTTTTCCTATATAATCTATCGTAAATTTGACCCCCTCCCCAGGGGGAAATGTGAAACCCCAGGGTTATATAATTCACAATTTCTATAAAACACCTTAAGACCTTTTCATCTATAAAGTGTATTTGATTCTACCATTTCCAGAATTTCCAGGACCAATATGGATATGATGATAAAATGCTATCTCAGGCTAATAATTCTAACCAAGTTGACTCATTTCCTTTTAAAATTGAGCAAAAAAATGCTCATAAATATGTTTTCCCTATATAAACTATAGTAAACTTGACACCTCCCCAGGTGGAAACTTGAGATCCCAGGGCCATATTATTCACAATTTTGTAAAGGACCTGAAGACCTTTCTATATATGAAAAGTAATTGATTCTACCCTATTTGACCCCTTTTGAACCCGCCCCTAAGGTCAGTCATAGAAAATTTGTTAATAGGACTTAATGGCCATCTCTCAGAATCCTCCATTTTGTTTCCATGGCAACAATCTTTTTGAAAGTGTACCATTTATTCAGCAGACCTCATATCCCCTATATACCAATTTTCACTTATATCTGACAATATCTAAATTTCAACCAATCAGAGGCCTCTATATTTTGTTTCCATTCTATGACAACCAATCTTTTTGAAAGTGATTTGTCGGTTCCCCAAGCTCACTAGTTTTGCATTTTATGAATAATCTAGGAAAATGACCAGCAGATACCATAATTGATTTTGACAACTGTTATTTGTTTTTATAAAGAAATCTTGTTAAAATTGAACGTTCAAAATCAATATACATGTAGTCAATCAAGCATCACCTTAAATATTAACAATTGAAGTCCGTTTTCACTGTTTTAAATGGTTATACTGTAAAGGATCTTTCTAATAGTATAATTTGTGCTTTTATACTGCGTTATTTTTGTGACGGAAAAGCAGTGTGTGTGTTTTACTGCCCATTGACAACTAGGGTCATTTAGGGCCAAACTAAAAGTCGTGCAGCAGTTTCAAGTGAAGGAAATGCAGAATTTAAATAAAGAATTATCTTAATTTTAACAAAATTGTTCCATATTTCGTAATATCTGTAGAGTTATGAAAGGTTTAATAGAAATAGAAAGAGGAGACAATCACTTATTTCATTTGACCGATAAAAACCTGTCAATGATGGACGTCTTGTTTGGGTTTGTGATTTTTCGTGTAGTGCATGACAATGTCATGTGACTGTAATGAGTCACTAAATTAAAACTGTTTACTAGATCAACAGAACGGCGTGGTTACTAACGGCGTGGTTGCGGTTAATAGACCTTTCTCAAATTATATGCATGCCTGACATTCCTAATTCAGATCGAGGCTTAGTGAGCACAGGCACCGTAGCAACGTATATACAATTAATGCAACATATCTTACAAAAACAAACCACAATGCTGTTCAATGTCATGAAAATAGTTTTAATTGCTCATTTTCATCAAATTCTTAATACTGAAGTGTAAAAGAAGGTTGATTATCAACATAGGCAGAGAAAAGGGTACATAATGTTGAAGATCATTGTAGATTTATCTGTATAACATTACATTCTATATTTTACCATCAGTTATTTACACTGTATCTGTTTACATGTGTAGTTTGTTTCCACACATTTAAATACAAGAGTGGAGAATTCTATACATGTGTTTTACATAAATGAAACAAATATCAAATTTAGTGTTTAGTTCTTTACCGTAATTTTCTAAGTGAACGTGCCGGTTGTTAGATACATGCATAACCTTTTCCTAAAATGAAACAACACTTTTTGTGCATTATCACGAGGACACTAATTTTAGAGCTGATAAAAGCTGATATATTTAAATGTTAATTATTAGAGTGATTTATTTCTAAAACTAACATCATAAATTCTTATTTCTGGTAGATATTGAAAAACTGAAATAAAGTAACTGAATATAATGATCTATGGACATCAATAATCAAATCTGAACAAGGGTTCAATTCTTTAGAAGAAAACCAAATATATTTACTGAAATGATCACATTTGCGATATTTTCTATAATTGCATGAACAATTAAGGCTTTCAATCGCAACTCCTCTTTTTATTAATCATTTTATTTAAGTTTAAATGGGTGGTATACTGATGTATATTTATGTGTTTTATCATGCTTATGATCTGTGCACTGATTTTATAGGATATGTGTTTTGTGATCACAACTTCAGGGATAATTTTAGAGTAGCCCTTTCGACTATGATCTTCAGATTTTGAAAACGATCCCTATGTTTCAGGAAATTTCGTAATATTTCTTTGTTAATAGCCCCTCTAGACTTGTCAAATACTTAAAAGTGACAAACACATATTTCAGTTAAAATGATCCTTGCAGCATGCTCAATATATCAAGTACAATGTACTTCTATTTTGTGATACATAAAAATGAGGAAAACACATATATTCAGGGAAGCCTATCTAAACCCAAAAGTGCAATGAGAAATTGGGCTTTGTAGCCAAGTGGTCACAACAAAAGGTCATATAATGTAAAGTTTACCATTTTGTTTGCGCCATAAAGAAATTGATCTTATTAAGAAGGTGATCATTAGACAGAAATAGTCATTAAGGAATGCTTCATTCTAATAACAAATATCATTTGTTTTGCAATATCGTGAACATAATTGGTGTTTGTAATTGTTCACATGTCATAGACAAAGGGTGTTTATTGGAGTAAATAAGGATTGGTAAAGGGGACAGCCAGAGCTAGGTGAAATTTGTGATAACAACTTTATGCATGTATACCTTAATAGGGAAATTAATGGCAAAATGTGATCAGAGGGGACAGCTGTTAAATATAAACAGACTGGGACCCAAATACCGGCCTAAAGGGAATATTGGGAAGGCAACTTGAGACTTTGATAATGAAGGTTAGGAATGGTATTTATGTTATTTAATTGTTTGGTTCATGTCCCTTGTTTATTTGGCACCATACATGTATAATATATAGCCTTATTCCAGTTTAGGCAACGAGTACCAATACTGTAATTCAGCTTGGCCTCAATAAAGGAAATCGTTGACATGGATACCTGCATTTTCTTTCCTCTCGCCTCTGGGATTTATTATACATGTTTATGCCATAATTCGATCAGCCACTGATGTGATCAAATTGATCCATGTACCTCTACGGGAATATTATGTGAATTTAAATATAATGATAAGGTAAGTAAAATTATACCATTAATGCACATGTATTACTACCACCGCTATGCTCACTAAGCCTCGTTTTCGATCATAGATGAATATTCATGAGCTTATATTAAGAAAGGTCTATTATGTAACACGACAACAAACAATGCTACAGTAATGACTATGGACCCAGCACCATAAAACTATTCTCAGACAGATTTGTTTAACTAAAGAATATGATTTTACATAGGGTTGAGTAAAAAAAAATCTGAGAACGTTTTATGGTGTCGGGCCCAGAAGAGTTCTGACTATCAATTTAATCCGAGCCAAAGCAATACTCATAAGGTCCAGACACATGTAATACATGTAGCTGTATCGAAACGTGTTTATGGAAGCTTATATGGTTCAATGTACTGTTTGAGATTGAGTACGATTTAAAGTCATTTATAAAACATGTTTTTAATAAAACTGGTTGTTCAACCTACCTTTTTTACTGGCCTCATAAATTCAATCTTCATCGGTTTTACTCGTAGTCAACCTATGTATTTGGTTACGGTCTGTTACACGGAGTAAAGAGATGTTTAGTTATTCAGAGCTCGAATTCCTAGTCTCTCCACAGCAGATATCTGTAGTCGTGGCTAATATAGCAATACTGGTAAAACTTTTTTAAAAATGGAATACATAATGCATCTGAAGACTCCCACTCTAATCAAAATTATACTTGAAATTCCGATCCACTAAATGATACGTTCCAAGATCTTCCAACTACTGGTATCCGTTCGGGTCACCTACATTATGTAAGCATGACATCTGACTATGGTTAGTCAACCAGCCGTATCGCTCATGAAATATTAAATGTGATCGATAAAAACGGTTACTAGAACGTTCCTAGATGTTCTAACAGGTCCGCTTCAGTGTGTAGCATATATGGCAAAGGTTACAGATATCTACCACTGTACAATCTACATAACCAGTAGTATCGGTAACTGAAGGTCCGATCTATCAAGATGTTAACACACTTTGGATGTTATACTTTAAACCTAATACGCCAAACTAAAGTAAGGGTTACATAATTTTACTAGGATAAAGTTGATGTATAGCGTTTAACATTAATGCATGTGATCACACTGTATGTAGACTAACATTAGAGTTATTGCCGTTTGCAATAATAGTTATTGCACGTTGTGCATAGAATTATCTGAGTATAGTAAATGTTTATTTGTGAAACTCTGTAAGCAAACAAATATCAGCACGACATCTAACTGGTTTAAAATCAGAATTATCGGACAGCAACGTATCATTGTTGTAAAAGGAGCGGTTCGGTGTGACTTGTACATAGTGTTAAATACGTACGGTCTCTGTCACTCAGCTCAGTCGGTAGAGGCGTAGATTTCCACGCCGGAGACCCGGGTTCGATTCCTGGTCGGGCACTCGACAGGAATGTGTACTTTCCCTGTTCTTCTACATTGGCGCCCAACTAAATAACCCATGGTAGGTGGTTAAAGTGAACAGTCGGGCAAGGATGGCTAAAGTCGGTAAAAATGGTGTGAATGTATCCAGTATAATTTCGAATGAAATAGAAAAATAAAATCTCTCGTCAAAATCTGTCTGCGTGCGAAGAAATTAATTTAAAGTATAGGAATGGTGGTTACATTTTCACGCAGCCTCGCTTTCAATGCTTTCAACTTTTCTTTATTTCAATGGTCAGAACTGGAAACCGTAGGCAGAACTTGACCGTCGTATTAACATGTGAAAACTTTTGGAAGGGCAATACACGCATTTAGACTGGTTTTCTTTGCCCGACTATTCACTTTAAAGAGTCTCGGGTTGAGATTTAGGAAATCTCAAGAAAACCAGGGGGATTAGTGTAAAAGGAGCGGATCGGTGTGATTTGTACATAGTGTTAAATACGGTCTCTGTCACTCAGCTGACGGAGCATGCTTCTTTGGCTCAGTCGGTAGAGCCATAGATTTCCACGCCGGAGACCCTGGTTCGATTCCTGGTCGGGACACTCGACAGGAATGTGCACTTTCTCTGTTCTTCTACATTGTTAAAATAATTGAAGGATGTCAATTTTCAAGTTAGTAGAAGGATATTTGAAACGTGTCTATATATTCTTTTCGAAATTTGTTCAATTTTGAAAGCATGGTCAAATATGAAATCTAAAATAGCACCTAATGGAATATCACAAATTTTGTCACAATCATTATTCGGTAACAAAAACACACAACATAATAATCAACCGTTATTTTTATCTTATTTTTCGAAAAGTGTCTGACATATGGGATGAGAACAGGAAAAACTTTATCAACAAAAAAGAACTTTTAAGGAAACTTATATTTAATTAAACATAATTGGATTGCCGAGATTTCTCAAACAAAGAAAGCTATACCTAGAAAATATATTGAAATTATTCAAGATAATGAACCAGAACACAAACAACATATTTATATTAACAATAAATTAGAGATGTGTTTTTAATGTAAATTATCTTAAAATTGTAAAGCCAAAAGAACTTAAATTGAAAACCCTGCATACCCTTACTACACCAATTATAAGACCAAAAGCAGAAATTAAATGGAATACTCAAATTCAGAAGGAAATAGATTGGATGAATGTTTGAAATTTTTTGGAAATACCGACTGTGCAATTGCAAATAAAATGGAAGAATTTCAATGGAAAAGTATACATAGGGTAATGTATACCGAAAACAAACTAAGTCTAATGAATAGATCCGATGGACTATGTCATATGTGTAGAACTGAAAATGAGACTTTAACCCATTTGTTTTTAACTGTTAGACATGCTAATCTTTACAAAAATGAAAGTTTTGACACTGACGGGTAAATATGACTTGGAATATTTATGAGGAGAAAATGATGCTCGGTGACTGCACTGATAATTTATTGAAAAATGCAATATCTAACACAGTCATAATTACAACTAAATGGGTTATATGGAAGATCAGGAATATAAAAAAAAATTATAAAACAAATCAACTTCTTCTACATCAGCATTTCAAATTTTTAAAGAATTACTTAATGATAATCTGTCCTTATACATAAAAATCAAACAAAATGGGAAAAGGAATTGATAGTTTCAAAATACCGAAGTTTATTACAAAAACTGTGATTTAAGAACTACATGTATTTATAATTACACTTTTATCAATCAAGTATATGTGAGAGTTAGCTCCCCAAGTTGTGATATCAATTTCAATGTTATTGTGTTTTTCATATTCTTTAAAACTACTTATGGATTGATTAGAAGTTAAATTTAAAAATGTGAAAAAAGTACATATAAAAAATAACATTACATAATATGTGTACCACAAATATTAAAAGTAAGATGTACCACTGAAATTATTAAAAGTAAGATCAATTTGTGATAGAATGTCAGAATAGATGATCAGAGTAGTCTCCCTTCTACCGATTTTTTTTATATAAGAGTTGTCTCCCCTTACCTGACATATTGGATGGCAATATTAACTATACACAAAGTAAATTAATTATTTGCAATTACAAATATCAATTTATTTTGAATGGATATAAATGAATGAGAGGTAATGATGAATAAATGATGAATATATCTGTAAATAATGTGAAAGCGGTGAAAGTTTGTGTTCAAGATTAGAATAATCTATTTAAATATGGACATTTGTGTGCAAGTCCTTCTGTGAAAGGAACATAATGTTATTTATATGTCTTTTGAATACAAATTTTTTGAGAGAAAAAAAGTGGTAGTTTCTTATCCTGCTTAACGCTTAGCATTAAGTGAGTGGGACGACTGATTCACCCGTAATGCAGTATAATGTAACCGTGTGGGGTGTGCTGTTTGATGTCTTCGGCGGCATGCGTCAGTTGTGTAGCACTATAAAAAGTGCAAACAGAAGACACGACACAAATATACCAACATGAGCATGTGTTGATATTAATAAGATAATAAGCCGTTGTATTAATTATTGAATCAAACAAACCTATAGTTTCGGTTTTATTCAAACGCAATTGCACACTCTTCTCTAAGATAACATAAATACTTAAAAAGAGAAACACTTAACGCTGACAATGCAAGTTAAAAAGTTTTAAATTGAGATTAAAAAAAATATGGACACTTGAATTTCAAGAATCGTTTATGAGACAACCCCCTATCGAGGTCAGCCATTTTTGTTTTTCGCCTACTGTTACGTAAACAAAACACTGACCTATAAAGGTATATGCAGCTTGTTTGGTAACAAAAATACATCAAATCCTCTAAGCTGTCATTTACGTGTTTGTCAAAATAAAATTGCCACTCAAATGAATAGAAATCCAAATGATTAACCGTCCACATGTCTCCACGTATATTATCGTAACCGATGTACTCGACTGGTCATGTGCACGTGACTACCTGTCCCGAACAAGCGACAACTACTGTACCAAGGGCACACACGTCTCAGTGTACGTGTAAAATCTAATGATATTGAAGTGTTTCATTAGCTCGTTTTGGATATTATTTGGGATTTAGCTGACAACACATTCATGTATTATTTCAAAGAAACCTTGTCAGGTGAGTGCAGTGTTTATTTTCAGTTGAACATTGTTATTTGCAATATGTGTATACGAGACAAGTGATGTTTGTGACGTCATGTGTTTGCGAGCATAACGTCATACTTTTCGGAGAAAACGGCGTGAATTGAGCTCACAAAATAATGACGTAACAATCGATAGACTGGTTCCCGCCTCAGTTACCTCCCTTGCGTACGCTTCACTGAGGACCGGTAGCGAGTAGCCATCTTGAGTGGGAATTCCAACTCCAGAGTAGTGCGCATCATTTCTGCGCATGATATGTCATCATGGAGACGGCTACTTCCGTTAAGAGAAAATAACGTCATTAACGTCGTTCCTATGAACACTCTAAACTCTGTTAGCACGAAATGATTTCAAAACTTGTGACGCCATGTGTGTGTGAGCGTAACGTCATACGTTTCGGAGAAAACGACGTGAATTGAGCTCACAAAATAATGACGTAACAATCGATACCTACCCGCAAGGGAGCTAAGCAGAGCAAAAATAAAAATGTCTGCCACTTCCTTGGATACGACACTGTCATATCTTTGGACTGTCTCAGAAACAATGTTAAAAAAAACTTTTTGTTTTATTTCAAATGCATGCTTTTTAACTTGCATTGTCAGCTTTAAGGTTTCTTATTCTCTATTATCTGGGATGGTGACCAGTGGTAGAGGTGGATCGTGTTCAAAATAATCAAACAACTCCTCAGATGAGTTCTACTGCCTTTATTACCCACAGATCTATCAGAGTTCTGTAGGAAGCAACAAACCCCGTAACATATACAGACGAATATAAGTAAAACCATACATATAGCACTTTCATACAATATTTATATCCATACAAATGATAAGGGAGATAACTCTTACAAACTTAATTTTATCCCGGCCAGACTCATATGTACAACAATTACAATAATACCACATTCTATTGAATCCAATATCTTGATTCAATATATTTTACAAATTACAACAATACAAAGACATAAAGTAGAACATGGTATACCTGCGTGTGGCACAGAGCCGTATAACAGGTCTAGATATAAACTGTAGAATGGTACTGCAAATTATAATAAATAGACTTATCGGTACAATCTCGTTACTCAGATGAGAATATTACATAGACTTCAAATATACAATTAATTCTGTTACATGACTTTGAAGTTATTCAAAATCTTACTCAAATATAATTATTAAAATACATACATTACGAATATTTACATTACACATGTCTAGTTTCAACATAAACTTAATGAGACTAATAAATAAAGTCTCGAATATAACATATATGGTACATAAAATCAATAAGACACTTACTGTCATAAAAGTCGTCCGTCCTCTAGGAGTCCACAAAGGGTACTGGCGAGATAACTAGGGACAATGAAACACGCGCCAAAACTGACCACCCGCGACAAACCAATGTAATAATTATGACCTATACACTTGCATGTAATAATTATGACCTATACAAATTACACCATAGGACACTGACGTAACAACAAACTAACGAGCAACGCAACGCAATACATCTGTACACTTCGATCACAACATGGGATACGATACACGGACAATTCTTTTATGCGAGCACGATACAAAACATGGGACGGTTGGCGCGAATGACGGCATTAATATCAAAAACAAAATACAATTTATAATTTATAAATTTCATCCCTGCTACATACGGATCAACGTATTTAAAGGTTTTAATGAAATAGATTTGCAGTTATTAAAATGAACATGTTAGGAAGGAAGATCAAGGTCACCAGGACCTGGTCAGTCGCCATCCTGAACTCATCGGGTATTATCACGAAAATATCTATTCCCCGAGGAGTTCCGGATGGGTCAGTCGCATGGTTTTTACCATCTTTCTCGGAGCAACAAGAAAAGTCGTGTTTAAAATGTTGTATTAGAAGCCACAGAACAACTAGAAGGAAGAGTATTTGATCTGGAGAGAGAGAATGACATCCTAAAAAAGAAAGTACACCAACTTTCAAAAAATCTTAGTGAGTCGCAGACAGCTGACAGAAATTTCAGAACGGGAAATTAAGACTTGTATAAACAAAAAGATTATGATTTTTCTTTCTTGTAAATATTTTTTTCTGAAAAGTTGTGATTAATATCTTTATTACACAGATTAAAAAGAACATGTACGCTTATCCTATGTTTGTCCTTATGTCCATCAATTTCCATTTTAACAGCTGTCTTTCTGACACTACATGTACATTATAAGTTTGTCAATCCTGTCTCTCTGCAGTTTTCAGTGTCTGTCTGTCTGTCCATCCATGTTTCTGTTTTGTTTACACTTCCTGTCCACCGCATGTGTGTGTGTCAATACATGTTGTATAGTTTGTTTTGTTTGATCTGTGTCTGGTCTTCATTTTTTTGTATTGTTACCTGCCCTTAATTTGTGTCTTAATTTGTCCTTCTTGCATATGTGTATATGTTTGCGCATACTTGTGTTCCATTTAAGAGTACTGTGTACTTATCTTTTGACTAGAATATATATATATTTGGTGTGTAATTGCATGTTTGCCAATGATGGTAGGTGTAAGACTAGGCCAGGTGTTTACATTTTGTGTTAGGCATATTTTAGAATAATAATAAATTGAACTGGCTATATGTAAAGTCGTGTAACTATGAGGCTGAGTGTGTGTATGTGTGTGTTTATTTTGCATGTATGTGTATTCTCAATCTGTGCCTTCGTAAAGCTGACAATGCAAGTGAAAAAATATACTTTTGAGATTAAAACAAATCATAATTCGTTTCTGAGACAGCCCCTTGCGTTTCTAAGGACGGGTAGACGCCATTTTGTTTTAACTCTGCTTGGATACAATACGCCTCCCAACCCCTATATAAAGCGCGTAAACCGACACACGTGCGCTCAGTAATGTACAGGGGCGTAGGAAGCGGGGGGGGGCAGGGGGGCAACTGCCCCCCGTTCCCCAGGACGGGGGGGCAAACATGTCTTTTTGCCCCCCCCCCCCCCCATTTTCGCCGACTGAAATTTTCTAAAAATGCTTATTTGAATGAAAAAAGGGTCCTCCTGCACATTTTTCGTACTTCATTCTAGAAAATTTTCCGCTGCGCGGCGCATTTCCTTAAACGTTCAAGCACATAATGTCAAACCTTAAATAGTAAAAATTCAATACACACGAACTAGACTAAAGTGTTCATCAAGGGATTATATGTACTATTTAAAAAATGTCTCTTAAAAGATCAATTTGTTTATATGTCTTAGCGAGACAATTAATTCATTTTTTTATGTTACACAACAATGTGCCGATGGTGTGAAACCGGTATATTCAGATCGAGTAGGGTTGCATAATGTTATGGCGACACAATTATCATTTCTAAATCGAAAAATTACCATGTTAAGAACGCTTTATAATCATTAAAATACCTCTTAAAACTCATCTCAGCCATTCTAAATCGTAATTTTTTGCCCGGGGGAGACCCCCGATCCCCCCTAACACCAAATTCTCGCGCCTTTGAGCGCTCGCAAATTCATCAAAATGCATCGTAAAACTCATCTAAGCCATTCTAAATCGTAATATTTTCCCGGGGGAGGCCCCGGACACCCCACCCCCCAAACACCAAAATCTCGCGCTTTCGGGCACTCGCAAAATCATCAAAATACATTGTAAAACTCATCTCAGCCATTCTAAATTACAATATTTTTTCCCGGAGGTCACCCTCAGACCCCTAAAACACCAAAATCTCTCGCCTTCGACGCTCACACGCTAATTTAGCCAATTTGCATATTCGTTAATTTCCTTTTAGTGACCCCACTGCTTATAAATGTGTACAAGGATTAAATTTAATTAGATATGAAAAATGTACATAAAGCATATATGGTTGGGAGTTGAATGAATCTCCTCCTGTAGGTGCGGCGGGGGGGGGGGGGGGGGGGGGGGGGGAGGACCCTTTGCCCCCCCCCCCCCCCCATTACGTTTCATCTTCCTACGCCACTGAACAAAAATATTGAGGACCTTTGCCCCCCCCCCCCCCCCCATTACGTTTCATCTTCCTACGCCACTGATGTACATATACACCTAGCAGTTGTCCACTGTGTATCACCTACTAAAACATAAATAAACCCCTTACCTGTAAATATGTGTAGGGCTTATCTTAACAATAAAACTCCTCTAAGCTGTCATTTAGATGTTTCACAAATTGAACTTTCAACGCAAATGAATAGAAATACTAATAATAATCCACCACATATCTCCACGTATACTATCGTACCCGATGTACTCGACTGGCCACGTGGACGTGACCACCTGTCCCGAACAATTGACGCTTCCATATATAAACTACCGAAGGCACACACGTGTTCATGTGCGTGTAATATCAAATGTACATGTATATTGAAGTGTCTTATTTGCTCGTATTAGACATATTTTCGGATCTAGCAGACAATATTGCATCATGAAATCTTGTCAGGTGAGTGCAATATAATGTTCATTTTTGGTTTGACAATGTTATCTGCTATAAGAATTTCCGAGTTAATTACGTTATAATCAAAATGGATATGGCACGTGGAAAGAAGGCAGGGTTCATTCAGTACTTTTTATTCAACTGTATAGATCTATATATGGCTCTTAGAAACTTTATTTGAGAAAACATTGACCGTATTAACCATTTTACGGTGAAATGCGTTCAAGCGTCCGGAATTGCCTTTCGGATCGTTCAAACCACAAATCACGTGAATAGTTTCAACCAGTCGTACGCGCGTTTATCGGCTCGGGAATAGCGTCAGTCAAACTGTGGGCGGAGTTTATCTAACTGAGGGTGGATTTTACCTGTTATAGCTGTTACACATTCAAAAACTTTCGTAATTTCAATCATTAATACCGCAACAATTTGGCATACAAAATCGTAAAATAAAAACAGCATTACGTGTATGTATATAGTCATGACCTACAGGTACATAGCCATAGTCACAGGTTAAAGTGAGTGGAAATTTGGTATTTGGTATCTTAACTTTATTTGAAATCACATGAGCTAGAAAGTCGTTACTTAATACATGTACATGTATATTCCAAACGTCAAATTATGCTTTCTTGAACTACAATAGAGGGTTTTTAGACACAACTTATCATAGGTTTGAATAGAAATCTACATATTTATAAGCATACTTTTAAACATTACGATTCAAACAACTAACAATTAGACGTGGGATGTCTGCTTCCGGATGAAACATCTACATTAGGCCAAACAATGTCGGTTTAGGGTTACCCAACCGACCCTAATTTTTTACCCCCGACCCTGATTTTTTTCTGTACCTAAAGGGATACTCCAATTAATAGTTTTACTCTAGGCCAATCTAATCTGTTAATACCTTCTTCATTAGTCAAATCTCCAATTATTCATTGTTAAATAAAGAGTGAAGAGTAAAAGACAATAATGTTTAATCATTTTATTAGCTCGCCTATTCGAAATATAGGGGGAGCTAATGTTGTCACCCGGCGTCGGCGTCGGCGTCGGCGTCAGCGTTGGCGTCCCATTTCACGTTAAAGTTTTTGAGCAAGTTTCTGTTTCGTCTATTGTTTAAGCTTAAGTCATCATAAATGTTTATGATTTTATTTTGCTAACGTGTATGGATGCTGAATGTGATAAGACAACCAATTTTGTTCCCTTTAGGGGTTTTTTGAGTCTGTTAATTTGTCATATTTCCATGTTAAAGTTTTTGAACAAGTTTCTATTTTGTCTATTGTTTAAGCTTAAGTCATCATAAATGTTTATGATTTTATTTTCCTAATGTGTATGGATGCTGAACGCGATAATACAACCAATTTGGGGGCCTTTAGGGGGTTTTTGAGTCCGTTAATTTGTCATATTTCCATGTTTAAATAGTAAATACTTGAACATCAACTTCTTCTGAATAGGCGAGCTTTGCTGTTCTCCAACAGCTCTTGTTGATAAATAGGCGCCATATATCTGTTTAGTAAACAGCTCGCTATTGCATTTGAACTTGACAAAAAATATATAAATATATATAAAAATTAAAAAAAAAAATCGCTACCTACCGACCCTATTTTTTTGCCAATGTAACTCTAAACAAATATATTTTTTAGCTTATATATACAGCTACGTTTTACGAAGCTATCAAGGTATAGTGTTGTTGTCTTTCGATGGTTATATGCTACTATTGAATTAAAAAAAAACATGTTTGAAACCTTTTATCTCCAAGTGTATGCTAACAAATCTTTGGTACAAAGGTGTGACCAAGTCAAATCAGTAGATTTCTTTGAAGTCAACATTGTTTGCGCTACACTACATGGAGTCTAACCAATCGAGGTAACTTCCCAGAGATTTCATTGGCTGTCGTAACAGAATGTTACAACATTTGAGGGAGGAGTCTAATCCGGACGCTTGAACGCAGTTCACTGCATTCTTATGGCACGACCTCCGGTTACACGTAAATACGCAAGTACAGTAGATCTAGAGGTGACACCCTTATATCCCTACGGCCCAATAGTCCGAAGGCCCGTTAGTCCGAAGGCCCAATAGTCCGAAGGCCCGTTAGTCCGAAAATTAGTAAATATTGCAAGTTATAGAGTTGTTATAATTAACGTATTTTGACGAAAACATTTTTCGGCATTGCTGATCTGACCATTTCTATGGACAGCAAGTTGTCATTTCTTCATGGGGCAATAAAAAAAAACATAAAAAAAATAATAAAGTTAGAAATTGTCACCGGGACAATTTGACGGGCTTTTCACCTAAAAGGTATTCCGGTAAAGGTCATTTATATAAACAAGGCCTTCCAGAACTTCAGAAGAAGTCATTTTGAGATTTTAGATTTTTTGGCCCCTGTGACCTTGAATATAAGTCAAGTTCAATCATATCGAAAAACTTGGTAGGCATTTATGCCAGCATGCTACATGCCTAATATTAGGTGTCTATGCCTCCTAGAATTTCAAAAGAAGATTTGTTAATCATTTTGTCAAAAAACATGACAAGAAGATGTATTCGTGATTTTCACCGAAAACAGCGAATTTGCAATATGAGTCAATGATCAACCGGAAGTTGACATTTTAGAGAAAATGTACAATTACAAAGTTTATCAGTATGGTATTCTACATAAAATATAAAAAAAATTCAAAGGAATTAGCTCAATGGTTAACGAATCATGGCTGTCTAGGTTAAACCGGAAGTGACATCATTGCAGCCATATTTGAATTTGAATCGACACCATATTAACAAGAATTGTTCACGGTGATAAGCGGAAGATCTTGTGTGAGTTTGGGCTTGATTTGACTGGTGGCGTCAGAGGAGATGTTTAAAATATATTTGTCGAAATTTGCAAAAAATTCTTACTTAAATATTAATTACGTCATAAAACATTAGTTAGTCGACCAATTTTAAATTTGGAGACATCAAAACCTTCAGAATGACATACTGCATCGATGTATTGAAAAAAATTGGGAAAAAATGAAAAATAAAAAAAAAATCTAAAAATAGTCACTTTTGGTAAACTTTGACCTCTAGCGAGCTTTTTAACGAGACATATTTTGTGGAAAAATGTAATGGGTAAAATTTAGTAATAAACGTTTGTTTCATTTCAAGTACTGTTCGCATATAAATCCCAATTATATTATCCGTTTTCGGACTATCGGGCCTTCGGACTATTGGGCCTTCGGACTAACGGGCCTTAGGACTAATGGGCCTTCGGACTATAGGGCCTTCGGACTATAGGGCCGTAGGGATATAAGGCGGTCACCATCTAGAGTCGGTCAGTTGTTAGTTGTTACACTTTGAACAGCGGGTGTTGGACTGATAGCGCGTGTGTGAAGTGAAGAGTTTTACGTGCCGTGACGCTATATATAACGTTTCGGGGCACGAGATCAGAATGGCTACACGTGTGTGTGGTTCACGTGCTTTATATAGGAGTCGGTACCCAATATTGTATCCAAGCAGAGTTAAAACAAAATGGCGACTGTCCGTCCTTAGAATCGCAAGGGGTTGTCTCAGGAACGAATTAAGGAAAAACAAAATATTTTAATCTCAAATGTATACTTTTTAGATTGCATTGTAAAAAATGGAAAAAGAAAACAATTATTAAACAACATGTTAGCGACTAAAAGCTCGATTTTGTAATAAATAAATTTATATCAATTTGTTCTGAAACGCTTACAAAAATGTCCAGATTTAAAATTTAAAAAAAAATCCTGAATTCAGATTAGTACAAATTATAAGCACATAAACCACCTGATATCCAGTGATTTCGCTCGTGTAATATTTGGTGTCTTCCAGTCTAGCCAACTTTTGGGATTTTAGGTGAGAAACGGGTAGGATAAACGTTGGCCAAGGTGGAACCGGTGTGTTTTACTAAAACAACACAAGTTCTACTATCACTACACTGACAGCACAGGTAAACCTCAGAAAAAACCATATCCTAGTAGATATTCATTAGATGTCGATATTTGATTAAGAATGATAAAATTTTGGTTTATGTTGGTTTGTAATGAAATAAATTATCAAGCCGTACATGTATGTATAAACTGATGTATTAGCTTCATGAAACAGAACAAATTCTATTCAAATGGATCATGTTTATCAAAAATATTTTTATATCATAATCAGAAAGTTTTTGTACACATATTAACTATCTAAAGAACAAAGTCAAACAAAAACCGTAAACAACAGTATTATATCTTGCACCTCTTGTCACACATTTAGTGTGTCTGAGTGAGATTTAGATAGAAACAGTTATCATTATACAGAAATATTCCAATCTGTCAATCTTTTTTAATGAATGAAGGCAATCTTATATATATTTTAGCCAGCACAATTTATAAAATGTATAGCAAAAGAATGAATTTTAAGTACAAACTACAGATATCAGTGTCTCGTAAGCCTTTATGTTATAGGCTGGGTGTCAATTTTAAATTTGAATATTTTGTACAGTTACTTTGTTGTTTTATGTAAATTGACATGTGACACTTTAATAAAATAAATTGTATTTTATTGTATTAAATACGATTGAATTGAAATATAAGGATTGAATCTTGCTTTGGTTTTGGTCGATTTCATGGGGGGATGAATTGAGTTCCCCTTGAAACTAATTGAATATTGCATATATCACTATTGTAATATGACCTGGAGCGAATTTCATTGGCTGGAAATTCATTGTGACGTCAGACAGAAACAATAAAATGACGTGACGTCAAGAGTGCGAGGACGGCGGTCTCTGCTGGATTTTCGGAATACATTTTGACGTAAATTCTTTGTTATGTAGGTATTTGTAGTTATGTGACAAAAAGTATCTTAAAATGTTCATTTATTATGAAATTTTATGAACTCGCCAAGACGCGCAAAAATAAAAACTTCTTAATCTCGTTTCATAAAATCTCATATGAAATGATCACTCATGTAAGATCCTATGCATGTGATTACCGGGTAAACAAAACTAGCGAGCATGATGAAGATTGTCTGCAAAGCTCTGGCATCTATGTAGACCATAGATGCCATACGAAAATAGGTTAATGAATAAATAACGATACAGTGATTATTCGAATCGGTGTTCACATAGAAACCAAACTGATACATTCACCACAGTAGGAAAATATGTTGCCTGTGTGTTCTTATAAAATGAATCGATAACAACAACGCTGTAGTCTAATCGACATGAGAGTGAGACGTCTTCGTTAACTGTTCATTGATAAAAGATTATGAGCAGTTGTCATATTATCCGTTTATCTTGATAGTACAGAAAATTGTAGATCAGATTAAAGATGCTCCACCACCGACAAATGGTATTTTTTCACGATCAAAAACAGGAGCAGACGATTTAATACTTTTCTTCAGTTACAAAAATTATTTAATTTACATCATTACCACCATTGAAAAGTTTGAGCTTCTAATTTTACTTCAAGTTAAAAATAATTTATTGCATCCCGAAAAAAGTCTGTGGCACTATATCCTATATAGAATGAAGTACTGATTGCGCATGTACCAAAGGCAAAATAAAAAATGTATTATTTTCTTTGTTAATTAGACATACATATACACGATTGAACACCGATTATTGTTTAAATAATTAATAACATTTATGCTTTGTCGGCGGTAGAGCATCTTTAATATAACGTATAAAGATTAAGGATATATTCGGTCATCAAATGACATTTATAATTTGATGACAATCTTCAGCCAAATGGCTGATTTCAGCATTTTTGACTATTACAAAATAGCTACCCTGTACATGTAATTTCATAGTTTCAACTAATTTTAGGCTTAATTCCGAATTTTCCGTATCGAAACACGTCATTTACTGTATACCTCGAACACGGTATGAGACGTTTTCCATGCCAACAGTAAATTCCATCGTCAATATCCCTGAGGAATGTGGCTAGCATTCCGAATCCTGTCTGTGCGGTAATAATGATAACGTCACATTTTGTCAATATATAGAAGTCAATAAGCTGTTTCAGAAAGCCTTCACGCGGACTATGTTTTGCTGGTTGGTCAATATGAGTTATACTCCCCGGTGTGTCTACAATGTTGTTAGGGAAACGTTTCTTAGCATTTTCCTTTACAATATCCGAGTCCGAGGCAACAAACAAGTCGAATTGATCTTTATCCAATGAATCAAAATATTTCCAAAGAACTTCCAAAGGCATCGGGATTCGTATGTCACCATCGTTTGGCATGTTTGGATTCTGCCCTACACGTACATGTGCGCATGCTATTTTGTTTCGCTTCCGTTGTGTTAATTCGTAAAACGCGATAGCATGCATAGACATAGGAGAAAGCTTAAAAAGAAAGTCATACACACCCTTGTAGATATCTACTTGATGACGTTTTGTAATCCATGGAATATCTTGTTCAATATTTGGCCTTTTTCTAAAATCGTTTATGAAATCCCAATTCATCAGCAAGTGTACAACGTCTTCTTTGAAGTATTTGTTAAAATTTTCACCTCCTGAGATATATTTATCTAACTTTTTGTGATGCCAATTTTTTACATCATGAAAAGAACTTGTCTTGTTAACAAGTATAGATGAATTGTATCTCCAGTCGTAGTGGTTAGGAATGAGATAATCCTGAAGTAAACATGGCGTGTCAAAGTCGATCAGGAAATGACGGTTAGAAAGTATGGATATGATGAATGTTGTAACGATACCCGCTATTCTGTCGGACCAGCCGTAGCATGAAGTATTCCTGGTTTTAGAACACTCGTACACAAGATACCTGGGGTTATTTCTCACTTTTGCCATTGTTTCTTTTAAAGTGTTCATAGCAATGTATTCATCAGATGGATGTTCCGTGTTCCATTTGAGATACAGCATTTGAAAAATTGCTGATATCATAATGGCTGCCATGATCAATAATACAGTCAGAAAGCGGCCCTGAAATGGGAGAGTAGAGTAAAACTTTCGATATAAAGCAAAAAGTGATAAACATATAAACATTGTTATACGAATTGTTCAGTAAATAGTATATAAAATAATTCAACGAAATCTATTTTTCTTTTCAGATCTCTATCATTTGCTACTTACATCAATCATGTGGCATGTTTTGTCACTCTAAATGACGTAATTTAAAAGTGAAAATAAGTGAGGGTTTTGTCACATTTTTATTGTAGAAATATTACGTTAACAAATCCGAAGGGTCTGTGTTAATACTGGCAATATACACATAATATCATAATTCTTTCCGTATAGGAATTATCAATGCTTGACAAAAATGCATCCCATAATAATCAACCTGACAGATAAATTCATTATGTATAAGCTTTTATACATATTTCACTCACTGATGTTTTCTTGCTGAACATATCAGCTGTGTAAATGTATATCAATAAATTAAGAAATTGTATACATACATTTGTATGTTAAAATAAACAAATACTCTCCCCCCCTCTCTCTAAAATCATGTAAATATGTATATTTTTGACATTTGTGTGTTCTTTGTCATATAATTGAATATAATTTTGTAGGGAGAGGGCTTCATATAAGTTGCCTAATCCCATTGTATGTAAAATTACGCAATAAAATATGTTAAAATAAAAAAAAAATATCAGCTGGCTAATACAAAGCTACCACCATTACTAATCCTGTAGCCAAGACTTTTTGTTGATTACATTACTGATATTACTCGATATCGTTTATGTAATAATTTAGTAGACAAAAAATGTAATTCTAAACTAAACCCTACGAACTACAAATATAATTGAATATTTTCCCCGCTCGTTAAATTTCACACCTTGCACCCAAGCTGACAATTTTAAAAATGTTAAGCTAATCTTGTTAATTGATATTAACCATAATTCAGAGTGTCAGTTGTAATATTGTACATTAAAATAATAAGAAATTAAAGCCACCATGTACATACACGGAAAGCCGTCCTTAAATGACCCTGGCTGTTAATATGATGTAAATATAATAAATCAAATTTTAGATTTTGTTTATGAACCTATTGTCTTACGCAAATGAGCAAAAGTTTACCTTCAAAGATATTTCCATTATACTAATTTGGAATTAGTGTATTTAGTTGTAAATACAGTACTGTGCCAAAAGTATTCGTAATTCATTTCTCCCCATATATACCATGTATTTTTACATTTGTTCTTTGAATTTTCTTTATTTCATCTATTGATGGATTTTCACCATATTTGACATAATTGTTGAAAATTATCTGCACTTTAAGCTCATAATATTTGCATAATTTTCCTAGGTTTCGTTTCCAAATATCATTATTTTGTGCACCACGTGAACTTCATAACGTCCTTTCCTTCTTTGTTCTTGCTTGGTAACAAAGCAAGGCTTTCTCAAAACGTACATGTAGACAATTCTTTATAAGTACATCAAATTTGGTTGAAATCCGTCAATGGTGAGATCAGGAAAAAAAATAAAAAAAGTACAAATACATAGAATATATAGAGAGAAAATAACATTTACAAAACCTTTTGTCTATTGACTGTACAATTGACAATATTTATAGAAGTATTTCCAATTTCTGACTATAAATATCACGGGTGTGAAAAAACCCCCGATAATTAACATAATTAAACAGTACCGACTTGTCTTTCCATTGGATCGTAGATAAAATGTGCTTCAATGGGCACTATTCCAATAGGGTTTCATTTTGACAAGTTGTTTTTGAATCAGGATCGGAGATAGGAAAAAACAAACACAACTACGCAGTCCCATACCTTATTTTGGCGTGACCTGGCTATGTTTGAGCATGTTTGATTTCCAGTTCGATTAAACCATTTATCGTTATTTTTATTCTATTTTTTTCACGGGCGAAGATCTTGATAAAGAGCCGGAAATATGATAAACACACTAAGTATCGGTTAGTTTGAAATATTTATAATTTAATTAATTGTACATGTATGATATCGCTAAAATCCTTTATACTTACGGGTTTCCGCGCTGCAACAGCCATATTTATGTATATATATATATATATCCGGATACCTGTTCAAGTCGGAATTATAGATCGAAATGTGAAATTATTAAATTTTGGTGGGACGCTTTAAATTAGCATTAATATGGAGCGGGCTAATGACAACTTTTTAAAGAATTTTTCCTTTTCTCATTTTTCGATTAAAAATGTATTAATCATTGATTTGTCCTTGATTTCAGACGAATTGAATAAGAATAGTTACCACCTAAACGCTTAGTGTAGTAATGACAGGTTTATGAGGTGATGGTATTCAGCAGGCGCTTATAAATCAGCCAATTTATTAAAATGTTATATTGGAAGTTTAAAAATGCATTAAGGCATAGCCAGCCATTATATTAGTTTATACACGTTGGACAGCAAACAAAACAATTGAGTTTGTGGTTGTAATTAGCCGTTACAACGTCGTAACTACAATGTTTAATTGTTTATTTTTATCATCCTTGAAACTAAATTGAGGGGAGAATTTTTTATTTTAACCTTTTATTGTAACGTTTTAAATACGATGGAATTGGGCACACCTTTAGCAAATGATATTAAACCTTCTCCCTAAATGTTCATGCAGTTGCCAATTTATGAGATGAATAAGCTTTGAATGTTTTTTTGTCTTGTTATTTTTTCCCTACATTTTAATATCATGTACAGATCGTTCGCGAATTTTAAGTAGGAGGCTCAACCAATTGTTCAATTATGTCTTTGTTAAATTATAACTGAATCTGACCGCGAGTACAATTAATTTTTATCTCCATGAATATAATCACTTCTGCACTGTGAAACCTTCTTCATTCCTCATCCTTCTCCAGTAAATTCCTTGACACCTCCACACGTTTTGAATCATTAAACTATCTTTGATACACATGGTTCTCGGGGCTTAACTTACTTTTTAACTATCATTTTCACTTTACAAATGAAATACATACTGAAATGTTGATCTGTGTCTGACAATATGCCTCAGCTGCAGTGAGATAACACTATCATAACAAATGTCAAGAATTCTACTTTTACAAGGGCTTGAATATCCCATAAAGTTCCTACAGGTAGGGCGTTAGAATTGTACCTGCTGGCCCTATTGCATGATCGTAAAAGGCGACTATATTTAGGATGTTTTCTTTTCCTTTCTTTCTAACTTCTTCCTAAATTACGTCTCCCTTGGCACAAACCCACTTTTGGCATTCTGTTGAGTGCACGCCCCTGTGGGGTAGGCAGTGGGTTTTGCCCATTGTCAGTACAGTTGTACAATGTGACCAGGTGGGATGTGTTGCTTCGTGTCTTCAGGAGCACGCTTCGGTGATAAAGGACAAAGGTTCCACTATATCAGACGACCGACAAGAACATACTGCAATCTCCCAAAACACACATTCTGCTCTTTACGCACGCTACACACCGCATCTGTTGTGTGTCGTCCTAACATCACTCTGCACTAAAAGTGTGCAGAACTATGTCCTACATGTCATGGAATGAAGTACTGATTACGCATGCACCAAAAGCAAAATAAATTGTTTTTATATTTTTGTGTGTAAATTAGACATATTTATTAATACATGATAAAACACCAATTATTGTTTAAATGATGGGTATTGTTTATGATCTGTAGGCGGTGGAGCAACTTTAATTAATTAAACAAACATACCGTAATGTCCTAGGGCAAACAGACATTCACACACACACACGCACACGCGCACGCGCACGCACACGCACACACACACACACACACACAGGGGGATTATCTTATTGCCAATATCCCTACCTGCTAATAGCACGTTGAACCTAATAAAACAACTAAAAGAAGCCGCAAACGTGAACACGCATTTATGTTATATGTATCATAACTGGATGAAAATAATCACATTCTATTCGGTAATATATTAAAAAAACATTAGGTTTGATGAATTAAAGTAAACATCAAGAGAATACCGCAATCTCCCAAAACACTCACCTCGCACTTCACACACGCTATACACTGCATTCATGGGAGGTCGTCCTAACATGACCATGATTGTTAATTGGACGTTAAAATAAAAAAAATCATTGGCGTGAACAGACAAGCTTTGTGATGCCGTAAAATATTAGTACAACAGAATTGATGCACGGTACAGTTTTGTATGCCTTATGTATGTTGAGATGAAACGATACCCGCAGAAATCACTTCATAATAACTAATACCACTGTAACATTTTCACTAAAATTATTAATAGCAGTATTACCAAAAATCTTTTTAGTTCTTATTTGTAGTTGTAAAATAAAAACATACGCATTGTAAGTATTGTAATTCTCGAAATGTTTGTTTGTTTGTTTGATCATTTAAACGTCCTATGTTGGTAACATTTGGTGATAAATAACATTCTAAAACTCTTCTCGGTTGGTGGGTATAAAAATAAGACACTTTAACAGACAGACGAAAATTGCCAAATTGTTAATATATCAAATTGATATCTTTGTCATAACATCAACAAACAATTGATATTCAAACCAGTATGTAAATACAAGAATTCCATGGGAGTGAATGTGTCGCCTGCAGAGCAGTTTAAAACATCACAAAAATAGTTATTCACAGTTGAAAACATTGTTAATAATTAGGTGAAGTTATTAAGTCCTGTAAATATGAACGGATTTTGACCAAGATCACACCCATGAGATATCTCATTGATTTAAAGCCATATGCAATATATAATATGGTTGAAATCTGAAAATAAATACAAAACGTATTGAGCGGTAACCAAGAAATTATCTGTTTTGACGATTTTGAAGTCCCTTGACTCTTGTAAATATTGACGGATTTTGACCAGTATCAAACCAATCCGATATCTCATTGATTTAAAGCAATATACCAAATGTGGTTGAAATCGAACGATGCATACCAATGTTAACCCTCATGAACGCCAATATGATAATGCTCTTTCCTTACTACCTTCTTAGGAAGATTGTATCCCAAAAGGTCGCCAGTTGCTTTCAAACACTGGCTTTGTTTTTGTGACAATTTGATTTCCAATATTGCAGTTAAAAAGTTAATTAAAAATTACACCAAATGTACTTACAATCTTTAGTCTCAGGAAAACCACCATGCTGGAATTTTTAGATATAAATTTATAAAGGTGTTCCTTTGAACAAATCTATATCACTGAATATCTCAAAAGTCCGCCAGCTGCTTTCAAACACAGTTGGCTTTGGTTTTTGTGACAATTTGATTTCCAATATTGCAGTTAAAAAGTCATTAATTACACAAGATGTACTTACGATCTTTAGCCTCGGGAAAACCACCATGCTGGCCTTTTAAGATATAAATTTATAAATGCGTTCCTTCGAAAAAGTCTATATGTTTCTAGTGTATACCGTGGATTAATGCATACTAAATCGTGTCAGTGCACGAAATGTATATTTCAAGAATACCAGTCATTTAAATATATTGATAAAAACGTTTACTGCCGAACAAAGTCTAATACTAACCGTGCGTTCCATTTGCAGATTCGTGCTAGTTGTACAGACAAGATACCATAATGGAACACATTTGGATTATTCCAACATGGCGGAATCTATATAAAATATACGTTTCAAATTTCAATCTTTAGAGCACTAGTGATAAAAAAGCAACAACCAATTTTTCTAAATGTATTTTATTATATAATAAATCAAAATTCAATGAATATAATTATCCATATCTTACATCTTGTTTTTCAACAAAAGGAAAAGACCTCTTTCACGAACAATGAAAATTTGTCCCCCACCAATTTTATTTAAACTAAATGTTATACGTATGTAGCAATATTAGTGTCATCTAAAATAGGTTTAAAATTCAAAAAAGGTCATATGGGCTCGTGATTTGGCCAAATTAAAATTATCCGGTAGAGGTGTATGACAGTATTCCTTTATTATCCAATATTATGTTTTATGTCGACAAACTGTATCATTTTTTCAAGATTATATTTTATGTTCACAAGTTTGTAGGCAAAAGGTAACAGGTAAAATGTCGGCTGCAGTTTGGAGACAGAAAATGGCGAAATTTTTTAGTGATATTTTCGGACATGTTGAATGTGGTTCACCATCTTCCCTCAAAAATGGAAACCCGTCTTTCTCCTCTACTGGGAAACTTTAATTTGACCATAGCAAAGGCCCCGGATACCTTTTGAATTTGTAAACGTATGTAAAGGATTTTCATTAATGCTACCACATGCAACCTTTAGATTCAAAAATATTAGTTCGTAAGCAATTTTGTATTGTTCGTGAAAGAGTTCCTTTCGATGGCAAATGAAAACATCAGTTCCGCCATCTTGGTTCCAATTTATACGCTTCATGACACGAACCACTTGTACCAGGTCGGTTTGACGTTCTGTTACATATGCAGCAGATTCGTACCGGTACAACTGGTACGAACCCGCAAATGGAATGAACGGAAAGATTGTCTCTATAGAAATAATAAATAGCGAAGACATTGCATTCAACCTTCAAACATTCAGACTTTATTGGCACCTATCATTAGAGGCCTAAAGTCGATATGTTCCCTGCAGTATTTTTATTTACATACAAGTCTTGCTTTGAGTTTTGTTCGTTGTTCAGAAAACACATAAATCATATTCCAGTCACAATCAATCTGTTAACTAACCTAGGAACGACCTTGATAGATTTCATTGATCCAAGCATAATTGATTTTTAACACAGACATGCATTCTAGTTTTGAATCACTTTCTCGCCGTGACATGCCACTATAAACGCACCATCATCTAAATCATAATAAGCTTAAAATAACATGTCTTTAATTCAACATATAAATTAACCTTTTTATGTCACCTGAGACGAAATTTAAAGTAAATCACAACTTTTTTTCCTGACTCCTGTATGTGTATGGTAGACTTAATTACGATTCTTGCTTGGACATGTCTGAAGGTCGTTTGCATTTATGTATGCCACACTTGTTTACTTTCATTAGAATTATCAGTACCAAATAGAATTTTGAAGTTTGATATAACAATTTTTTCCCTTAAATTGAAGGGTCTTTTAAGATGAAATAAAACAATTTCCATTTCATGATCCTGGGATCTTTGATAGTCTGAAAGACATTTAGTTTCTGCTAATGTTTTGAAGGTTGTGGTATATTCGTGTTATGTCTCCAAGTTATAGTGGGACTTTTGTCCTTTTTATAGTGCTATCTCACAGCAGCATGGCGCCAAAGACACCGAACAAGCACACACAACTAGGTCACAGTACAATTACAACTGGCAACATCATTTTGAGACCCAAACTGTCGTATGGTTGATTGTTTTAATGCCTGATACGAGTATTTCTCTTCAGCTCTTTGTTCATGACAACCATATAAACAAAAAGCATCTAGAAGTAAGTTAGTATTGATTGATGTCTTCAGCAGCATGATTCAGAGATATAACACACAAGACACTATACGAATATACCACAGACTCCCAAAACACAAACCCGCACTTTACACCCCCAACACAGCGCATACATGGGAGGTCGTCCTTACATGACTCTGGCTGTTTGGATGTTAATTAATCAAACAAATATCCAAGTAACAATTCAAAAAAATTAGCGAAATTTAAATCCCGTGAGTATCTGTAAATAACAAATGAGAGAAGCAGGCAAAAATGCATCGATTCATATCTAAATGATACAAAATAGTCTCTTTTGTAATTAAATGTAGATAAGTTTTAATACTATTGCATAACATCCTAAATTTTCTATCATCAACTGGGTCACAAAGAAACATACATTGTCTAAGTACCGTGATAAAAACGTTATATGCTGTAAAAGGCGAACATTGCTGTTCTCGAACGGTTATTGTTTTGTTATTATCAATGTGAAGTGCTGAAAATAATACCAAATACCGTACACTTCGTGACAATATACCAAACAAATGATTTTGAAAACAAAGAGGAACTCCAGCATTGCCGTCCTTACATGACCATAGCTGCTAATAGGACGTTAATTAATCAAACAAACAAACAAACAAACAAACAAACAAACATATATTCGAGATAAATTGTGTTAAACTTTTTGCAATAATGTGGTCACATCAATTACAATTTTTTCCGTGATGTCGAGTTATTCAATGTCATATGGTTTATTTACAAGTGCCTATGACATTTTCCCAGTGCTTCTTTGTATAACCACATGTCTCATTAATCATCCCAGGGTTACCTGCCAAATCAAACATCGACCAAAGGAAAACTAAAAAGAACCTCATTAGAATAAATAAAAATGTTTAGAAAATCGATCGAGATTGATTTTCCACATATGAAAAAATATTCTGCAGTCAAAAAATAAAACTTTGCCATTACCGTCTAACTTTTATACATCCGCATAATCTGTATTCATGGTGTATTTGACCAATATTGTTTTGTGTTTTAATTTAAAAATAGAATGGTCGATGAATGTTTCCCCGTGTATCAAAACTTGGTATCATAACAAAGAAGTATTTCTAGTCTCTAACAGGATACATAGTTTCAGACACAATATTCAGCACGGCTTTCATTACACATACAACAATCAAATTACGTTGTCTTCATAGGCCATTTCCAATATGTTCGTTATTGAATCCATTGATAATCTATTTCTGTTGGTCATTGCTACTTTGATGTTCTGTACCTGAAGTACATTCCGTGTGACATCTATTGATTAATTTCCGGACCCATTGCGACCAAATTGCTTATAAATTTGTAGGAAGCTTTGTCCGGACAAAAAGCTTTTCCGCACGAGGTTCTTGTAGACAATTCTCTTCGCCAATGTAATAAATCTCGGTGGTATGCTCGTTATTTTCAAAAGGAAAGTAAATATCTTGTCTTTCCCTTTTGCATAAAATATGACCTCCGGATATAGGAGCCTTCCGTGGTAACAGTCTACAACTTGCATTATTCCATCGATGTCAATCTGCTTTCCACTCATTTTTTTTCTAATGGACAGTCTGGTCTTAATACAAATATATCACAAATTTTAGGGGAAATGGAATCGACGATATTTTGTTACCGCTCTGGAACAAAGCTTTGTTTGATTGATTTATTAACGTCCAATTAACAGTCAGGGTTATGTAATGACGGCCTCCCATGTATGTAGTGTATTGCGTGTATGAAGTGCGGGTGCGTGTTTTCGAAGACTGCTGTAATAAAATACATAACTGCTGATGAGGTGATACAATTATTTAGGGCAAGACAATTTACCTGATAAGGTAAACACACTACTTTCAGATCGATTTAAGCAGTTCTAGACAAAAGTTGCATTACTCTGCGAGCAAGGGACAGGGTTCGGCATACAAGAAGTTCGACCACAATGTGTAATGGCAGACAGCGAGCGAGTTTCAACATTCCATACACATTTCACCACCATGGGCCTTTCTATCATATCACAGTAAAACCGACTGATTTAATTTCTATTAGAACTGGGGTTTTCCCGATATATGTACAAAGGTTTCAATGATCTCTTAAGACTGAATTGTCCCTTTAAATCCACATCTGCGCCATTTTTGAAACACTAAAACATTTTATATCCTAGATATGTTATACATCTTAAGGCTGCCAAGGTTGGGGCATTGGGGTCAGCCTTCAAAAATATAAACAAATGTTCCCACAGAGGAGGGCTCTCATTCACCACACTGCTTACATACATGTACTAGACGGATAGATAAACATATTGAAATATAACAACTGTACTAGAAAAACAGATCAACATATAAATGTAGTCTATATAATCTACAGTATGTATATATTAGTAGAAATTAGATTTTTTAATTCTGATTTAAACATTTAATATTTTTTGGATATCCTGCCATGTTAAAGTAAATTCCTGTATGTTGTTTTGTTTTGGGGCAATTGTTTTATGTCTTAAAAGGTATGTTTTCAATTCATGTATGCCTGTCTTCTTTCTTGACATCAAATATATATAGTATTTTGAGTAAAGTATAATAAAGTTGATTGGAATATAGTTTTCTTTTATTTCTACATATGCAAAACCAAATAATACCTTCTTTATGTCTAAATTCAAATTTGTATGTGATGTATCAAAAACCCACTGTATAATATTATCCCATATTGGTTTAAAGTTTAGGCAATTCCAAAACATATGTTCAATTGACTACATCTCTTCATTAGAAAGATTGCATGTGTCATTTGGTACTTTATTTATCATTAATTTAAAGTATGAATTGGTTGGAAGTATTTTGTTTTGTAATCTGTATTGGAACCAGTGAATTTTTGTGTCTTTTGTTATTTGAAAAGGAATCATGTAATAATGTTGCCAAACTTTCTGTGTATTGTGTTCACATTTTCCCATGTTATCTGTGCTGTGTTCCTCAATGTATTCACTTTATGTAGTTTATCATACATATCTTTGGTTCCCTTTGTGTTTTTTAGTATAATCTGAATGTGGTGAGGTAAAAACGGTCTATAAAAGGTTTTTTGTTAGTTGCATTTTGGTGTTGTTATGTCTACAATAATGTTAAATTGATCGACAAAGTCCCCTAAATAATAAGAAATTATCTGACGATATTTCAAAAGTGTTTTAAATTCTTCGAAATTAAAAAAAATGCCATTTTCAGTAGTGAGGTCACCAACATTTCTTACCCCTTTTTCATACCATACTTTAATTTACAGAAAATTGATCTATTGTCCATTTGAAACAAGCTATTGTACCACAATGGAGATTTCAATATTTCATAAAAATTCTGTGATGTAACTTTATTTCTGGCTGAAAAAACATCTTTCCAAAAACATTTCTTGTTTCCAACGTATTTAAATAATCAGACCCAAAGTCATAAATGTAGCTAATATTACAGTTTTGCTTTTCAAAAACATTGATCCATTCATTATATTGTGACTTCCGAACTCCATGATCCATGTTGTCTTACTGTAAGTCCAGTAATTTTCTACATTTAACATTTTCAATCCTCCTTCAATATAATCTTTACATTTAATACATTGTTTTACTTTGCCAATATTTGACTGCCAAATGAAGTTCAAAAGTTTAGTATTTAGTGTTTGAATGAAAATTCCGTTTGGATTTTGTTAAGATATAAATAAATGATTCATATTTGGGATAGCTAGTGTTTTATTCGACCTATTGGTGTTAATACTCTTCGTGAACATTGTTTCAAAATGTTATCAATATTTCACATTGCTTTTGTATAATTCATTTCAGGCAAAATATCTAAATTCATCGAAAAGTCTATTCATAATAAGGTAAACTCTGTTTCCCCCCAATGTAATTTCCATCTATGATGATAAACTTCCGCACTAAATGACTGAGGTTTTTCCTATTTACTTAAGTCCTGAAATCTGAGCATATCGCTCTAGAGTATCAAATGCTTCTTTAAATGACGTTAATGAACCATTAAGGATGAAAGAGGTATCATCAGCAAACTGAAAGCTTATGTTCCTTTTTATCAATATTTATCCCTTTTATATTTTTATTGTTTTTACTAGAATAGCTACGATTTCGGCAACAATCAGAAAGATACATGTATATGGAGATACTGGATCACCTTGTCTGCAACCTCTATTAATTGGGAAAAAGTTTGAAAGAAAGCCGCTTTGTAATATTGCTGATTGTGTATGCTTGTTAAAAGTTTTGATCCATTGTTTGATGCTTGGTCCAAAATTAAAAAAAAAACCTTTTCTGTCCTGTATCATATTACAAACTATACAGTGACCACCGCCCGGCAACATACAGTGATCCAGAAACTCCATATTATACAGCCACAAAAACACCAAGAAGTCTGATAAATGATTCAAATGCCAGCCTGTTGAAGTCAACAAATTCTCCAAGTGTATGATTTCCATAAAAAAGCAGGTTTTCTAATCGAGTCTCCCTTCGACCGAGTTGTAAAATATACAGTATCGTACTGAAATGTTGATATACATTTAACACTATGAAATAAATGTCGTATAACAGGTTTGAAAACCAAAGGGGAAAGTGGGAAACGCCTGAAATACATTCGGCTAGAAAATACCTGGTTCAGAAACTTAACGAAAGCGGTGTTGCGCCTACACAGATCATGCAGGTATTGAATTTGAAATATATGTAGAATGACTGATAAACAATAAAATTAAAAACGTTTTGTTTACCTTTATTCAGAACATATATCCCAAAACATATTAATAAAACATTCCAATTTTAAGAATTTTGGTGTAGATATCTATTACATCCTTCCAACAACATAATTCTTTTCGTGATTTTTTTACAATTCGACGAAAGCATTTCACAAATTCGTATTTTACGCTATTTTTACAGATATCTGGTCACAAAAAAGTGCAAAGTATTAACGCATACTCCTCAATGAATCTCCAACAACAGCGAGGTATTTCGAATGTACTGGCATCAGGAAAATCCAACACCAGTGCTTTGTTCAAGCCGGCCATTCAAACGGTTTTAGTAACGCCATAGCAGTTTATCAACATTCCACCGTTACAGAGTCCACATGCCTCTCAGCAAAATCCTCGGAAACGTTTACCTTCTTGTATCGTGAATGGACAAATTTCTGGAGGGACATTCAACATAACAATACATAATTTCTACACTCCAGTAAACCACATGAAACGGCCGATTATTGAATCTTTCTAGGTCCAGAGCTCATTCATAATCCTCTCGATGGACAACTTTGTGATTGCGCAGACCGATATGTACTATTTTGAGACAAAGAAATATTTTGTAATTTTATTACGATTATTTGTAAAATGTAATAAAAATATATTTAAATTGCATCTATAACTATTTTTAAGCCAATTTGAAGTTTGCTCATCAGATAAATATGTCTCTGTTTAGGCACTATATTTTATGTCAGCCAAATTTGGATGACGCAATACATTTGGTTGTATGTGTAGTAGCATCAACTGATTCCGACGGTATGGCGATGCTATTAAAGTTATGGGATAAGCACTAATTAAGCTCGCTAAAGCTCGTGTCTTTTCAAAATTTGAAAATTAACTAACTCGAGTTAGATAAACATGATAAACAACAGTCACTTGTTCGGGAACCTCCATTTATATCATATTTCTATTTCAGATAACTTCCCCTCAGATACATTTTTATCTTCGTCTGTTAACTTACAATAATTCAATTTCGCCTGTTACGAGCATTTTCATTGGCTTAAATTAAATTTATCAGCCCATAAAGGAAAAAATGGCCTTGCCGTTTGTGACGTTGCTTCTGATTGGCTGAGATGACGGCTTAATGATTTCATAGACAAAAGAGTCCCAAAATGAACTTCGAATATTGAAGAGATTATCTTTATTGAATTGAATTATAAGGATTAATTTGAATATTTTTTATGTTATGGAGATATAACACAAAAATCTGAGTGTACTCTCATCTTAATGTAATTTTTTATTTCCAGGCTGCAAAAATATATTGTAGGTTTTTCTCCTTCCTCTATCTGCATGACTTTTGACCTGATGAGGTTGCCTTTCATTTTTTGCTGTCTTATATTCTCTAATTCTTGTTTTTTGTTTGCAATTTTTATTTTGATTATTTGTATTTTGTTCATCTGATTCTAAAATACTTATTTCTCTAATCAATTCTTTTTCTTTTTTATCAGTTTGCTTATAGCCATTATGCTTCGTCCGTCGTCGTGCGCCGTCCACCGTCCGCCGTGCGCCGTCGTAAACTTTTCACATTTCAATCTTCTTCTCAAGTTTGACCAGTGGGATTAAGCTGAAACTTACCTGAAATGATCCTGAGATGGTCCTGACCAAGTTTTATTATTTTTCGGGCCAGTCCGAAATCCAAGATGGCCGCCACAGCCGCCATCTTGAAAACACATTTTGAACTTCTTCTCAACTTCTACCGGTGCGATTTTGCTGAAACTTGCATGAAATGATCCTGACATGGTCCCGACAAAGTGTTGTTATTTTTCCGGGTCGATCCGAAATCCAAGATGGCCGCCACAGCCGCCGCCATCTTGAAAACACATTTTGAACTTCTTCTCAAGTAACTTAACTACCGGTGCGATTTGGCTAAAACTTGCATGAAATGATTGGTACCTGAGCTGATGGTCCCGACAAATGTTGTTATTTTTTCGGGTCGATCTGAAATCCAAGATGGCCGCCACAGCCGCCATCTTGAAAACACATTTTGAACTTCTTCTCAAGTTCTACCGGTGCGATTTGGCTGAAACTTGCATGAAATGATCCTGACATGGTCCCGACAAAGTGTTGTTATTTTTCAGGGTCGATCTAAAATCCAAGATGGCCGCCACAGCCGCCATCTTGAAAACACATTTTGAACTTCTTCTCAACTTCTACGGTGCGCGATTTGGCTGAAACTTGCATGAAATGATCCTGACATTGTGGTCCCGACAAAGTGTTGTTATTTTTTGGGTTGATCTGAAATCCAAGATGGCCACCACAGCCGCCATCTTGAAAACACATTTTGAACTTCTTCTCAACTTCTACCGGTGCGATTTGGCTAAAACTTGCATGAAATGATCCTGACATGGTCCGACAAAGTGTTGTTATTTTTCGGGTTGATCTAAAATCCAAGATGGCCACCACAGCCGCCATCTTGAAAACACATTTTGAACTTCTTCTGAAGATCTACCGGTGCGATTTGGCTGAAACTTGCATGAAATGATCCTGACATGGTCCTGACAGTGGGTTGTTACATCTTTGGTTGATCCCAAATTGAAAATCGCTACCATTACACGATATCTTATTAATTTCCTATATGATTATTGCCAAGGTAATCAAATGACCGTAAAGGCCCTTGGGCCTCTTTGTTACGATATGCTGCGTGGGATAATGTGGTGATGCGGATTTCCATAAATAAAATTTCCAAAAATAACTGAACATCAATAGTTAGTATTAAATTTTCATCCGAAATAGATATTGTAATATTGTAATTTAACTGAAGCTATGGTATCATGGATTTATTACATTTTTCAAGTCGGTTTAATAAACTTTCTTATGTTAAAAATAAATCTAATATTGATTGTTTTATATGATTTTTTCTCCGCCAAGTATACCTCCGTAAATTAGGATGTAAGACCCGAAAGCATTCGGTTACATTATGATCTTCTATAAGAATTCAAACTCTATTTTTTGCTTTAGGATTATTATACGTAGAATAATTATTTGTATCTATTTATTGATCTAAAACGAGATTAAAATCACCACATATTATATATATTTAGTATTATCAAAATGACTAAGATAAGTATCAACAGTATTTAAAAAGTTTGGATTATCATTATATGGACCGTACAATGTAACCAACATGAGTCTTGTATTTTCAATTGTTATATCTATGGCTAGTAAATTTACACTTGCATCCTTTTTAACATCCCATCGTTAACTTTCCAAACATAAACCCTCACAGTTTACTGGGGCAATATTTGAGGTTTAAGGAAAGTCTTATATGATAAATTCTCAAAAAGATTGATGACATTCCCAACAAGTTCCATATAAAAAGGATATATTTAGACAGTTGAGGATACATGTGTATATATGTATGCAGTACACATTCGCCACCCAACACACAACATCACACACACAAAAAGAAATCAACATGAAGTACAACATAGTAAACTACATTAAGATACTCGTTGATAATGTATAAAAACAACTAACTATAGTTAACCATCAATTCTTCCGTGACTATGAGGACATGTTAGTTCCGTATCTTAATATGTTCCGGTGTTCCGTCGTTTCGCATTTTAGACAACCTTATAGACTTTGGTGTGTCTCGGCCAGGGGGCAGAACTCAGAGCCTACCTCACAGGGGCAAGCGCTCAACGGATGGCCAAAAGTGAGGTGGTTGACATTTGGAAGGACAAAGTTAGTTAGGAAGAAGAGAAAATATAACATCCTAGATTTAGTCGCCTTTTATGATAATGCAATTTGGCCAGCAGTTAAATTCTTATGCCCTACCTGCGTTTTTGTTTGTTCATTTTGTTTGATTAATTAACGTCCTATTAACAGCTAGGGTCATGAAAGGACGGCCTCCCATGTATGCAGTGTGTAGCGTGTGTGATGTGCGAGACGTGTGTTTTGGGAGACAACAGTATGTTCGTGTTGTGTCTTCCTGTGTAGTGGAACCAATATACGTACATTTACGGCCTATATATCTAACTTGCTTCATGGTGTATGACGGTGAACCTTCAATAATCCGGAAACCTTCATTTCCAGCCTAAATCGTATTGATTACTGTTTGTTTGTTTGTTTGTTTGATTAACAGCCAGGGTCATGTATGGACGGCCTCCCATACGTGGTGCGTGTTTTGGGAGACTGGTATTTTCTGGACTGACCAATTCTGCGTTCTTAGTTAATATATTACGTTACGACGGTAATTCGGCGTCCACTGTACGTTATAAAACTAATAAATATAAATAACATGATAGCAGTAAAAAATCCATGAAGTGGGCATAATTCAATGTAATGTAATTCATACTGTTACAAGCCAGATAAATTCGTTGTTAGGTATAATTTAAGTTCGGACTACATGTATATGTGATAACAAATGATAAAGGTTTTGGTGTTAATGCTCGTTTTTAGGAGAATGCACACGCGATAACCGCTTAGCTTTTGGAGTAAAAATTAAGCCGCCTGTGACTTTCCTGGCGATGGCATGTACCGTCCGTATGCCTTTATACAATTCCCCTTTTTTTGCCACGAAAAAGGCTCATTTAGAAAGAACCAAATTAACTTACGTGTTGAATTTCACTTTTAAAGAGGCATACATGAAAACAAGTCAACATTTACATAGATTCATGATTAAATGTTGTGATCGATAATCAATTTTTGGATCCGAGCATGCACAATGGGTAGATAATTCGTGATAAAATCTATTATAACTGTACAGTAAGTAGATACCTAATAATCTAAATGTTGTTATGCTTCTTTTGTTCATCAATAATTATTATTTGGCTAGAAAGTGGTACTACACCTCAATCAGTTTATGTTTTATACAGCACTCATAAAACCCGTTACCAACTCAATCTCTGTCTATGTCTATCACTCATAACAATGAAAATCGGAACAAATTATCCTCATGTAAACATGCATTCTGTAAATTAAAATTTCCAATAGTTTTGAAAACGTAAGTGTTTTTTAACTTAGCACATAAGCCGAATATAGGATCATGGGGAGGTCAAGAAGCTGCTCATGGATCCTGACCCGGTTCCTATAGTAGTTTAAAATTGTAAGTTCATCTACACAGTATGGTTTAATACCAATCTGCTTTTGCACATCTTAGCCAGTATTGTGACTGATGTCTTGTACTGTATTTCCCTCCGACATGAATCATAATCCGTTAATATTTTAATCTATTTTCTTTGTGTTCCCCTACACCTTCTCGGCCCTGCATGTAGGGCGTTAAAATTGTACTTTCTTTTCCTATTATATGATCATAAAGGACGACTTAATCAAGGATCTTATCTGTTTTATTCTTCCTAACGTCTCCCTTGACACTGCCTCACTTTTGGCTCTGTTGAGCGCTCGCCCCTATAAGGTAGGCACCGGGTTCTGTCCCTGGCCGAGACACACCAAAATACAACAAATGACAGAAAACCATCATCAAATAATTCTCCAACTTACAACCGCTGGTAAAGTCGTATCTCCATGGATAATAGCTAAATAAGATACTGTTTAAAACCTGCTATGTAGTGGACATAAAAGTTCAAACATAGAACATGCAAAGAGAGAGAGAGAGAGAGAGAGAGAGAGAGAGAGAGAGAGAGAGAGAGAGAGAGAGAGAACATTTGCAGATTGATGACTTCTGTAGATATTCATAAAAATGACTCCAATTGATTTTAAAATTTAAACTGACCTTGGAACGAGTCGCCCTGGTCCATGGACTCCACTGACAGTGGCAAAGAGATGTCCTCTATTTCATCCAGATCAACCACAACCTTCACAAAATTATATACAATAATCGTTCCAATTCCATGCTTTAAGAGTAATGCTATCTTTAAAATATATACCAACAAGACAACTCCTTACGTTTATACAGAAAACCAAATACATTGTCTCCAAATGTTAAAAATAAGTTAATGAAAGGTAATTCAATGTATACACAGTACAAAAAAGTTGAATTAGAACTTTAATGTATTTAAGTTTATATATATATGATTAGGCACTATAACCACAGTCTCCCAAAAAATCCATCCGCACTTCATAGTGTATAGTGGAACTCGGGTCCTTTTTACCAAGCACACCCAACCCGGTCAGATTACACTGACAACGGGCGAACCAGTCGTCCTACTCCCTTAAATGCTGAGCGCTAAGCAGGAGCAGAAACTACCACTTTTTAAAGACTTTAGTGTGTCTAGGCCAAGGAACAGAACCCAGAGCCTTCCTCACAGAAGCGAACGCTCAACCCAAAGCCAAAAAAGAGGCGGTGCGAAGGGAGGCATAAGGAAGAAAAAAGCTAGTTAGGAAGAAGAGAAAAGATAAGATCCTAAACTTAGTCGCCTTTTAGGATCATGCAATATGGACAGCAGGTGCAATTCTAACGCCCTATCTCCAGGGCCTATGGAAAAGGGCATTACCTCTATAAGTACATTGTAATTGTCGAACAAGTGAAATGAATTCAGAGATCTTACTAGTACTGTAGTTGAGCTTTACAAAGTTTCTGTAATCTTAGTTTATATTTATTACATAAGTTATCGTGTCCAAGGTAAAGCCACAACGCACGGACAAAAGACTATCCTATACATAATAAGTCACAAGTTATTACCAACGATTTCTTAATCTGAAATAGTTAGTTCTAGTATCTCAATGATATTTCTTGGCTAACCAGTTCCAATAATATGTCTATATCAACATTAAACGTATAGTTATGGCGGCCATTTTGGATATGAACCGAAAACGAGGTTTGCCATGGGGGATTCGGATGGTCTTTTTTGTGGAGTTTGGTGACCTTTACTTCGTTAACATTTTTGTCAAACGTAAGTTGTTCATATTCATAACGTCACTATCGTTGATCAAAGGGCGATAACTCAAAGATGTTTGTGGATACATTGTATGTCAATATTCTTGAATGTAAGTTCGCGTATAAGGGAATGTCGACAAAAACATACATGGTTGGATCTTAGGAATATTTTATGTTAAAGATATATGAATAATGAACTTTATGTTTATACCAAGTAAAGTAACTCGGTGTTGATAACTTGAAAGCATACAAGATATGATAAGTTGCTGTCTCAACCAAGGCAACACTACGCCGCTTTAAAGGGAAGTTTGATTAAGCTGCACGTTCTATTCACGGCTAAGTTCATTTAAAGACGTTCACTGCACAACCAATCATGCACCCTACCCTTACTCCCATACATGCCATTTGTTTCGGATGAGAGTTTGGAAAATGATTTGGGAGACTCCAGTATAAACCAGTTATGTCTCCAGCCAATCTGTGGCCAATTGTAAGCACTATTGGTTGAACCTTATAAGCGTGTTTTGGTCAGGGGACCTAGAACATCTATGGTTTGTTTCTTTCTGGATTTTCTCTCCTTAATTAACGGATTTTGATCCTGCTCTCAGTTGCCCCCGTCGTAAACGTATCTCGAGTATAGGTGATGTTATATTAGAGGAATATTTATTCACTTTCTTTTTCAAATAGACTATTAATGACACACTCTTGTATACTAGTATCAATACTCTTAACTACGTATGTATATTATTTGTCTGGTGTCTGCGGCAGCATGCTTCAGTGATATTTAAAAAGGGCAAGAGTTCCAATTAACAAAAAGTTACTGCATGAATATTCCGCAGTCTCCCAAAACACGTACTAAAGGAACCGAGTGGTTAAGATGTCTCAACATATTACCACAAGCCCTCCACCTCTGTGTCATTCAAAGTGGGGCAATTGTAAGGTACTGACCGCTGGTCGGTGGTTTTTCCCCGGGTACTCCGACTTTCCTCCACCAACAAATCTGACGCATCTTTAAATGACCATGGCTGTTAATAGGACGTTAAACTAATTAAACCAAACCACGTACTTCATTCATGCAACACACAACATACACGGGATGCCGTCCTTACATGACCCTGGCTGTTAAAAGGGCGTTAATCGAATCAAGCAAACAACTTATTGTAACACAAATATGTTACACATGCAAGTTCTTTTTATAAGAATCTAGTAGCATTCCAGTCATGTTGAATACTACAAAGTCTATGCAGTCTTCCACTGACAAATTTCACACAAACGTCATATTCAGACCAAATGACACCTACATGACGATGATTCTGCGATACTAGCTGGTGAACTGTAGCTGATTTTCACAGTCTTAGTATACCTTCACACCTCCCCATACCGCAGTATATCGCTTGGATACGTCCGGTCGTTAAATGTGTCTATATGCGGGCAATATCTACACATAACATAAAATATATTACCATGTAAGTCATCGAGATTGGGTTATCTCATCCTTGATATCCCATGGTTACGATCATTGATGTTATATACACCACTGAACTATATCATAGTAAAGCTGAAGGCAGATCAAGTTTTTTTTGTTTGATTATTTTAACGTCATATTAACAGCCAGGGTGATGTAAGTAAGGCCTCCCATGTATGCAGCAGTGTGTAGCGAGTGTGAAGTGCGAGATGGGTGCTTTGGGAGACTGCGGTATGTTCGTGTTGTGTCTCCTTGTATAGTGGAACTGTTGCCCTTTTTATAGTGCTACATCACTGAAGCATGCCACCGAAGACACCAAGCAACACACCGCACCCGGTCACATTATACTGACAACGGGCGAAATAGTCGTCCCACTCCCGCTTTGCTGAGCGCTAAGCAGGAGCAGAAACTACCACTATTATAGACTTTGGTGTATGTCGGCCAGGGGACAGAACCCAGAGTCTTCCTCACAGTGGCGAACGCTCAACTCAAGGCAAAAAGTGAGGCGGTGCATTGGGAAACATAAATTCTGGTAGGAAGATGAGAAAAAATAAGATCCTAAATTGAGTCCCCTTTAACGATCATGCAATAGAGGCAGCAGGTACAATTCTAACGCCCTACCTGCAGGGCAAAAAATGACTATTCACTTGCCTGCAGAGAATTCCTTTGAAGTTTATAGAAAAAGCGACACTTGATTTCAAAACAACACAGTACAGTCAACCACAATGTACCATTATTCGATTATTTTGATGTACATCAAAAGACCAAGTTATCTGTGTCTTCTGTTGCCTTCCGATTTGCTATGAGATAGTCAGGAGTGGATAAAACATCAGAAAAAGTAACCCCGGGAATATCGAGGATGGGGTATCTCAATCAAGGTTCAATTAAGGTTCGTATCCATGGTGTGTAACGCCCTAGAATAGCACCCATGCTGTGCTGTCCCACCTTTTGTTCCAAACAACAAAGTGTTCTTGAACCACCACGTTTGTGATATTGAATTAGGCGAATTTAATCAAACAAACCTATTTTAGAGACAGACATTGCGATTTTTGGTTGGTTTCCTCTTTTGCATATATTTTGTTCCTTGTTTTTGGGATACAATCAAAGCGTTTTCCTATATATCGTCCCTACAGCTAGGGTGTTAAAATGTTACCTGTTGTCCCTATCGCATATGATCATGTAAAGGATCATATCTTTTCTCTTCTTGCTAACTTATTTTAATCTTCTTAACACCTCCCTTGACACCGCCTCACTTCAGGCCTTCTGTTGAGCGCTCGCCCCTGTGAGGAAAACTCTGGGTTCTGTCCCTTTGCCAAGACACACCATTGTCTATTAGGAGTTACTTTCCCGTAAACGATGTTACATTTAACGTTTAACGTGAAAAACGTTTAACCTTTATACTCAAACTGCTGCTTAGCGCTCGGCATAAAGGGAGTGGGACGACAGGTTCCCCAGTTGTCAGTATAATGTAAGCGGATGGGGTGTGCTTGTGTGGTGTCTTCGATGGCATGCTTCAGTGATATAGCACGATAAAAAGGACCACAGTTGTTCCCCTATTTCACGAAGACACAACACGAATAAACCATTGTACCAAAACACACACCCGCACTTCTCACGCAACACGTCTCATACATGAAAGGCCATCCGTACATGACCATGGCTGTTAATAGGACGTAAATGTAATCAAACAAATAAGCAAATTCCCGTATCTTACCAGTTTAAGTATAACGTCACTTGCGCGGATGAATACATGTAATGTAATTCCGCCAAAAATCACGTAAAGGTATTGGACAGATCGGACGAGATATAAAGACATATCACTGGGTATCACTTGAGATTTCCCCTGTCCGAACTGAGATCCAGAATCCCTAGCGACCGTAGACACATAAGTGGAACGGGCTCTCGGCCATTAGACGCTCGTATAGTTTGAAACTGTTGTCAATCTGAGTAGAAGTGCTGACTGGGTAATATACTACAACAAGTTAATATTGATAGTAACTACATCTCTGAACCCCTCTCCTTATCACATGTGTAATACATGTATATTATAGTTTGATTGACGAATTAATGGCAATGGCTGTTAATAAGACGTGAACCAAAATCAAATAATCAAGGAAATTCAAATGTGTGTAAAAGGTTAATAGATCATGTTTATTGATTGTAAAAGAACAGATTTTCATACGGAAGATATACAGGGTTGTTGGGCAAAGACGTTTTTCAACAGGGAAATAGACTCACAGACTTAGGCAAAGGAGAGAGGGAATCTGCCAGTCAAAAACCCTGTCTCGTTTCTTTGAAATCGACACAGATATTTCGATGACGGACGACGGAGAAGTGAGTACTGTTCAATTGTATACAACTTATAAAGTATATCTTTCGGAAAAAACTGTATACTGAAAAATTATATTTAATTTCCACAGGAATCATGTGAGGAATCAGATCACCTTCAATTGAAAATGAGGAGTTGTGCTTTCTCTGTGTCTTTGACAGTATGATAGCAGAAAAAATGCATGAGTTCCATTATAAGATACAGTCGCGGCACCAATATACTGCAGTCTCCCAAAAAACGCTAACATAAACCACCTATACGAGAAGCCATCCTTAAAAGACTATTTTCTAATAAACTAACATGTCAAACTGCTTTAGCGAAAATAAGATTACTTCAGCTACACTTCTCGACTACACAAATGCTCTTCAATAGTACCTGAAGAAATATTAATATGTAATTTACATGTTGAGTTGTTCAGTAAGGGGTAAAGTGAGATTAGGCTTTAAAGTTTAAAGTATTATTTGCTCAAAATAATTATTTTAAAATCTTATGTAGTTATTTTTAAATTTATTCTGTTAAGTATATTTGTTTACACGTGGCGCTTACAGTTACGTTCGATAACCGTCAACATGCAAAATTCAAATCTCAAAAATCAATTGCTCAATCAACATCATTCTGTTAAATTATGGTAACGGGAATATTTCTCGTATTTCTGGTCAAACTACGACATGCATGACTTGTATGTTTGCTATATCAAACAAGTCTCGTGAAAATAAATGTTTCTAATTTTTGAATTTTTACTGCTAACATTTTCTGTGTATATATATAAGGACCATAGCTTTTGGGAATGTGGGAAGTAACTACGTGACAATCTGCTTTAAAAATTTACTGTGATGTCACGAGTATTTATACTTGTGTCACTCCCCTGCGTTTTGGAAAACATATAGCCCTAGTTTCATTTTGCTACGCATAGAGTGATTGAACTTAAAACTTAACCTTTGACCTTATGACGGTCGATGGTAATAAACAGGAAGTGAACTATAACGGCATCACAAACTTAACTCTCCCATTTATTTGTCGGCAGATTATTTATAGCATAGGAATCAATACTTGTATAGAGTAGAGTGCAGTTGTCTTAGTGGACTGTAAAGAAAGCTTATCTCTAGAAGTATATGTGCAATGCTGCAGTAGATTTCAGGAGACGTCCGTCGCAGAACAAAACAGGTAAGCCAAAATCATATCGGAATATATTGAACAGTATGGTGGTTATTTTTAATTTACTTGTCCAAGTGATCCTGAAGTTGTGAATATTTCAAGTTTTAAAATGTTTCTTACTTGTATTAGAATCGTGCGTAGCCTACGTGTTATGATATAATTCAGTCAAGTATTCGCCATTCGATCAAATTGACAAAAACTTACATATAAATCAAAAACAAATCCGCATGATTCAAAGTATGTTTATGTTTTCATTGTAAATACTTACTGATAGAAACTGAATTTCTTTTGTGCAGAAATGTATCCACCACTTATATATGGTTCAGTTGACAAGACTTGTACACTTAAACCTTACTGCCTCTCTGACCTACAAAAACAACCTAGTTTAATTCAATTATTTCACTTTACATGTAAGTATATAGGACATCAATACAGGTGTATAGAGAAAATAGTAATTAGTTTCATTTTAACACATCAATACATACGCAGTATACATAGACGTATGTGTATTACCTACACACGTGTGATGTGGTCTGTAAGTGTGTGACGTCTGCTGACAGATGCCCCAAGGAAATGACAAATACAAGGGATGAGCCCTCAATGGAAATACACACTCCACAGAAGAGACTTCGGGACGTAATAGGTCCTTAGTGTATAGTCTTAAAGTTTGTTTTTGTTGTGGCCGTACAAAGCATAGGGAAGTTCGGGCAGGTCGGTGGACTGGTATTTACCTGTATCGTCAATAAGGTAAGCGTAAAAATCAAACGACAGGTTTTACAACAGTTCAGTACCACTAGACAAGGCTGTAGTGTTTTAGGTTGATACGTTTGTTCTGTTAGGTTGAAAAGCCTCGGGGAAATACCTCATATGATTATCCAGACAAAACACAGAAATAGGCACGTCCTTTTAAACTGATTAACTTGTCAATAGAAACACACACAGGAAAGGCATGGAGGCTACCAGAAGATTTATTTTCTTCAAAACTTTAAAAGACGTTTAAAATGATCAGAATCGTGTTATTAAATCTGTAGCCTAGTCTTAATGATGGTAATACATTTGTCATCAAACGATATGTCTATCAAAAATAAATTAAAATACTACATGAGTCTTCCACTTACAAACAACCAAAATACACGCATGCAAGACAGGGTATATTAAATGTATGTGGATGTATATCATGTCTGCATATTTAGGAAACGCTTTTATACTAGAATCTAGTTATTCACATTCGTGTGCACAGTATTGGGTATTCATTTTGCCTTATTATGACCCCCGCATCGAAGTTAAATTAGGGGGTATACTATAACCGGGCTGTCCGTCCTTCCGCCTGTCTGTTTGTCTGCAGACACAACTTTGTCCGGCGAACTCCTCCAAAACTGCACAGAACCCTGATATAATGAGTTGAGTAAACTTTATAAGGTTCCGCAGTGTCCCCCATTTATGGAGTTATTACTAAATGTGTGCAGCGGGGGGTATTAGTCATCCACTCTGGTGACAGTTCTAGTATTTTGCTTGCATGCGTTTATTTATACACATACTTACACATTTGTGTTTAGTATGGTGTGTAGGTTATGCATTTGTTATGACATTTAGATTACACGTGCCTTAACAGCAATATATGATGCTAGGAACCTCACATTTTCATTTACATTAAACCACATGGTGCTTGAGTATGTGATACAGTTGATAGACAATGTATTCATAGTAGCTGTGTCATAATAACAATTGTGATAGAAATGTGGCATATTCATTGACGTTAAATCCAAAACATCCCACCTATACAATACTGTATGTGTGTTAATGTATTTAATATATGGATCTGATGATCCTAATAAGTCACTGGTGAACCTTACATGGTTTAATCAGTAAAATATACACCTATTAACATACTCCGATAACTCACTGAGATCTCGATTTTCAACAATACAGGGTTTAAACTGACGAAATTCTATGTACAGATTAGCGGGAAGTATTTAAGTAAACAATCGCCATAGCATAACAAGATATAACGGTCTTATCTCACTGGTAAGCACATGTCAAACATTGTGCTTTTGTGGCGCGGTTTCCTGGTACGATACCCAAGACATATATAGGTGTTCAACATTGGCTGAACCTTATATCAAAGTATTCATAAATTTCTTTGTTTCGTTACTATCAAAACGTGCTCATCGGTCAGGTTAACTTATGAAGCAAACAAAGAATTTCTGTAGAGGCATATATTTTGAAATACGTAATGTATTACGCAATTGCATTGCAATCTCATTGCCAAAGGAGAAAATTTACACATGCTAGATGTATTGATGTGTTTTGCAACATCCGGCAATAAGATAGCACCCACAATTAGATAAAATTCTGCAATTCAATGGATATTTGACACAAATTCACCGCATTCTTCCAAAATACAGAAGATAGTGCATACGATATATATGTAAACGTGTGATTTTTCATAGTTTTTTTGTTAGTAGTTTCTTTGATTAATTAACATGATATTAACAGCCAAGGTCATGTAAGGACAGCCTCCCATGTATGTGGGGTGTAGTGTATATGAAGTATGTGAAACTTTTTTTGGAAGACTGCGGTATATTCATGCAATGTGTTCTTTAAAGAGCGCATAAATGCGTCGGTGACGAGAAAACCGTTCTGTCTACAGTATTGTAGGTCGCTGTCCTTTGATTCTAAGCAAGTGAATGTCTGAATAGTTTGTTTTATATGCTTAATGTTCAATATAAGTTGCAAATGTCCTTTAAAGTTGCATATTTTCAGTTTTAATTGCATATTGTCGAGGTTACATCGTTTATTGTCTAGCTCTTTCTGAATACTATCAAATTTTGAGACCGCTTTTACAATAATTCGTTTCTAGCATATTTCAGTCAAAGTTATATAAAGATTACTCAAAGGGACAGGAAAATAGTCTTTATACCCAGGTGGTCTTAATACAGTAAATTGACTTGGCTGAAATCGACCATTAGAATTTAAGCAGGTGGTCTTTAGACAGAGGTGTTTGCTGAGACAGGGTTTTCTGTCCTTTGTTATTTGTAGCAGACATCACTTATTATCATTAATTAAAAATCATTTGCGTCAATAAATCTCAAGTGGGAAGTCGTTCTTAAACGACCCACACTTTTAAAAGGACGTTGGACCTAGTAATCCAAACCAAACAAAAGTGTAATTATCTGTTTGCTAATGCCACATCTATATGTAAAGGTTTAAAAGTTGTCTTTTTAATTATACGCCGATAACGATAGTTCTAGTTCTTACTGTTCTACTTCTCAGACCATAAGCCACATGTATTTTTACTTCATTACGCTACATACATATATTCCATTGAATCATCCGCTGCTTCAAGTGATTTATACTTCACACACTCATCTTACATAGGTCCCTATATAAAATACAACATGCCGACGTCACGTACACAAGTTAAACATTTGATGCAGACACGACTTCTTCATAGTCATTTCCCGAGTAAGCATGCTATTTTCTGATAACTTGTTACATCACGCTCACCCCCAAGATTTTAAAAACGTCCTTATTTATATTTTGCATATATGTCCTGTTTTATCTGACTGTTTATATGACGTTACTATGGTCAAGCAACCGACCAACTGATCAATCCACAGAAAGCCTCCGTTATATGTTACACGTACAATGTATAAGTCCACTTGCACTAACCTTTATAATGAAATATTTTAGAAGCAAATGGATTTGCCATTTAGTAAAACCTATATCCGATGACAGTCGCTCTCATTTCCTTAATGGAAACGTGGACGTCATAGCCTTATCCTGTTAGGCAAGTAATTTTTGTTTTTATAATTTTTATTGGCAATACATGATACAGCATACAATATCATACTTTTGCAACGGTATTTTGAATTTTTCATCGATTCCAAATATGGGTTACCACTATATATAGTACATTCTCTAATAATATAATACTTATTCTGGTCAGTGGTGATAATTCCAATGAGGAGTACATTTTAATTCATATAACTACAGTGAAATATCACACTTCCCACAAGCTACACACCGCATGCATGGGAGGCCGTCCATTCATGACCCTGGCTGTTAATAAAACGTAAATTTAATCAAGCAAGAAGCAAAGCAAGACCAAGATGGAGTTCGGCAGACCGAAAATGACGCAAGTGTTAGAATTTGCGAGGGTCCACTGTATTTTAATGTACGCATGCCTACCAGACGTCATGCATAAATGCCTTCTGTCAATTTAAACGTTCCTAAAGTCCAAGATCACTAAATAATAATGTCAGAGATACTGACAATAAAACAGGCCTCAATCTATGTACTACATATATATATTATATTGGTTCACCCACCCGGAACATCTTTTTGATGTTATACGAGTTTACAAATGGGTATACATCAGGCTATATGTAATTGACCATGGCGTGACTTCACAGTCGGCCCTTAAGTGATGGCGTCTTGTAATTCAAATCAGTCGCCATGTATACGAGTACATGTATTTGTTAAGCCAGTATCATTTATAAAAACAGATCAGTCATATGCTTTTCATAAAACTTGTTTGGTAACTGCATGCTAAGTACATTTTCCTGTGTATATATACAATTGTTAAATTACTATATTATGTTTTATATCCGAGGTAATTAATATTGTCGATTTCTATGAAACCTTCTTTTTAAGCCTCCGAAATGAATCGTATTTAACGACATTACATATATATGTAAATGACATAATACATAATAACAATTAAATAAATGAACAGGGACGGATATCAGACAAAAAAACGCGTGCTATCAATGATAAAACAGTAGTTATCTACACGTTTATCCTGTTTTATTATGACATCACTTCCTCATACTTAGCATTCGGATGAGCCACTCTCCTTATTTCGATTGTTTTAAACACCTATACTAACGCTTAGGAAATATGTTCTTCAGGAAGGTAAGTGTGACCTTAAATGAAATATACATTATTTATTGCAATACGTATTGTGTATTATAATATGATGTTCACCTTTCCGCTGTTACATGTATTTACAGGTGAAAATCGAACGAGGTGACAAACCGGGTATGACTTACAGTATACGTTACGATCGAGTATATAGTACATAAGGAGTTCACAAGTAACCGGTTTATTTATCAACCAAGCTATTAAGACGATTGGGGTGCAAAATCACGTTTTATTGTGTGATACTTGCAATTGTCAGTTTCTGACATCCACGAATACGTGTCTCAGCATCGCGAGACAATAATTCATTAACATTTTCAATACTGTATATCATGTAGCGGATTTTATGTTTACACAACATACGTAGCCAAAAGGACTTCATATCGTGCACAGACGTCTCAGATTGTAGCTCCTTCATCCATTGGGTGTACATCAACTGATATTAGTCATGTGTTCCTTATAGCTTAAGGGTCTGTTATATCTCGTTTTCCATTCACAGTCGACAATGCCCGTGAAAGGTCGGCCGAACAAGCGGTCCAGTGGCGGGAAATATCCACGACAAACGATTGATCGCCTGCGAGAAGACACGCGTAAAAGCGTGTGGTATGTCTTTGATACGCTCTCCAATATATCCACCGGCAAGGTTACGAAGTCACAACTCAAGGTCAGTAATCCTCAATGTAAATTTTTAAGTTTCATTAATTTTGTTTTGTGCTCCATTCACGTTCAAATGTTTTGTTAAGTGCACTCTTCATTCTTAAAGTAGTTTCTTTATGGGAGGAACGACGTCAGTTCGTGCCACCAGCAAGGTTAGATTCAAAAGCTTAAACCACTACATCTTGTCGCATAGTCATTATACTATAAAATGATGAACGTTCCGGTCTTGACAAAGATCCCAAATCATTGAGTCGAATGGGAAATAGTATTTTTATAACATTTTCAAACATTGCTATGTTACTTAACTTTTATTCAAACCAGGATGCGATGTTAACTATTTTATCAAGTTTCAAATTACACATTATTTTCCCTGGATTAAATGTCATTATGTTAAAATCCAGTCAACAGGTACAGTCAGGTAGTATTCATAGAATCGATCCTTAATATGAAGATTGCTGAATAGATAACGTTGATATGATCAATTTCAAATATAATTCACACGAAAATGTGAACTATCAAGCTTAAGTTTATCAAAAATAAATGTAGTAAAGACTATGGTATTTTAAATATAAAATATTCTAAATAAAAATTCACCAATTCAGAACTCATAATGTCCTTTCCAAGTTACCAAATCAACGAAAAATGAAAGGCCTAAAATGACATATTTCTCACACAAAACTGATACATGTATGGTACAAATTAAAAACCTGCCTATCCACAATATTATTTAATTTTCTATAATTAGTACAATTTAATTTTATTAATAGTATATACTATGTTGTTATTATAATTGTTTTTATTTCACTTTATGTTTTGTATATATTACCTACACTAATGACGTCTGCACAATATTTTATAGGTACTGACGTCAACGATAGGCCTGGTGCTATCTATGGACAAAACAGAGGAAATTCTAAACAAAGATACTAGCACAAACGACCTATCGTACTTAGAGTATATAAAAATACTGGAGGAGGAAATATTTAACAAGGTGGACAATACAACTCTAGAAAATCTTAATCTGACTGATGATGACCTTGAGGAAGTACACAGGAACTGTTGGGTGTTATATTTCAAGGTCAAAAAAGAACCAAAAGGATCAATGGAAAACATCAAGTCCCTTCCTGAAGAAGCTTGTTATAAACTATGGAGAGTATATAACTTCCTCACTGAGGAAGACGAGGATGGGATGCCAATCTTACCTGTTCATATACATACTGACGAGGCTAAAATCATTATTGAATCTTTCGTTGGGAGTACCGGTCAAGTGACGTTGTTAGCTAAAGTTGATGACGCGATAAGTTCTTATTCTATGGGAGATGCAAAGATGTCCTTCCAAACATTTGAAACTATGATTGTTAACCGTTTCACTACGGATTTGACGGATACAGTGGTTAAACAAGCAACCAAAGAACTGTTTCAGCAATACATAAGTGATACCATTATGAAGGTAAGTAATGGTGAAAATAAAAAGTCTAGTAAACTAATCATAGAATTTATTAAACATTTTTAAGTTGATATTGATCAGTACGTGTATAATCAAATTGAAGAACAGGGCCCATTTTCATGATCATACCTTAACTTCAAAAAATGTGTTTGACTTTAATTTCACTATAGGAAAGCATTACATAAACAAAGGAAAGATTTTTTCCTGAATGTCTGAAATGCTTTCCTATATGGGATTTTAAGATAAGAAATTCTTTTAATTACGATACAGACCTCTTACAATCAGTTACTACATCTGAAACTTAATAACACAGGCAATATTGTAAATCTGTAATAAGTGTGTTAGAAAAAGTGTTTTTTTATCAAAATATTTTATTATTTCTGAAAAAAAGTATTGGGATTAGACAGCATCCGAAACATGTATCAATTATATACATATGTACGGTCATGTCCACTTCTTCATACATACATCTATGTAACCAAACATGCATTTACACATTAGTTCTAGATCTATGACCCTGCTGGTAGGGCTTAGAATTGTTCCTTCTGCCCTTATTACATGATCGTAAAAGGCGACTAAAAGATCTTATCTTTTCTCTTCCCTTGACACCGCCTCACTTTTAGTCTTCTGTTGAGCGCTCCCCCTGTGAGGTACATGTATACGTAGGCTCCGAGTTATCCTGGCCTAGACACACCATAGTCTATAAAAGTGATAGTTTCTGTTCCTGCTTAGCGCTCAACATTAAGGGAGAAGGACGACTGGTTTGCCCGTTGTCAGTATAATGTGATCGGGTGGGGGTGTGTTGCTTGATGTCTACGCTGGCAAGCTTTATTGGTAAAACACTATACAAATAGCAAGAGTTCCACTACTAGAAGTCATAGCACGACAGACAAACGTAAACAGATACCACATGCACGAGAGGATATTCTTGAATGATCCTAGCTGTATATAATAAACAAACCAAATCAATCTAGATGCATTGTTTATACTACTGCAGTGTACACTGTTTATATAATGTTTATTGGTTACATTACGAAAACATGCACTCGTGATACAAACAATATTTTTTTTTCAAATGATGATAAACTTATGACCGAGGATTAACCAGACATGAGTCACCGTTATCTCTAACCTATGTTTGGTTAGAGTTATCTGCCCTTAGAACATTTATCGTGTGACAATGTAGAACTACCTGGTTGTTATCATTTTATATGGGTGAAAGTACAAGTGCTACAAAGTACTGTAACTATGTAAATATATGTTATCTAAGAATTATCATTCGGGAAAACTATTATTAGAATAATCAAAAGTTGTACAGAATACTGTACAGCGTACAACAATAAACGAAAAATAATTGGAATGAATTAATACAAAAACTGAATCATTTATGTCATATTTCATAATATATAGTGAAGATAACGATGTGAGTATAGTACCATTGTATCAATGTCTATCGCTCTGTTTATTTTCATTTCCTCGTTCCCAGCCACAGTAACACCATACCAGTCTTTTCAGGAATTAGTATCAACCGAAAAATGTTATATATAACACACTTATCAATAAACCGTTTGTCTACATGTGATGAGAGGATTTGGCTGATATAATATTGTGTTTAACAAATTCTTCTGTATATGTGGGTCTAAAATCTATATAATACTAGTATAATGTACTTACATTGACACACCGCAAGGGGAGACTATTCTTTAATGGCCGTGACGGTAATAGGATGTTAATCAATGAGTCAAACTAACCAAAATTACACACCGCAACACTTAGTTAAACTGGATATATCGTCCTGTTCCGCAATATTTTATCGTCGTAAAACATATGCTTTGATTTAAAATAACATACAGGAAAAGCATTTTAATAGATGCTTTAAAACATATTCTATCTTTTTCAGAATTACTTTGTAAATGCGTATGATACCGGGATATTAATCAAACGTTGCATTAGTATATAGGAAAGAAAATCCCTCAAGCGCAGCAATACAATAAAAAGAAATTCCATTATTAGTCGGAAGTTCATATGACTATTATTATAATTTTCACTTGTGAAAACGCGTTTTAATGAATAATCCATCTCTTAAATGCAGTATCTTTCTGTTGTATAATTTGTACTTCTGTTTGTACAGACATTTGCAATATGACATTATATATAAGAACAGTCTGTCAGGAAAGCATCTGAGACAGGAATTTTACTATCATAATAGCTCGCCCCTGTGACTGTAAGGTAGGCTATGGGTTCTGGTCTCTGGCCGAGGCACACCAAAGTCTATAAAGTTGTAGTTTCTGCTCCTGCTTAACGCTCAGCATTAAGGGAGTGGGACGACTGGTTCGCCCGTTGTCAGTATATTGTGTCCGGGTGGGATGTGTTGGTTGGTGTCTTCGGCTGCGTTCTTCAGTGATATAGCACTATAAAATGGGCAACAGGTCCACTATACATCAAGACATAACATGAAAATAATTATGTTATAACATTACGCAATCCATGCATACTACACATCGCATACATTGGAGGCCGTCTTTACATTACCCTGGTTGTTAATAGGACGTTAATTAATCAAACAAACTATAAAGGTGGTAATCTCTGTTCCTGTTTAGGACTGGGATGACTGGTTTGCCTATTATCGGTATGATGTGTCCGAGTTTGGGTTGCCTGTTCGTTGTCTAGTCGTTCAGTGACAGATCATTATAACAAATGACAAGTGTTCCACGTATTACAAGTAGTCCCATCACGAGTAGCCTCCCAGGACATGCACACAAGCAACATATGACATTCGGGAAGACCGTCGTGAAATGACCTAACTTTTAATAGTAATCAGCAAACCATAGCTAAGCCCAACCAACCGACCAAATTGTTAATTCATCCATAAGCGCTTGAGTTTACACTTGAATGATATTAACTATCACAATGGTAATATACATACATACATATATTTACTGTGTCACGTCATTAGGGAATGTTGTGTAAGCGGGGGTATCAAGTCAGGAACTGGAAAGATAGGTGGATGGTACTCAACACAAGACAGCTTACGTATTACACTGCTCCAGACGAACGGGAGAGGAAAGGCGACATAAAACTTAGCGAGGATTGTAAAGTTGAAGTAGGTATTCACTTTGTATTGATTAGTGGCGACATGACATTAGCTTAAATATTGGTTATTGCTTTCCTGATATTTGGTATTATTTAAAGTTTTTATTATCCAATGAATAAATTGATATATATAATAGTTGTGAATGTAATATTTTTTTAATTATGTGGATTCTATAAAGGTTGCTTTATACACTACTATAAAATGTACGGTGTTGTTTTGTATTTGTTTCATACATCTTATGTTAGATATACAAATTGGAAAAAAACACGATCCTTTTCACATTTTATTTTAATTTTATTTTATTTTTCCTTTTTAATCAATATTTTGGTTTTCTCATATATCGGTATATACATGTTGCTTTTCAAAGTGATATGTTTGATAGATCATATATTCTAATTCAGAAGAGTTGAATTATCCGAGTGCGGCGTTAAGGTAGTGGGATGTTTCATTATTGTATATTGCTGTACTTAGGTAATTTCGGATACTGGTGTAAAATCTGGATCACGACCCAACAGATTTGTACTAAAAAACATCCGCCAAACCTTACGAGATGAGCGCCCATGACATCAAAACAAGGAACGATTGGATGACAGGTTCGTTTTACTCAGATTTCAGAATTTAATGTGATCGAGACGGTCATGTGAGTTGACGAATGATTTTTCGGTTCATCGGCTATTTCTTATATTCAATAATATATTAATATGTGCAATGCTTAAAGCATGGGGATTTTCAATATGACTACACCTGATATAAAATATATCTAAATGTGCTTTTACAGCTCTGCAAAAAGCAATAGACAAGTGCTCGAATGAAAATTACCATTTTCATCGAACTGAGGTTAGGGAGCGACAGATGATACGAAGGGAAAATCAACGACGGAAAGAAGAAGAGGAAAGACGACGAAAAGAGGAGGAAGAATCACTTCGGAACATGCAGGACCTACTTAGACAAGTATGATAATATGATATTCATGTAACCCTGCTAATACTAGTATGATAATATAATATTCATGTAACCCTGCTAAGACAATATAATGATAATATAATAATATTACATGTAACCCTGCTAAGACTAGTATGATAATATAATATACATGTAACCCTGCTACGACTAGTATGATAATATAATATACATGTAACCCTGCTAATGACTAGTATGATAATATAATATATACATGTAACCCTGCTAAGTCTAGTATGATAATATAATATTATGTAACCCTGCTACGACTATATGAAATATAATACATGTAACCTGCTAATACTAGTATGATATATATATATATCATGTAACCCTGCTAAGACTAGTATGATAATATTATATTATGTAACCATGCTACGACTAGTATGATAATATAATATTCATGTAACCCTGCTAATGCTAGTACGATAATATAATATACATGTAACCCTGCTAAGACTAGTATGATAATATAATATACATGTAACCCTGCTACGACTAGTATGATAATATAATATACATGTAACCCTGCTACGACTAGTATGATAATATAATATACATGTAACCCTGCTACGACTAGTATGATAATATAATATACATGTAACCCTGCTAAGACTAGTATGATGATATAATATACATGTAACCCTGCTAAGACTAGTATGATAATATAATATTTGCTAGATACAACGATTGGTATACCGCTCAGCTAGATAGTGCTCCTCTAGTTTGTGCTCTGCATCAATATTATAAAAAGATGTTTTAGATTATCGTTATAACTCGATGTAATTCAGTAAAATGTCAAATTTGTGAGGGGGCTTGTTTCTCTATAATAAAGCGTTATAATGTTTGATACTCAAATCAAACAATGAAATTGACCACATTTTACATGACCGGAAGTGCTTTTAGTAGCTTAATTATCTTTGGTAAAGTAATGGGTTTGGTTTCATAATACTTTAATTCTGTATTGTCCAATCCTGTTAAGCTAAATCATTTAGCCACTATTTTTTTATTGTAGTTAATAGTGTAAATACAGTTTGTTATTAAATCATTCATATTGCAAAACCGGAAGTGCATGTTGTTTTGTAAAATTAAAGGCAGATTGTTTTTTTTTTTAATTTTCTTCTATCAATATCATTTTTCCTTGTAGCTTTGTTACGAATTACAAAAAGTGTGAATGTACTTCCCTGAATTTGACTTATAAATTATATCTATTTACAATATAACCGGAAGTACACGCATAATACACTTGATATATGTTTATCATATATGTGTACACTACATGTATGCTTCAAGTTCCAATCAATGTATCAATTATCTTTCAAAACAATATCCTCAAAAACAAAATATTTACATGCTGTGTTACTTTCATTCCACCTTTTTAGACCATGTTGACGGCAATTCTGAAAAATACCGTAGATAGGTCAGTTTAAATCTGATTTTGTTTGTCTTGGCTACTCACATGCAAATTTTTATGCTTTTATCAAAAATTGCAATCTGTTATTTCATAACTTCTCCGGGTATTGCTTACGAAAATGCTACATTTGTATCTACATGTAGTGTAGTATACGAAAATTAACGCTATCTTGAATAATACCGGAAGTAGTTAATTTTTCGCAGTGGATCACGATAATTGTCTTGGCTACTCACATGCAAATTTTCATGTTTTTATCAAAGCGTGCAGCGTGTTATTTCGTTATGCACGAAGTTTCGCCCACAAAAATGACGGCCATCTTGAAAAATACCTGAAGTAGGTACCTTTTCAATGGTTTCCTGTTTAATTCCTATTTTTGGTTGTCTTAGCTACTCACATGTCAACTTGCATGCTTTTATCAAAAGGTGCAGCTTGTTATTTCATTAGTTTTCTTAGTTTCATCACGAGAATGACGGCCATCTTGGAAAATACCGAAAGTAGTCTTTATTCTCTTTTAAATAGTCATAACTACTTGCATACCAGGTTTCTTGCTGTATCATAAAAATGCACGATTTCCCATTTTTGGCCATATGCCGCTCTACTAGTAATTGTCCACTTTGATACAGCCCTGATATCTTCATAGTGACTGTATAGCATTAAGCGTGCGACCATCAAATCTTAGAGGGCAGAGTTTAACCCATAGCAAATTACGATCCACAGCATCGAAGGCTTTTTTATAAAACAATAGAATTGGCAAATGTTGTTGAAAATGTTTCTGTTTTGAAGAAAGCCATTCTGTTCGTCTGCAATTAAATTGATGATCTCCAACCATTTAGTGAACCGACTGTTTAGAATATTACTGTAGATTCTATATGGTGTGGAAAGTAATGTTATTCCTCGATATGTAAGCGGGTTTCTAGGGTCAGTTGAGTTTGGCTTGATGATAGGATTGATGAGAACTTCTCTCCATCTTTCAGGGACACATCCATTGGTAAAACAGCTTCTTGATATGGAGAGAAGCATAGTAATACATGCTTCATTTTTTAATACTTCATTTGGAATAAAATGCACCCCTGGGGCCTTGTTTAATTTTGATCATTTTACAGCTTCCTGGAATGTTATCTGAGAGTTAAGACAATCTGTATTAATAATACAGTTAACACAGCTTGCAGTTACTGTATGACTGGTATTATGGTTGTATTTTTATCTTGCGTTGATATAGGGTTATATAAATTATTATAGGCATCTTTGCACTTTCTTAAGACAGTCGGTATATCATCTCGCACATATTTCTTTATCATCAATTTCATTAGGTATCGATAGTTTCCTGTTAGCCTGAATGCCTTACTTTCCAATTTCTCTCCAAAAATTTCGAGGATTTCCTGAGCCAAGTTTACCAGCAAGTTCTTTTGAAATTCTAGTCCAATGTTTACTGAGAAGTTTTTTCATTTTTTTCCTTTCCTGGCAGTAGATTGCTTTGAGAGCATGTTTTCTAGAGTCATTGCCCTTACCCCATGTCCTTTTAATTCATATCCTTTACGTTATTCCACTGGTGCTGAAAATCATCCCTTCAGTATGGTTTACGACATAATTTCCTATATCTAGTATGTTGTGTACACACTTTTAATTTCATGGCAGCGCGATCCATTTCCTTGCATAAAAAGTTTTTGGATGGATTCCTATTGTGTTTCTTGGTACAGGTGCTCGTCTACGGTCTGTTTGTCTGTCACTTGTCTACGCATGTGTTCGTAATCCGTCGCATCATAACCTTGACCCCGGTGTTCGGGCCTAGTTATCTGTCAATTTCTCCCAGGGTATATTGCGGTCCCCACAATTTCACCTCTGTAAACGGCCCAGCGAAATTTCAAGATTCTTGAAAAAAAAGTATTTCGGATACATACTAAATTCCATATACATATTGAAAGTTTCCTTTTGTATCCTTTTCCTGTAAACGACTCTCAGTTCTGACATAATATAATTCAATCATTAAAGTATCAAACCAAACAATAATGGATTTTTTTGCGGATACACTAGATTTACTTGTAAGTAATTAGTCATGATTTGCATACGACGTCCGCCGTTTTCAAAAACAATCACTGTGACGTCGTATATACAGGGGGCGCAATGTATTAAACAATCGTTATGACGTAATACTTTGTGACCTTAGGTCAAGAGACGGCCAGTTCGTGAGCCGTTGACAGAGGTGAATGTGGGAACCGCAATTAATCCTGTGAGAGATTGGTTATCTGTGTCTTAAAAGTTGTCACGTGGTTTGTTGTAACTACTTGAATTAGATTAGGCAAATGGTTTTCTGGCTTAAAATACTGATTGGCTATCTCTTGACCTTAACATAAGGTTGTAATCACGACCTTGTTCATGGTTGTTTATGTAATCATGAGATCGCTCGTTGTTTCTTTGTAATTTGAGGTATATCCTTCCAGGACTTTTGTTTCTGTCTAATGAAGAATGAGAGGCAAAGTGTTGTTTCCTTAAGATTCGAACTCATCAGATTAAACAGTCATTTTCTTTGCCTATTTCACGGATCAGAACACGTGCGTTAGATAAACACACCGCGAAAGTTCTCCGAAGTTCCGAGTGTAGTTTTGCTTCGAAGACTATTTTTTTCTCAGCTATACTTCCCAGAGTAGCGATGATAACACTACTTTCTTTTGGTATCCAGACTTATCTTCTGCACTCTTCACTTTTACATATGAAAGTTTAAGCTCGTCACATATGAGTGCTTGCACCTTTATTTTTTTTCTTGAATCATCACTGGTCTCCATAGGCGATGTAGCAGAATTCCTGACAACAATTGTTTTATTCTCGTTCAAGGTTTGTGTTTGTTTGCTGAAAGAGTCGAGTCCTGATTTTATGGAGTCATTTAGTTTGCGCTCAAATTCATTTATCAAATTGTTAGATTCCCTTTCCATGTTCCCTTTGATATAGTATCTGTTAGAGTCAACTTCTGTTTGAATTTTGAACTCTAATGTAGCGGTTAGTTTTTCAGAAATGCTCTTTTCAAGGATGTCTATGCGTTTTATAAACAGACGATGCATGTTACTCATTTTTTCGGATAAATCGGCCATTAGGTCCTTGATTTGCGATAGGTCATAATTTTGCTGATTGTCTTGGGGGACGGGTGTTAAAACAATCGGCGTTGGTTGTTTACATTTCACTAGTGATTTTTTGTCTCATTTAGTCGTTTTTGGAGCTATTTTCAGTGCAGTTTTCAGCTTTTTCTTTGAACATTGTTCTTTATTTTTTAATAATTTGTATTTTAGTTTCGGGCGATTCGAAATGACCGGCAACTAGGCTATTTGTGGGGAGAGCTTGGCGTAAGGGATTTTGAGGCGAGTCACCCTCACCGCTGGTATGCACGTGTGTATATGTGACACACAATGTTTTTGGGCTCGAAGGGGCGTTATGAACAGTTTGCATAGTCGCAGATTTTCCAAACACAACCATTTCATTTGAAAACTGTTTTTTTTCCTTCTGAGATTCCATACGTATCTTTTCAGTATTAGGTCATTTGTAGCATGTTGAACACAGTTTGTAGCGCACATTTGTGACAATGGCGTACTGTCATTCATGGAAACAGTGACATCAAAGTTCGTGTCCGTCATAATTACACTGATTTTCAGTTCGACGCTTTTAGCTGGCAGACACGATGATAAATATGAAAACGAGAGTTTTTTCAAATGCGTCAGGTAGTTCACTCATCAAACTTTAGTCAATATTTCCTTGCAGCGAAGAATAAGTCAGCCGCTATTTTCCCCATTCATAGGTAGTTCACCTTTCTTCAACGTATTTTCTAATTAAAGTCAATTAGGACACTAGTAAACGGCTCAATTCCAACTTTAAAAGTGACTTTAAAACGATATTCAAATCCAGATACACAAATTTAGTCGAAACAGTCGATAAAGAGTTGATCTTTGAGTTTAAACTTATATTTGCGACATGGTAGTCGCTTTATCTTTGGAATGTTCAAAACCTCTATTGGCAGACAGTCTACTAGTGTTCAACTTATATATGCGCTGTTTTTAGTTATATTATCACCATTTCTTTGTCAATTTACATGAACATGTATTTTCATGATGATCCATTAAAGATCATTTCATTGTATATTTTAAGAATTGTACATGCTGTTACGACCAAGAATAACAGAAATGAGAAACCAGCAGCTTAATTTAAAACACAATTTAATCATAAATACAATATTATACAGAGATGGTTTACAATATCTAAAGTAATTGGTGGTGTTACAAGAGTAATACGATGATTTAGAGTGTTACTTATCTGTATGTGAATGTCCTGGTAGAATCCTTAATCCTTCCAGGTTCCTAATTAACAATGTTTTGGCCCTGCAGGTAGGGCGTTAGAATTGTACCTGCTGTCCCTATTGCATGATCGTAAAAGGCGGCTTAATTTAGGATCTGATCTTTTCTCATCTTCCTAACCGACTTTACATTTCCTAATGCCTCTCTTCGCGCCGCCGCACTTTTGGACTTGAGTTGAGCGTTCGCCCCTGTGAGGAAGGCTGTGTAGGCCATGGGCTAGGAGGGTCCCACATGCACCCCCCAAACCTCCGAACCAATATTTTTCTGAACCCTTATGACCCACTGATCACAAATCAAAATGTTAGCATTGCATAAGTTGGGATGAACTTCCGGTTATGACGTCATCAAGATGGCCGCCATCTCGAAGTTGACTAAAAATGGAAAAATAGTCATAACATTGACATTTTTCAACCGAAGTAGACAAATGAGGTACAATTGATCAACGAATACATATCAGGACCAAAAAATCCAATATATGTAGTGATTTCTACGCAGGAAATGAAAAAAATCTTATATTAAGCTCAAAAATGGTGATTTTTCAGCATTTTTTTTTCATATTTGGCTTGACGCAGGAAAAATGTTTCCCAACAGCAAACTTTTATTTCTAATAAGTTTTTTGACCACTTATCAATCAGTTTAAGCAACAAAAAAACAACAAAAAACAATGTTAACATCGTATAAATTCCGGTTATGACGTCATCAATATGGCCACCATCTCGATTTTCACTGAAATATGCAAAAGTCATAACACTGATATTTTTCAACTGAAGTAGACAAATGAGGTATCAAAATGACCACAATAGAACAACAAATACATATCATTGCCAAATAATCAATAAATGGAGTGATTTGTACGCAAGAAATTAAAAAAAAAATACGATTTTAAGCTCAAAAAAGGTGATTTTTCAGCAAATTTTTCGTACTTGGCTTGACGCAGCAAAAATGTTTCCCAACAACAAATTATTACTCGTATTCAGTTATTTAAACTCCTATCAATCAGTAAAAACAACAACAACAACAACAACAAAAAAATATATAGAAATGCAAAACAGAATTATTGTTATACCCTCAATTGTGTAGATTACAGCGCCTCAAAAATAATTATTATAGCACAACGCCTACTGATAGCGTAACAAATGTAACCTAAGCTAAGCCTGTGTTTCCGTTAATATCATTAACAGTTCCCAAAGCGTTTGTGTCTTTGAAAATAAGCAGATTCATTGTTTATTTGCTATGCATAGCATAAGCAAAATGTCGGATGGTTACTACAGTGTCACATATGTCTTTCACTGGTTCTCAATGATAACCATTATCATTGTGCGTGCTTTCTTGCCTCACTGCACTATCCACTGAAGAGACTCGGCATATCTGGAAGCTGGCACATGCAGTCCGAATCAGAGTAATCGAGATATCAGTATCCTTCGATGTCGATGAGCTGATGTGACACTACATTGCCAGTGTTGTTCTAGCCTGTCATCTTTTATGACCCATCCATGGCCAGAGTTCATATCAGGAACAACAGGTTCAGGGATGTGGGATCTCTTTCAGATTCTAACATATCGTACGTATATGCTGTTTCAGACTTCTCCGGCATAATGGAAATTACACCAGATCCACATTCGTCCAATGGTGGAATTGGTTCTCCTTAGCGCATAGCTCCATAATTCGTATGAAGTACTATTCATCAATCTTGTGGACCCTCGTGCAACCATAAATGGCACAGGTGATATCATCGAGGCCATTAATGAGGCCATAAATGTTTTTCATTGGTCTGACTTTTCCCACTCCCTTGGAGGTGCTGGTTGTGTCACATCTGGTGTATGCTTAAAGAGAACATTGAAGACTCTCCAGTAAAACGTTCTCTACGGTGCTTTCCAGACTTGGCAAAGAGTTAAACCTCACTGCAGACCTCATCTATGACCTCAAAGAATTCACCTGTGCCACCTATGGTTACTGAGGTTCATAAGAATGAGGAGTTGTGCTTCATACGAATTAAGGAGAACCAACCCAACCCTCCGCAGAATGTGGATCTGGTGTCTTTTCCATAATGCCGGGAAGTCTGGAACATCATATACGATATGTGAATCTAGGTGAAACTAGGTTGGAAACAGGAAGAGCTCCAACAACCCTGAATCCGATGTTTCTGATGTTAAATCATGGACGGTTGACAAGTTAGAACCACGATGGTAACCCGGTAATGTAATGTCACATCAGGTCATCGAGGTCGAAGACGACACTCTGGCGAGAAAGCACGCACAATGAAAATGATTATCATTAAGAACTAGTGAAAGAAATATGTGACACTGTAGTAACCATCTTATATTTCCTTACTTTATACACAGGAAATAAACAATGGATGTGCTCATTCTAAAAGACACAACACATTTCGAAAAGTGTCATGGTATTTGCGGAATTTTAATTTGATACCCTATAGCTATTAGTTGGCGTTTTGCTGTAATAATTCAGTTTGAGAGGCTACTAGTCTACAATATTTCAAAAATGAAAATGAATTATTTTGAAGTTCTACTTAGATATTCAACCAACTTTAAATTCATATTTGTTAAAATATAAATCGTCAATAGCCAATGTTATATTCAGGAAATTCCAAGACACCAGGAAACTGTAGTGTCAGTGGTTTGGAAAAAAATAACAATCATATGCCGCATCCGGTGATGTTTTGTAAACTAAATGATGGTATAACAACAATTCTCTTTTGCATTTCTATATATTTTTGTTGTTGTTGTTGTTTTAACTAATTGATAAGAGGTCAAATAACTGATTACGAATAATAATTTGTTGTTGGGAAACAAAATTGCTGCGTTAAGCCAAATATGAAAAAAAAAATGCTGAAAAATTACCATTTTTGAGCTTAAAATCATATTTTTTTCATTTCCTGCGTTCAAATCACTACATATATTGGATTATTTGGTCCTGACATGTATTTGTTGTTCTATTGTGGTCATTTTGATACCTCATTTGTCTACTTCAGTCGAAAAATGTCAATGTTATGACTATTTTTCATTTTTCCGTGAAATTTGAGATGGTGGCCATTTTGATGACGTCATAACCGAATTTTATATGATGTTAACATTGGTTTTTGTTATTTTTGTTGCTAAAACTGATTGATAAGTGGTCAAAAAACTTATTAGAAATAATAGTTTTTGCTGTTGGGAAACATTTTTGCTACGCAAGCCAAATATGAAAAATTTGCTGAAAAATCACCATTTTTGAACTTAAAGGTGATAAAAACAGATTTTAAATATGCTATTTTTGTGTTGATATTTGTTTATTGTGGTGCACTTTATGATTTCCAACAAAAAATACAGGTTGTATTTGACGTAATTTCAATAAAATGTGCTTGAAACGTAGTCCACAACGACCCTTGTCTAGAACGATCGCATCGCTTATCGCCCCTGATATCACCAGGTGGCCGTAGATTCGTGACGTCATCTGAGACCAACAGCTGTGACAAGAGCCGGGAAAATTCAATGGGGCATGTTGCGGTATTGACGATTATAGATATTTAAAACAGTCGCGCTACGTGCAGTTGCTATATTGATAAGTGGAAATGTATCCGTATATATAATATACAATCTATAACATACCCTGCTATAGTAAAAACGATCGTTTACTCATTCTAATCGTCATATTCTGGGCTATAAAATTGTTATGTTCTTTAGGTCAAAAGTCATTTGATATCGTGTACGTGTGTGTCAACTCAGGTTCGAGGAGGTTACGCTTGACTTTTGACTGCAAATTAAAACTCTAAACATAAAGTTTATATCAACAAGAAGAAATATAAGTTTACAAGAAAATGGACCCAAACAACAATGACACTACATGCTTTAATGTACATACACATAATGCATATATTTATAAAAGTAGACCCCGCCACCCTTCATACCCTTTCTAAAACCCTATCATACCGCGACAAACGTGCCCCTATCCCGCCTTATGTATGTACTACACACCTCTATTTCCTATTTGGAACTTAATCCTTCAGAACACCGCACAGAAAGGGTTAGGCTTATTTATTTTTTAAAGTTCTGTAATGAGTTTTACGGATTTATTCGACAAAATTTCGGGGCTTTCCGTGTACGAAAATAGAATAGCATGTATAGTAGTAACAATACACGCACGACCGATAAAAAAGACGGGACAAAACACAGATACTAGATACAATGACCAAATATGCATGACATGTACTCGTGGACAAGATATGCATGTTTAATAGTTCAACTAACACTAATCTAATCGTGCGCAGTTTTGGAAATAACCAACCTGTGAACCTTAAGTAAATTTTAAAAGTATACAAACAGTCCACAGGGAATTGAGAATTAGTTAGTTTATATCAATATGGACACACTAGATAGCCTATTGAACATTATGAGACGATTTAGGGGTCTAGATAAAAAAAAAATCGGAAAAATTCGTATTCTACATATACGCAAATGTACTATGTAGAATATAACAGGAAATTAATGAGTATGCAAATTGGCCAAATTGGTGAGCATTGTGGTGTTTTGAGGGTTCGGGGAGACCCCCGGGAAAAATATTACGATTTAGAATGGCTGAGATATGAGTTTCACGATGTATTTTGATAATTTGCGAGCGGCGAAGGCGCGATATTTTGGTGTTTGGGGGTCCGGAGGTCTCCCCCGAGAAGGAAAAAATATTACTATTTACAATGGCTGTGATGAGTTTTACGATGTATTTGATGATTCAAAAGCGTTCTTAACATTGTGATTTTTCGATTTTGAATTACCTGCATTTAAATAATGATAATATTGTGAATGTCGTCATATCATTACGCTACCCTGCTCGATCTGAACATACCGGCTTCACAACAGATAAATGATTGTTTTTTTCTTTTAATCTGCGTATTTTTTTATGTCTCCGTATGTTTGTAACGCGTGATTTTTTTCATCAAAACGTAGGTCTAAAGAGGTGGGCCGCAATAATTGTCCATTTTCACTACGATCTTATTTTGGACATAGAATTACCGGTATGTACACATATCAAAACTCCCCGGTTAATTTTATGTGTAAACTATAAATTACATACATGCACAGTCGTATTACTACAGGGTGGACTGAATAGGAAAGTAATACTTATTCATTCGTGAAAAATGACTTAACCCCTCACATGATACTCCACATGATATATGTATTGTACTCGGCATTATTGACATCATCATTTACATATAGTGACGTCATTTTATAGTTTATGACGTCAATAATGTGTCATTATGTAGGGGATAAATCACGCTACCCAATAATTCGAAATATAACATATTTTTCGCCGTGTGTATTTCCGTAAGTACTAAGACCTGTGGCTAAAATCCACTTGCATGTTGACAGTTTAGCGATCGGCACACCGGCTTCCGGTAGTTGATTGTCTCAGATGACGTCACAACTCATCGGAACTCAAGGGAGGTAAGTCATAGAAAAAAAATATGTCGTCAAAAATATATGAAGATTGCTTTCATTAATTTTACTATTTAGAGACAAAATATAAGCAAATATCAAACTGATGTATGTTTAAATAGGACATACAAATGTTTCTAGCTTATTATCTCATTTTCCATGTCCCTTCTGTTTTTATCACCTTTAAATCAGATTTTTTTCATTTCCTGCGTAGAAATCACTACATATATTGGATGTTTTGGTCCTGATATGTATTTATTGATCAATTATGGTCATTTTGATACCTCATTTGTCTACTTCGGTTGAAAAATGTCAATGTTATGACTATTTTTCAATTTTTAGTCAAATTCGAGATGGTTCACCCGTGACCGGCGGGGTGTGTTTCTTGGTGTCTTCTACGGCATGCTCCAGTGATATAGCACTATAAAATGGGCAACAGTTCCACCTTACAAGAAGACACACCGCATACATGGGAGGCCGTCCTTACATGACCGTAGCTGTTAATAGGACGTTAATTAATCAAACAAACAAACAAACGAACATTCTACTTATAATCAACATGTTTATAAACATGTATGTTTATACATGATAATATTCTAGAAAGTTCTATAACCCAAATTAATGATATGAACTTTATAGGATGTATTGATAATATAGCTACAGGTGTTATCTCCCTTATCTAATAACTACATGTATGAAGTGCCATACATAACAATGTTACTAAATAAGAATATTTTCACCCGAAAGTTGTATTTGTGGTTGTGTTTTATTTTATTTTATTTATTTATTTATTTATCTATCTATTTATTCTGTTACTGCCATGTAATTAAAATGTATGTAAATGTGACAGTATACTGTAAATGCACTTATGTTAGTGGAAGTTCTATCTTAGCGCCTTTCAAGTTATATTTGAAGCGCTAATGAATATGTCAAATGATATTTCAAGTATTAAACAACCGAATTGCATCAATTATATCCGCGCTAATAAAGGGTATTTTACTATTCTCGCAATTATTCTAAAATTTGACAACGCTAAAATACAATAACAACGTTTAAAAATCTAGAATGTTCTTGAACGGGATATACAGGTTACACAACGAGTAACTACTGGATATGGAATTTATTTCACTCGAGTTATTTTTTTTTAAAGTTACAAAATACACGATCTTTAGCGAGAGTCTTTTGCAACTTGTAAAATATAATTATCGAGAGAGAAATAAATTCCATATCTTATACTTACGAGTTGTGTGACCTGTTGCTACCACAATATTTTAGCAGTATTACACTCATTTGTTGCAAATCTGTTTGCTTTCGTATGCAATATAATACATAAAGAAATTATTATAACATATTATGTCATAATATATCTGATGAAACACATAGAAAGTATGATGCAACTAATAAAATGTGGCCAAAAACCAGCCATAAAAATCTCAAATTTGCCGTAATTTTCTGAATGAGCAGATTCCAATATTACTAATAAAAAAGGAAATGAGAAACCTCTGAAGGAATCCAAATTCAGAAAAGATCAAATCTATAGCAAAATTTGAACCCGAAAAAGTGTCTAGAGCTCAACAAACATACTTATATAAGGGAAATAATTATAAAAAAGAGTAAATCTTATTTCACACTCACATATTCATGTAAATTAGTCAATTAAATGATCTCACTGTGAAAGCATAACACAATTCATCTCTAATCTACACCATATGGCTGTTACATAAGTCGTCCTCCAGAGACCTACCGACCGTGGAAGGGAGACAACTCGAATTTCGCGCGACTTATCACTTCGATGCAATATTAAATCACTGATTATTGAAAAAAAAAAGAAAAGAATCATACAGTATGTATATAGAGAAAATAGACAAATTACACTCATCAATCAATACTCATGTCATCTATGGAAAGACAACTCTGTCTAGTATTTTCATGAAATGAGTTAACTCCCCTTGACTGTTTCTCCATCTTGAAATAACGCTGTTAAATTTGTCGGCCCTAAAAGTTACAATTATGGAAGTACGGCTGATTAAACAAATAAATTAATAATTGAATAGTAATTGATTCAAATTAATGAATGAAAGTAGCTGATAAATGAACATAAAATATAGAGTTTTATATAGATTAATTAGGTTTGAGTTATCATGGTCATTAACGATGTCTTAATTACTTAGATGAAAATCATCGACCAACAATCTGAATCTAATACCTACTCCTGACCAGTCTTAAACACTATATATTGATTTAGAAGACTCGACTGGATATCTTACAGACTCCAACAACATTGCCCATGTGATGAATATGCATGAAACAGTATGTTGGATACAGATAAATTGAATAATTATTATAAGAAATACTAGTAAATACATGTACAGGGAAAGAGATACTGCCTATTGTGTTAAGTAATAACAGTTATATATGCATAATGTGAACTTTATAACCAAAATCTCACAATTCACAGTGTTGTTATCAAGATGGAATGGCCTCCGAATTAAAAATAACGACTTTAAAATCTGTAAACAGTACATGCAAAAATACCTTCAACATTCGATTCCCAGTCAATGCTATGCAGATAGGTCTAGAAAATTGGTGTCAAGGGACGCTGAGTCTTCCTATAGAGACCGTAGAACCAAATGCTTTTCCATAGACGACAATGTCAACGTTTGCCACTGTCCAGGTTAAATGAAGTGTTCAAGTCCGTTCATTCATGGTTAATTTTGAAGAGGGTCATCTCATACAACTGTGAATAAAGAATGGTATAGAAGTACCATCTTGCTTAACTTTTATGTGTGTGGGGGGTGGAGGTCCACCTTTCGTTGAATTCCGCAGTAAAAATTGACCAAAAATTTCATAAAATTCCTATCTTGATTATCTACCCTGTCAGAACCAGACTTTAAAGAATTCCAACATTTCTTTACATATTTAACATCTACATATATTGCTCTACCTACACATTTAACATTTGAAACTGATGCACCATTAATACCCAAATCAGCAGGCTTTGAAACATTCGCCTCTCTATTAAATCTTGTGTCCACAAGGGGATTTCCAGAAATATATTTTTGGTTTTATTCTGTGGTATCTAAAGCGTTCCTTTCACCTCAGTGAAATTTTCTCTGATCGACTCCACGTTTTTCCATTTGTTCCAGTTTTATACTTACATAGTTGCGTTTTAGGTCATCTGAGACGAAGTCTCAAGTACCCTATTCGAATCACCTTTTTTCCGGCGTCGTCCGTCGTCCGTCGTGTGTTCGTAAACAATTTACATTTCGGCTTCTTCTCAATAACCGCTGAAGCAAATTCAATGAAATTTGCACAAACATTCTAAGGCATAAGAACAATCACAATTGTGAATTATATGACCCCTCCCCACCCCCAGGGGGCTGTGAGGCTGGGGGAGGGGCCAAAAGGGGTAAAATTGACTAAAATTTCAAAAATCTTTTCCTCTCTCAGATGTGGTAGAATCATATACTCTTTATAGAAAGAAAGGTCACAAGGCCCTCTACAGATATTGTGAATTAAATGACCTTGGGGTCTCAGGATTCCCTCTGGGGAGGGGGTTAAGTTTACGATATATAGTGAAAGCACATTTTGGAGCATTATTTGGTCATTTACAATAGCAAATTAGTCAAATGCTGGCAGAATTATCCCTATCAGATGACCATTGAATCCTATTAACAAATTTTCCATGACTGACCCCCAGGGGCCTTAAGGGCGGGGCAAAAAGGGGTCAAATAGCCTAAAACTTCAAAAATCTTGTGTTCAAGTGTTCAAATGTGACCCACGCAATATACATACACCTCCCGTTTTCAAGTGTGACCTGCAGAATATACGAACTCCACCCTTTTTCGAATATGACCTTAACAATGTTCAGACTCCTCCCCCTTTCAAGTGTGACCCTAGCAATGTAAATATTCCTCTCGTTTTCAAGCGTGACTCCCAAAATACACAGACTCTTCCTGTTTTAAAGTGTGACCCTATCAATATAAAGGTTCCTACTGTTTTTATGTGTGACCTCCATAATATACCATTTTGAAATCGTACCCATTCGATTCCTTGATTCCTACATATGTAGTTGCTGAATAACATTATAAACGCTTCCAAATGCATTACCATACATCGCAATAATATGTTTAACCCTTCGATTCCTTATTAAAGGCGTTTTACTTATTTGATTCCCTGATTACTTTTTCAACTTCCAGATTACTTATTAGATTTTTGGATAGGTATTTATTTACATACTGCGTTATAGGCGTCACAATACGCAATATATGTACCTTCACCCACATCCTAGCCCATGCAAATTTCTTTCTCGACAAAAGTAACATAGAGTGGTCTCCCTTCCTCCTTTATAGGACCACAAAGGCACAATGACTGGGGAGAAAATGGGGAGGACAGAAGCGTGGGACTCTATATTGTTATGGTAAATATAACATTTAATGTCTATTCAGTATAACGTTACCATAACTTTAGTATGCGAATTCTTATCATAGTGGATAGTCTTAATCCAAGTAATTCAGTCAAACGGCAAAACCAGGAGATAAGCCCACTAAAAAGGAATAAGAAAATGAAAAAGAGGTGTACTAAAGTGAAAGTTAAAGACCATAAATATATATGTTTACTGAGGAGGTACAGTCACAGACTGTGCCGCCATAACCAGACCCAAGGAATTCATACCATAGATTAGACTGACCACGCCAGGAAGAATAAACAGCAGACACGATGTCCTGGAATGCAGAGGCATTGAGTAGAGCTAAAGAAGCCGCAAGGGATTTAACTTCGCGAGCCATTGCATTGAATTTCGGCAAAGACTGACCATTAGTCTACTCACAAGCAATATTATTTACCTGACATATCCATCTGGAGATGGACTATGAGGAGATATCCTGCTGACCCTGTTTAACGAGCAAGAATAGATGTAATTGAGAACGGCAGGATCACAGAGAAGGGTAACAGCACAGGAGGTATCTCTGACCAAACTGAAAGAATAGAAAATGCATTGATATCACTCCTCCTGTGGCCTGAGGCAATAGCAAGCAAGAAGACAGTCTAAAAAGTTAAAACAAATATTGAAACAGATCCAGAAGGCTCATAAGAAAACCACGTAAGTGACTCTAACACAAGTTCCAATGTGGAGCTTACTGTTGTATTCTAGGCCTTTCCAGTCGGAACCCCTAATCATGGCTAACAAAGAGATGGAAAACCTACCTCCCATCTTCCATAAAAAGACAGTACAATGGCAATAGTACAACTGCGATGGCATGCAATAGTACCAGAGGTAAGATCGCGTTCCCTAATAAAAAGAGAAGGGAATCCGAAATCAGCTGGACAGAGGCCTTGACCGTATAGTTCATTCCTGTCGATGCACCAATCATAGATTTTCCAGCGTGACTGGTCGACTCCAGAAGAGAAGACCTAGTTAATCAGGCGACGCAAACTGACAAGTCAGAGGAAAGGCTGTCTGAGCGGGGCCTCCTAAGAGAGCTTCCACGTATGAAGGTGGAGGTTCTTGGGACGTGAAAGTATCGACAACAGCACCAAGGCTGGCGCAGGATATTGGGTTTTAGTGGTAGAACCAGAGGAACATACAAACATACAAACGTCCTCGAAAAACGAGAGATATATAGCTGACATGTTGTTAGAACCGGGTGGCGGCGACTGGAGAGTGTGTCCGCCAGAACATTCAACCTGCATGGAAAATGCTTGACTTAATTAATAAACTGCATTTCCCAGAAGAGAAGAATACGGATAGCGAGGGCACAAAACCGTGAGACCTTAATCCCCATGTCTCTCCAGATACACAACACAATTGTAGAGTTTTCCGTAGCCACACAAATTATCTTGGAATGAAGAATCTTCCAAAAAGAATACAGTGCCAACAGAACAACCCTCATTTCCAACATGTTATGCTCGGAATGCTGTTCCTAAGACCAATCCACCGCCTGGCAATTGCCATCGAGGTGAGCCTCCTACCCGGTCATTGACGCATCCGTGAACAAGGTCATACTGGGATCTGACAAACGAAACCTCCGGAAAACGTTGTCTTAAAGAGTGCACCGCCGACCAAACTCAAGCCAAGTATCCATTCCCTGCTGGCATTGAGAAAAATCTGAGAAACCTTACGAAGGGGCCACATGCTACAGATAGTGGAAACCTACAGGCAGGCGATGAACGTCAGAGCAAGTTCCCTGGCCTTCTCTTACGTCTTCAGCGGTAGAAGGGTAATACCCTGAACTGTATTGACATGGTTTCCCGGGATAACAAAGTCCTTATCATGGGGCAACCTCACCTTGGACTTATGTCTGTAAGGAATGAAGCCGACTTTGAGTAAAACACTGGTCTTCTACTCTAAAGATGACCGAACTAAGTGGAGCATGAGAGAATCATTTAATCATTGCGGTGCAAAAACCCTACTAAAGCCTGCAGTAGGTCGACGAGAACCAAATGAACAGTGAGCCCGAAAGACATTGCCCGGAATTGGAAACTCTTCCCGTTGCAAGGAAACAAAGGAATACTTCTTGATGGAAATCTGGAAGTAGGCATTCTTCAGATCCCCTGAAGTGGCTTACACCCCCTCTTTCACCGAAGCTATGATAACCAGTGCAGTCTCTATCGTGAAGGGATGAAAATCTACGTGCCTGTTGAAGGCAATAGGATCTATGATAGGATGCCAAGCTCCGGACTTCTTAAGGACCAAAACATTCTAAAATAGATGCCGGGTGAACAGTCTACCCCAGGTACCTCTTCGACAGCGCCCTTTAGAAGTATGGTGGTCTCTTCCTCCTGGATGGTAAGTGTCTTTTCCGGATCCTCTGGAGGAAGTAAGAAGATAGGCTTTGTTACCAAGGGCGGATCCTGTATGAGAGGAATACCTAATCCCTCCTTGACTACTTGACTACTCTCTTGAATGAAGGCAAATAATCGACCTCCTATTTGAAGACCGGAGCGAGGACGATCGAGACCTTTCTAGATGGGAGAAACGTTTCCTAACCCGAAGTCTTATCTTGCTGTAGAAGGACCATAATCTGAGATTGGAGGAGTGGTGTTGCCCTTGACGTAAGGCTTCAGCTGTACAGCAGACTAGACTTCTTCTTGAGTGGCGCTGATCCATGCGAAGTACTGACCTTCACGGTCTGCATTCTTGTCCAAATAAGGCCAGAAGCCACAGAGTGATCCTTCAAATCATATTGAATAGAGGGAAGAGTTCCTCCAAAAGGAGTGGGGCCAGAGAAGGGGCAGTTAACTCGTCCAGAGATTTTTATGAAGACAGAATAACACCTTGCCAACAAGAAATAATTGAGCAATGACACATGTAACGAAGCCAAACCTCTCAATACTCTATTAAGGACAGAGATCAAAATGTCATGAAAGTCGACCTGTTGTGTCTCGGATATCCTATCCTCAAGCACATCAGATACTCTATAGGGACAGCAGAATTAAATCAATATTTCAGAGCCTGCTAAATGGGAAGAACTTTAAAAAATCAAACAAATATTCACAGGTATGTGAGATTACATTATTCAAAATTAGTGATGGGTGACCCTACTTGAAAACTTCATTAACACTAGACATTGCCAAACAATAATAATGTCGTCTTTGGAAATTATCTGATCCTGCAGTCTCTATAGAGACAAAGCGTCAGCAGGTCAATATACGACGGAATCTGGATGGAGAGATGCAACAGCCTCTTCATCATGTGATATCCCTTGGAACCGAACACCATCTTATCCACTTCGTAGGGTATTTAAATATCAAATAGTTCATCAAATAGTTTATAGCGCAGTTTGAACCATTTATTATGTAATAAGTAATTGGAGTTCGAATAAGTGATCAGGGAATAGAACCAGTCATGGAATAAGGAACTATGAATAAACTTCACGAAAGTATTAATCATTCTTGAAAACAGCAATAATATGCACACTTTGGACGTGACACTTAAAAACGGAAGGAGTCTGCATATTGTCGAGATCAGAGACAAAAATGGATGGAGTCTGTATAATGTGAGTCACACTTGAAAATTGGTTGAGTCTGTATATTGTGGAGGTCACATTTGAAAACGGGTGGAGACTGTATATTATGGAGGTCACATTTGAAAACGGGAGGAGTCTGTATATTGTGGAGGTCACATTTGAAAACGGGTGGAGACTGTATATTGTGGAGGTCACATTTGAAAACGGGTTGAGTCTGTATATTGTGAAGGTCACATTTGAAAACGGGTGGAGTCTTTACATTGCTAGGGTCAAACTTGACAACGAGAGGAGTCTGTATATTTTGGAGGTCACATTTGAAAACGGGTGGAGTCTGTATATTATGGAGAAAACGGCACGAGTATATACATTGTGGGGGTCACACTTGAAAACGGGAGGAGTCTGTATATTGTGGAGGTCACACTTGAAAACGGGTTGAGTCTTTACATTGTGGGGCGTCACACTTGAAAACGGGAGAAGTCAGTATAATGTGAAGGTCATATTTGAAAACGGGTGGCGTCTTTCCATTATTGGGGTCTCATTGAAAACGGGAGAAGTCAGTATAATGTGAAGGTCATATTTGAAAACGGGTGGCGTCTTTACATTGCTAGTGTCACACTTGAAAACGTGGGGAGTCTGTATATTGTGCGTGTCATACTTGAAAACGGGTGGAGTTTTTACATTGTGGGGGTCACACATGAAAACGGGAGGAGTCTTTGTAATGTGGAGGTCACATTTGAAAACGGGGGGAGTCTGTATATTGTGTGTGTCATACTTGAAAACGGGTGGAGTTTTTACATTGTGGGGGTCACACATGAAAACGGGAGGAGTCTTTGTATTGTGGAGGTCACATTTGAAAACGAGGGGAGTCTGTATATTGTGTGTGTCATACTTAAAAACGGCTGGAGTCTGTACATTGTTGGGGTCACACTTGCAAACGGATGGAGTTTGTACATTGTGAAGGTCACACTTGAAAAAGGGAAACAGTCTGTATGTTGTGGAGGTCACATTTGAAAACGGCTGGAGTCTGTACATTGTGGAGGTCACACTTGAAAATGGGTGGAGTCTGTACATTGTGGGAGGTCACACTTGAAATCGGGAGGAGTTTGTATATTGTGGAGGTCACATTTGAAAATGGATGGATTATGTACATTGTGGAGGTCACACTTGAAATCGGGAGGAGTTTGTATATTGTGGAGGTCACATTTGAAAATGGGTGGAGTCTGTACATTTCTAGGGTCACACTTGAAAACGGCTGGAGTCTGTACATTGTGTTGGTCACACTTGAAAACGGAAAGAGTCTGTATATCGTAGGGGTCACACTTGAAAACGGGAGGAGTTTGTTAGTTGTAGATGTCACATTTAGAAACGGGAGGAGTCTTTATATTGTGGGGGTCACACTTAAAAATGGGAGTCTTTACATTGCTTGAGTCACACAATCATGACAACAGGAGGAGTTTGAATATGGCTAGGGACACATATGGAAACGAGAGTAGCTATATATAGTCTGTGTATTACTAGGGTCATGTTTGAAAACGGCACGAGTCTGTATATTGTGGTGGTCACTCTTGAAAACGGAAGGAGTCCGTCCATTATTGGGGTCACACACTTGAAAACGGGTGGCGTCTTTACATTGCTACATTGATACCCGCGTTCAACCAGGTGATTGTTTATGTAATCATTATATTCGTTTTTTCTTTCTTTTTTTTGTTCGTTTGCTATTTTCGTTCGATAGTTACTGTTTGCTTTCTTTCTTTCGGGAGTGCCTTTATTCGTTTTTTCGACCGTTTGTTCGCTCATTACAGATAGTTCGATTTTATGCGAAGAGAAAAATTATCAAAGCGATCATCTGATCGATAACATGATTATTTGCTGGATGGAAATCCCGTGTTTTTATCGCGATCAAATCTAGTTATTTTTCTACACCGGTTCGTTCAGTCTGTACAGATATTTCGAATTGATGTGAAGAGAAAACGTATTAAAATGATCGTCTGATCGATAACATGATAATTTTGCTGGATTAAAATCCTGTGTTTTGATCGCGATCAAATCTAGTTTTTCTTTTTTTCTTATTTCCACAAATCTTGTTAGCAGGACATCTCACGAACGGAACACGGTACGGCACTCAACTTTGGACAGGTTATGTACGTACATGAGTTCTTGAAACGTACGATAGATTTTGTACGATACCATTCAAGGTCAAGGTCACAGACGTAAAAATACTTTTTTTCGAACGAAGTTTAAACTTCATAACTTCATTACCGTACGCTGTACGCCGTCCACGTTTAATTCTTCAGATATATCGTGATATGGCGCGTGTTTTTCTCCTCATATGTTATCATAGATTATGTCAAGGTCAAGAGTTTGCTACGGGTCAAACAAAGGTCAAAAACGAAAATTGCCACAGAAAAGATTTGAAAGTTGGATATGAAAGGGCATATGATTCAAAATGGCGGAGATATAGCCCTTTGAAAAATGGCGATTTTGTCGTTTTCCCGCGAAAAAGGTACAAGGTTTCAGCGCTATTAATACTTAACATACATGCTTCAAATTTTGCATAGACATTGCATGGACTAATGTCTACGAATTCATGCTTTTCCATTGACCTTAACCTTAATTCAAGATCACAGGTTCAAAGAGCTTGAAATCTTTAAACGACTTCTTCTTAATAAGCGAGAGGCCCAGAGACCCGATATTGGGCCTGTGGTATGCTAAGGTTTCTTCAGCAATATGGATTCATCAAGGGAAGATCAACTATTTTACAGTTACTTAAAGTTATTGATAAGTGGACAGAAGTTATCAACCAAGGAGGATCAATCCAAACCATTTATCTAGACTTCAAGAAAGCCTTTGACACAGTCCCACACCTACGGCTCATCGGCAAATTAAAATAATACGGATTATCACCTGAAATCATCAAATGGGTAGAACGTTTTTTAACTAACTGGAAACGACAAGTATCGGTAAACGGAGAATTGTCAAAATGGAAAATGGAGGAGGTGACAAGTGGTATCCCCCAGGGAAGTGTTTTAGGACCGATTCTGTTTGTAATCAATATTAATGACCTTCCCGAAACTATTAAATCAGCCACTTACTTGTTTGCAGATGATACTAAACTTTTTTAATATAACGAAAACACAAATTGCAGGATGATCTTAATCAACTCCAAAAAATGGTCTGATCGATTGCTTTTAAAATCTCATCCTGATAAATAAAAGGTGCTATATCTTGGAAAGAACCCAAATAAAACGGCCCTACATTTATATAAAGACACTTTGGAAGGAAGAATACAGGTAACATTAGAGAAGGTCTCGAAAGAAAATGATCTTGGTATAACAACAGACAACAGCCTAAGCTTCAGTTAACGTATTCATGATGCCGTCAATAATGCAAATAGAATAATGGGAACTATCCGAAGAACCTATAATTATTTAGATAATCAAACATTCTGTCTATTATATAAAGCACTTGTCAGACCACATTTGGAATATGGCGCCTGCATATGGAACCCGTTCTTACAAACACAAATAAACGAGATAGAAAATGTACAAAGGTGAGCAACAAAACAAAAACCGGGAATGAAAGATTTAACCTATGAAAACAGACTGAGGATCCTGAAGTTACCTACACTAAAACACAGAAGGATTAGAGGAGACATGATCCAAGTATATAAATTGATACATGGAGGATATGATCGAGTCGTCGTAGAGGGATTTTTAATTCAAAATAACAACAAAAGAACAAGGGGCCACTCTTTGACATTGTTAAAACGACGAAGTCGTCTAAATTTGATAAATCAATCACTGGAACTCTCTTCCCGAAGCCGTGGTTACGTCACCATCAATAAAAACATTTGAATCTCGCTTGGATAAGCATTAGGGTGAGCCCGAATGCTACTTTAATCATGAGATAGATAATACTGAACTTATTAATAGTCGGGATGTATAGTGATTAGCGATCTGGATATATAGGCATTATGCCTGCGTCCAGTATTATCATTATCATTATTACAAGCTAACCGATATTTACATAATATATAATTAATTTTTTCGCAATTTTCAGTCATGTGGACATGACGTACATAGCAATTATTTTACATGATGAATAATTTGCGTGCCTCTGTGCTTGGACTGAGGTGACCAATATTACATTCCACGGTCCCGGAATAGAAGTTGAGATGGATTGTTTTTATCTTGTACACACGTTCCTTCCACATATTCATATTTCTAAATATAACTGTCGAAGACAGATATATCTGGACCAAATTAGCGATGAAAAGTTACATAATACATATGTATAAGATCACGATCGAGTGCATTATGGGTAGCGATAGGCCTAGGACGTCTCATTGCAGGTGGTATATGGAATTTTCAAATTATAATTTGCCTATATGAAATAATTGATTTGTTTTAATGTCCAGGAGACAGGAGTCATCTCGTCTTTCCGTGTCGACACCAAAATACAACTAACAGGCCTGTTCAACGATACATTTACGTCCTTAGCCTACTGTAAGATACTGACCGTGTATCCGATGTAAATCCTCAGATATATATATTTTTTTGTTTTGTAGTAATAGCTACATGTACATGTAGCCCTCACAAGATTTTGTGACTAGTTTGAATATGCATGTTTGCATGATATATTAAAAAAAAAAAAAAACGAAAAAAAAAATTGTCGTTGGTGGTGAGAATCGAAAGATCAGAAGATCTGCACGTTAACACTACGCCAGATTCTGTTTTTTATATAAAATGATTTTTTTATAAGAAGCAGATAGCATTGTTATTTTAATCACAAATATTTGATGATGTATGATCTAGTATTTCCAAAACACTTTTGTAAATGTAATGTGCATGTAGCTGTTGTTTCAACATGAAGAAAATTGAAAAAAATGATGTTTGATACTTGGATAATTTTTCCTAAATGCTCGAACGTCGGTGAAGACACCCCTGAGGGGAATGAGTTAGTTTTCGCCCATCCTCTATACTCCAGGGGTTCCGATCACTTACGATCTCTACACCCCTGGACTATCTCATCGTAAAACTGGAGGCAACAGAACAGAACAGGTAATTTAGTCCTTTGATGTACCTCAAAAGAACCGTATAACGGTACACTGTGGTTGACTATGTGGCTTTGAAGTTGGGAGTCGCTCTCTCTGTAGTCTTCAAAGGAAATCTTTGCTGGTCTGTGATTGGTCAAATATTTTCAGCTGAGCTGCCTTCAATTTCACTATGAGATAGTCCAGGGGTGTAGAGATCGTAAGTGATCGGAACCCCTGGAGTATCGAGAATGGTTTTCGCCGAGACGAAGCACAGGCTCGTGTTACGTTGATTCGGAGAAAACGACAGTGTTTATTTTATAACGTTACCATGGAATATCAAAGTTATATGCAGTGAGAAATTGTACAATACTATCTTTTTTAGATTGTATCTTTCGATCGAATCTACTGCGTATGCATCGTAAAAGTCTACTAAGTTGCATGAAAAATCACGATAACTGCATGGTAGGCCTACAGTGGAACAGCTCCGACTTGATGCATTCAACTCAAGTATAAAACAATTGAATACTATTTCCGAAACTTTATGGACTAAAGATAGTCCGATAGTCCATGTGAATGTTTAAGTCTTCAAAAATCGCTTCTTTTTAATGAATAAGAAGAAGAAGAAAAAAACACGAAAAAATCACGATAACTGCTCGCGACCCAGTACCGCGGTTTCATCGGTTTTCTAAGGCGAAAAAACAAAATAGATCTAGATTTTTTACACACAATGTCAAACATATTCAATTCAAATCATTAATTATATGTTTCAGAAGCATGTTAATGATGTTTTTTGTGCAATATTTCATGAATTTCATCTGCTAAACGATTTACATTGTAGCCTATGCCTACTGTTTCTTTTTGTCAAAGTGATGTTTAAACGATCGGCCGTCACGACCCACGGCGGACAGAAAAATACTTAATTTTACGGCAGAAATACTTAATTTTATTAATCGAATTGGAATTCTGAGGAAAAGTCTTGATATAAAGGGTTAATACTGAATAAAAAAAGCACATATGCTAATCCTGCCGAAACTTCTTAAAAATTAAGTATTCTGCCGTTATTCTAAGAAGTTTCGGCACATCAGGGCCAAATAATCCAATATATGTAGTGATTTGAACGCAGGAAATGAAAAAAAAAATACAATTTTAAGCTCAAAAATGGTAATTTTTCAGGGTTTTTTTTCATATTTGGCTTGACGCAGCAAAATTGTTTCCCAACAAAAAATTATTATTCTTAGTCAGTTATTTGACATCTTAGTGGTCAAAAACTTATTAGAAATAATAGTTTGCTGTTGGGAAACATTTTTGCTGCGTCAAGCCAAATATGAAAATTTTTGCTGAAAAATCACCATTTTTGAGATTAAAATCAGATTTTTTTTATTTTCTGCGTAAAAATAACTTTGGATTTTTCTATTGTTCTATTGTGGTCATTTTGATACCTCATTTGTCTACTTCGGTTGAAAAATGTCAATGTTATGACTATTTTTCAATTTTTAGTGAAATTCGAGATGGCGGCCATCTTGATGACGTCATAACCGGAAGTTCATCCCAACTTATGCAATGTTAACATTTTGATTTGTGATCAGTGGGTCATTAGGGTTCAGAAAAATATTGGTTCGGAGGTTTGGGGGGAGGGGGTTGCATGTGGGACCCTCCTAGCCCATGGCCTAATATGAGTGCAAATTTCCACCATAATACCACAAATAAATGCTTATTCCTTCAAAACGGCAGCTTGCAAGGTCGAATCACCCGGGCTAAAAAGTGACGTCATTGGAATGTTCGGGATCACATCGTCAAATTTAGAAATGGTAATTAGAATAAAGAAATTAATCATTTATTTACTCACATCGCAATATTTTCCTAACGCAACTGTTACAGGAAATTCTTATTAATGAATTTTTGCAGCGGGGGAACTGGGACATAAATAGTTGATTTTCTCAAAAGAGTCCTAGAGACCTGATATTTGGCATTTGGCATGCTGAGATGCATGCCTATCAAGTATATTCAATTGAATGACATTGACCTTCATTCAAGGTCACAGGTCAAATATGCTAAAACCTTTAAACGAATTCTTAATAACTAATATCCATAGAGACCTGATATTGGACCTGCAGAACGATTGGATGATGGGCTACCATGGTTGTTCAAATAAATGACCTTGACCTTAATTCAAGTTCACAGGGGTCAAATAGACTGACACATATTAAAACGACTTTTTCTTAATAACTAAACGGCCTAGAGTGCTGATATTGGGCATGTAGCATGCTTGGATAAAAGGCTACTAAGTTTGTTCAATTGTATGACATTGATCTTCATTCAAGATCACTGGTATCAAATAGGCTAAAATATAATTTGTTCGTGTGTTTGTCTGCCTGACCTTATGAAATCATAGCTGGAAGTATGTTCGTTTAACATGTGTCATAGGGTCAAATGTACTACGTTAATTTGTCTGTGTCGTGTATTTGTTGCGTTACCGTTTACAGGGAGTGTGTCCTGTTTACCTGTGTGCCTATTTATAGTTAGTCCATGTGTGTCCAGGTGTCCTGTCAGTCATAGCTTGTTTAGCCTGTTTGTCCGGTTTGTGTACGGGTATGTTTGTGCGTGCATGCAGGAGTATACATGTAGGGGTGTGTGTGTGAGTGGGTATATAAGTAGTGTGCAAGGGGGAGCGCGACGTTAGACATTTCATTTGCGGAGCTGAACTAGCCTTTCGAGGTTACTCCGAGACACAGGGACTCCTTACTCCACGACACTTCCGACTAATTGTTACCAACTAGTCAAAGGTAATTATAAATGTAATTACAATATATTTGTGGATGTAAATAGTATGTGTATATGTTCAGAAACTTATAGAAGCTTACGTATTATGTTTGCAGGGGTTTCGTTCCCGCTTCAAATAACCATATGTAGACGACGCGCTCCTGTGAGAGTAATAAAGAACCAACAGAAGTAAACCACGTCTTTGTTTATTTCTATCACAAATGGCGCCCATGTAGGGACAGGAGCTGTAGTGGTACTACGCTGAGAAGTTCGTCTTCATATTTTGAGAATTTGGAAACCCCGAGCGGACGACGTGAACATGGATATCGTGAGCCAACGCCCAATTTCCATTTTCATCGTCATGGTTGGAGCCACATGTTTTTCGTAGGCCTACGAGTTTCAACCCCGCGGGATTTGTGTGGAAGCAGTGAAGTCAAAATCACTAGTGTGTCGACATAATATTATTTTGCTGAGCTCATTATAATGTGCACATCGCGGTACCGTATAGGTTACAGTGCGTGTCAACAGAGTGCGTTGTCAACAGCCTGCGTCAACAAGATCCCGATTTAAGCGCGCGGAGGACCACGACACCGAGCTAGAGGTCAAGGCCACGTACGGATTTACGAACATTCAGTGACTCCTGTAAATAACTAAATGTTATAAAAAATATCAGGTATTTTGAACTATTTTGTAGTACTAGTATTTACCATTTATTTCGCAGCTATTGTATTTCGTTGTTGACATAATTTGTACTCTGCATTTACTGATTGACTCACTCTGACGACTCGGCCAAGACTGTTTGACTGATATAAGTACGAACTGCTTTAGGTTGAGTAAGAGAGTTAGGTTGAGTTGTATATATTTTGTGCGGAGTGTTTGCGAGATATTTATTCTATGTTTTATGTGAATATATATACTTCAATGTTGTGTTTCTATGTTCTGTGTTCAATATTTCTATGTGTTGACCCGGGTACAGGTACTTCGTTAGTTTTTTTGAGCTTCTTGCCTGAAGTCGTACAGCCGACGGTTCTTCCTTTAAGCATGGCGCAGGGAGGCCAGGACATGAAACTCCAGTCTACCGAGACCGGTACCAGACCAAAAGAATCGGTAAGTGTCCATGATCTAATAAGTAGTTTAGATGCTAGGCATTACAAGGTTTTAACTACTGAGGAGTATGAGCAGCTGCTTGCTTTAGGAGGAGCAGGTAAGACCAGTACACCCATGAGAAAAGGTCGGGGTCGGGCACGAATCAGTTCTAGCGTGTTTGATGATGTAACGGTAGGTAAGGAAAATATCAGATCACCTTCTAGGGGCGAATCCGTGTTGAGCTCTACAGGAAACCAGGGTATTGTAGTACCCCGCACGCCTAAAATACCCCCTTTCAGTGGAGACGATCAAAAGGGAGACGTTACTTTCAATGTGTGGAGATGCGAGGTAAGATGTTTGATGAGAGAGGATAGCTACCCTGTTTCTACAGTGAGGCAGGCTATACGTCAGTCGTTACGGGGTACTGCACGTCAGATGTTAACTACCCTACGGGATGATGCGAGTTCTGAACTCATTATTGAAAAATTAAATGGGTTATTTGGGAATGTCGCTACTCATGAGGCTACTCTCCAAAAATTCTATTCTGAAACTCAACAAGAAGGGGAGTCAGTTGTGTCATTTGCTTGCAGACTTGAGTCATTGTTACAATCTGCTATTGAGAGTGGACACATTGAGGATTCTGCTAAAGATGGTATGTTGAGATCCAAATTTTGGACATCTCTTGGTAGTGAACGCCTTAAAAATCAGACTCGACATCGTTATGATACAGTCGGTACTTTTGACTCTTTGGTCAGGGAAGTTAGGGCTGTGGATTTAGAGATAAAGAATGCTGACAAAGTAAAGGGTGGTAATTCTAAAAAACCAACACAACACCAACCAGTACAGGTTGAACAGGATTTGAGTTCAAAACTAGATTTGTTGGTGAACCAAGTTTCAGATCTAGCTAGTAAGTTGAGATCTCTGGAAACTAAAGTTGACTCTAAATTTTGCAGGAATTCTCATGGACCGCCACAGAACAAAAGTGCTGGGAATTACCGAAAGGAGAAAGATGAGGGAAAGAAGGATAAAAATAGGAGTTCAAACAAAAGTCCAAAATTGCCAAAAGAGTAACCTCCTCTGTAGCTGGGCAGATAGGGGATGGTGAAACTGAGAGCCCAAAGAATATTAAAGACAGATTGGTTGGAGAAGCTGACGAGGGGGAAATAAAGGTATGTGGGGCGTTTGTTAAGTGTTTAGTGGATACAGGCTCTATGGTGTCTACATGTAGTGAGAAATTTTTTGATTCCTTGTCTGGTGACACAGAACTTAGGTCATTAGATGACTTTGGGATAGATGTTTATTGTGCAGATGGTAGCAAGTTGCCATATTTAGGCTATTTTGAAGCCGATATAGAGTTGTTAAGTCAACAAAGCACAGTGAGAGTACCTTTGTTGGTGGTACCTGAGACTAAGTACAACAAGGAGGTCCCCGTCATTGTGGGTACTAATGTGCTCAGACTGTTGATGCCTAGTGAGAAAGACGGTCATGTTTGGGAGACCGCATTTAAAAGTCTAGAGTTAAATTCATTGACTGTACGTACAACTGGTAAGGCCATCAAAGTTGGTCCAGGGGAGAGTTTAACTGTACATGGACTAGTCAGGCAGACTCTTAGATTGGATAATGCTGTGGTGGAGAATAGTAGTAATTCCCCAAAAGGTGTGATTGTTTGTCCTAGAGTCGTAAAGTTAAGTCCAGGGACAACGGCCAGGGTTCCTGTAAGGATATGTAACCTTTTAGCCTATCCTGTACAAATACCTCCGGGAACAGAGCTGGGTACTCTTAATTAGGTCAAGGTCTTATACCAATGGAAACCAGAGCAAAATAGGGAGAGAGTGTATCAGTCAATGCACAAACTGTAGACAGTGAGGGGAGTGGAGAACAATTAGATTTAGAGACTCTTGGTGTTCAGTTAAACTCTGATAATCTCACTGAGGAGCAGATGTTAAGAGTACGACAAGTTTTAGGTAGTTGGAAATCTTTGTTTTCTACCAGTCAGATGGACATAGGATGTACAGGGTTAGTTAAGCACGGTATAAGATTACATGATGAGAGACCTTTCAGGCTTCCATATCGGAAGATTCCTCCTGCCATGTATGAGGAGGTTAGGCAGCACCTCAAAGAGATGAAGGACTCTGGTGTTATAGAGGAATCTATGTCTCCGTATGCTTCTAATGTTGTTTTAGTTAGGAAGAAAAATGGCCAATTAAGATTCTGTATAGACTACAGGACTTTGAACTCTAAAACTATCAAGGATCAGTACACATTACCTCGTGTGGATGACACACTAGATGCGTTGGTGGGTGCTAAGTTTTTTTCTAAGCTGGATTTACGTTCTGGGTACTATCAGGTTTTGATGAATGAAGACGACAAGGAGAAAACAGCATTTACAGCAGGTCCTTTAGGGTTTTACCAATTTCGCAGGCTTCCATTTGGGTTGTGTAATGCACCCTCAACATTTCAAAGGTTGATGGAACGATGTATGGGAGATTTATGTTTGAGTGAATGTTTGATATTTTTAGATGATGTGTTGGTGTTTTCACAGAGTTTTGAGCAACTTATTGAGAGACTTGAGGCAGTGTTTGAGAAGCTTAAAGCAAATGGGTTAAAGCTCAACCCCACCAAGTGCGAGTTCTTCAAGACTGAGGTCAAGTATTTGGGGCACCTGGTGAGTGAACAGGGTATAGCTGCTGATGATGAGAAAGTTGAAGCTTTGAGGTCCTGGAAACCTTGTCAGTCAGTTAAGGAAGTTCGCACTTTTCTGGGTTTCACTGGCTATTATAGGAAGTATGTGAAGGGGTATGCAGCTATTGCACGTCCATTGAATGATTTGTTGGTTGGTCACCCTACTGTCAAGGGCAAGTCTAAGAACCTTAAAACACCATTTGTTTGGTCTGATGAGTGTCAACAAGCTTTTGAGTTACTCAAGGAGAAGTTAACTAATCCTCCTGTATTGGCTTATGCCGATTACTCTAAACCTTTCAAGCTGAATACGGATGCTTCATTAGAGGGGTTAGGTGCAGTTTTGTATCAAGAACAGGATGGAATAGATAGGGTTATAGCTTATGCTAGCCGTGGGTTGAAACCTAGTGAAAAACTCTATCCAGCCCATAAACTGGAATTTTTGTGTCTTAAATGGGCTGTGACGGATAAGTTTAAGGATTATCTGTATGGGCAGGAGCAGTTTGAAGTGTATACTGATAACAATCCGCTGACATATGTAACAACTTCAGCCAGGTTGGATGCAACAGGTCATAGATGGGTAGCGGAATTGGCCAATTATTCATTTAAGTTGATCTATAGGTCTGGTAAAAGTAACCGGGATGCAGATGGCTTATCTCGTAAGCCTGGTCAGGGGGAGGAATGCATTTTTCCGGAAGTTGTTAAGGCTGTATGTATGGCTGCTTCTATACGTAGGGGTGAGTTGCCTTTAGCAGAAGCTATGGTAGTCACCAGCTCATTACAGTTACCTGGTTCAGAGCAAGATGAGAAACTGTCTGGTGAAAGTTTTACTCAAGTTGATTGGCTTGAAGAGCAACAGAAGGATACTGTGATTAGGCGAGTAGTAGAATTAGTTCAGCTGGGCAAGAGATTATCTGGGAACAAATTATCTCGAGAATCTGTGTCTGTAAGGAAACTATTGAAGGATTGGGAAAGATTGGATATTAGACAAGGAAAGCTGGTGCATAGGATGCAACTTGATGGAGAGCAGGTTTGGAGGATCGTACTCCCAAATAAGTGGAAATCAAGAGTTTTAGGTGCATATCATGATGACCAAGGTCATCAAGGTCGTGACAGAACACTGTCACTACTCAAACCCAGATTTTTCTGGAGTGGAATGGAAGGTGATGTTGGAGAAAAGGTGAAAACATGTGATCGGTGTATCAGACGCAAAACTGCTGTTACTAAAAGGGCTGAGATGGTTTCGATTCAGTCGACGGAACCTATGGGGTTAGTCTGTTTAGATTTTTTGTCCATGGAACGCAGTAAGGGGGGGGTATGAGCATGTATTAGTCATAACTGATCACTACACTCGTTATGCTCAGGCTATCCCAACCCGAAATCAGCTTGCAACAACTGTAGCTAAGGTTTTGTTCGATAATTTTATCGTACATTATGGTTTCCCAGCAAGGTTGCACAGCGATCAGGGGAGAAACTTTGAGTCGAGGATTATTCAGGAACTGTGTAAGCTAGCTGGTTTAAAAAAATCCCGCACGACTCCGTTTCATCCTCAGGGTAATGGAATGACAGAACGTTTCAATCAAACCCTTTTGAAGATGCTAGGTACCCTAGAGGACAAGGAAAAGCAAAATTGGAAGGCTCATGTCTCTGCTTTGGTGCATGCGTACAATGCCGCAACCCACGTTAGTACAGGTTTTTCACCATTTTATTTACTATTTGGGAGACATCCTAGGCTGGCAGGTGATGCTTATTTTGGGTTACATGAGCAAGAGTTTAGGCAGTTTCAACCAAAATCTGAGTATGTCAAAAGTTGAAGTCCCGGCTACAGTTTGCATATCGAACAGCGGAAAAATATGCCAAGAAATCTGCAAAAACATACAAAACACATTACGATGTAAATGTTAGAGATTCTGGTCTCAAAGCTGGCGATAGAGTCTTAGTGAGGAATGTAAATTTGAAGGGAAAATGTAAACTTGCGGATAAATGGGAGAAATTTCCATACAAAGTCCTTTCCAAACCCCACAAAGATTCGCCAGTGTATCGTGTGAAATTGGAACATAGCGGAAGAGGTGGTAGAACTCGTACTGTTCATCGCAACATGCTGTTGCCATATTTTGGACAAAATGATGTAGATCCTCTCGAAATCAGTAAAACCCCAATTCGGCATAAAATCCGTACAAGAACTACCCCGGGTGATGATTGCAGCACGTCGGATTCTAGTTCGAGTTCGGGGGCGGATATTACATGTTATGTTCCAAGGAGGGCTAGTGTCGGAATGTTTCAAGTTCTAGTGGAAGTATATTTACTGGTAATACCAGTGAAAGTATATCCAATTCCAGAATTTCACAAAATTCAGAGAATAACTCACAAAGTTATAATGATGGAGTTGTTACCGGTACGACCGGGGCAGAGAGGTCGGAGGAAACTCGGACTAATTCCCATAGCGGGAACACTACTACAGTAGATATTGATTATACTAATTACACACCATCTCCGAGACGCTCCAATCGAGTGCGCCGAGCTCCTAGTAGGTATGGGGAATGGCAAATGCAACAGATTGTCGAGGGAGATTGGGTCCTTTGCTAAGAACAGAATTGATGCGTTTCATTTTCAGAAATTTACAGAAACTTGTTCATAATGTTGACCATTGTTTGTACATACTTGAAAATGTGATAATACAGGTTTATAAATAAAAAGATGTATAAATAAACTTTATTTTAGTTCCAGGAGTGTTTAATGATGGCTGTAATGCTGTAAGATAGATTGTAATATTGATTGTGTCAGGACATCTTATTTTAAAAGGGGGAGTATGTCATAGGGTCAAATGTACTACGTTCATTTGTCTGTGTCGTGTATTTGTTGCGTTACCGATTACAGGGAGTGTGTCCTGTTTACCTGTGTGCCTATTTATAGTTAGTCCATGTGTGTCCAGGTTTCCTGTCAGTCATAGCTTGTTTAGCCTGTTTGTCCGGTTTGTGTACGGGTATGTTTGTGCGTGCATGCAGGAGTATACATGTAGGGGTGTGTGTGTGTGAGTGGGTATATAAGTTAGACATTTCATTTGCGGAGCTGAACTAGCCTTTCGAGGTTACTCCGAGACACAGGGACTCCTTACTCCACGACACTTCCGACTAATTGTTACCAACTAGTCAAAGGTAATTATAAATGTAATTACAATATATTTGTGGATGTAAATAGTATGTGTATATGTTCAGAAACTTATAGAAGCTTACGTATTATGTTTGCAGGGGTTTCGTTCCCGCTTCAAATAACCATATGTACAGTAGACGACGCGCTCCTGTGAGAGTAATAAAGAACCAACAGAAGTAAACCACGTCTTTGTTTATTTCTATCACACATGCATTGTCTGTTAGACAGATGATACCCATGGGCAACTGATATATTTATAACGTCAGTTACAGTAACCGTCGTTCATCATCGTATATCTTGTGTGAAATATCACAAGAATTTTTAATGGGCAAATTATTTAACTTTCTGTTTGCTAAGTGTAAGGTGATTTAATTACACGAAAAGAATATTGAACCAACAGTTCCAAATAGGCTATGTGGATATACTGTATCGCAGAACGCACAGTTGAGCGCATGCCGTTTTGAGTAGGTTATTATAATGCCATCATACGATAACAACTTTATTAATCAAAAGTTACAGTTTTTGTCACTCACATTTCACACATCACCGTGACACACCGGGTTCGGATTCTGCACCATGAATTGCTGCGGGAAGGCAGCAACATCGTTCCATTTAAAACAAAATACTTTTTTCTAACTGTTTTCTTTCTTGTTTATTCAGCATCTAAGCTCTTTCTAATCTTAAAAAACCATGGTAAAAGTTATGTAAGCCAAATTTTATTTTGTGTGCGGGATGCTGTGTATGTAGTTGCATGGAAGTGATGAGATTACATTATGTGGCCAAAGGGAGATAATCTTAACTCTTATTGTACGAGTTATTCCCCATTATTTTCCTAACCCAACCTCACGTCCATGACACGAATGTTGTTTGGTTGAAGGCTTCAAGTACTACAAGAAGATCAAAAGGTGCCTGAGAAGCGGGGCCAAAGAGTCAAACTAAAATACAGCTTTAAAAAATCTTCTCAAGATCTTATTATTACTTAAATCAATACCTGGGTGAAAATCCCGTGTTTTGATCGCGATCAAATCTAGTTATCTCTGTTGTTTTTACGATGTTTCAACAAAACTAGCTGCAGTGTCTGTAGAGTATACCTAGCTATCATAAATACTAGGGACGACGTATAATTTTAAGTTCGTGTAAATCAATTACTTAAAGGTGCCCCACCGCTGACGGCTGGTCTTTTTTCACTATCAAAAACAGGTGAAGGCGATTAATAATTTTCTCCAGTTACATAAGTTACTTATTTTACACCATTACCACCATTGAAAAAGTTTGAGCTTCTAATTTCATTTCACGTTTAAAATATGAAAACAATTAACTGCATTCCGTGAAAATTCCGTGGCACTATATCCTATATGGAATAAAGTACTGATTGAGCATGCACCAAAGACAAAATGCATTATTTTATATTATTTTTTTTGTGTAAATTAGATATATACACGAATAAACACCAATTATTGTTCAAATGATTAATATCATTTCTGCTTTGTCGGCGGTGAAGCATCTTTAATATAATAGTTACTAAATTTACCGCTAATTCCTCACTTGTCTTAAAAGTGTTGTGTGCGTTCATACATGTATTATATCATATAAATACCGCATGTTGCGACCGCCAAAGCGAGATATTTGTTTTGAAAACACGGTATGCATGTGATCAAGGTCAAGTTTTCGATACTTTCGCATGCTTACAAAGGTTGTCGCAAAGTACATTATCCTTTGATACTAATTTGTACTCTCTGTGGCCGATAGTCTCGCAAATTGTTTGAATATTTAACCCGTAGATCATCTTCCACTTACATTTTACGATTTATTACTCCATTTGCTTTTGCTTTAATTCAAAGTACTTCTCATAGAAAGCATTCGAATTATAGAAAACAAATCAAACATCGATTATAAACATCACCCTTGGACACGGTACTGTATTTCTTGTAGCGAGAAGACTGTGTTTTGATAACGATTTTGGTTTTTATGACTGTATGAATTGTATTAATCATCTTGTATGTTGGTAAATTAAGACCCTTTTTCACACAGATGGATAACTTGGATAATGGAGTTATTGCCCAGAGAGTTGCGCAGATTTTGATTACATCATTGACCACTGTATACAAGAGTACTGTTCTTAAAATTGCATTTGCAAATTAACATCTTAAGGAAGAGCAGTAAAAAACAAAAGAATTTTCAAATAATTCCAAAAGAAACTAGATTTGATCGCGATCAAAATTCGGGATTCCATCCAGAAAATAATCATGTTATCGATCAGACGATCGCTTTAATATCTTTCTCTTCGTATAAAATCGAACTATCCGCAATGAGTCATTACACACAGGACAAACTGCATATACCATGAACATACTTCCAGATATGATTTTATTAATTCAGACAAACAAACAAGCAAACACACGAAAACACGAATTAATGGATAGACTGACGAACAGATGGCAGTGACACCCTTATGTCCCTACGGCCTAATAGTCCGAATGCCCGTTAGGCCGAAGGCCCTTTAGTCCGAAGGCCCAATAGTCCGAAGACCCAATAGTCCGAAAATTAGTAAATATTGCATTTTATATAGTAATTATAATTAATGTACAGTTCTATTTTCACGAAAACATTTTTCAGCATTACTGATCTGACAATTTCTATGAGCGGCAAGTTATATTTCTTCATGGAGCATTGCAAGGTCAAAATTACATCAAAAGAAAAATATCAATAATAAAAAAGTGTATATGTTATATTTTATAAGATATCTTACAAGCATACGTTCTATGAATTATCTTACAAACATAAAAGCTTGAAGATGTCTGGTTGTAAGCCTTATGTACACTGTAATTTAATTGCATTAGGATTAAAGTTGCTCCATGAATAAATGATGTATATAATAAAATTTTACCGAAACATGACCTTTATACGGTGGCTGTGAGCGGACATGAAATAAATAAAATTATTGCGTGGGAACGAAATATTATTGCGTTCGAACGAAATATTATTGCGTGGGAACGAAATACTATTGCGTTCGAACGAAATATTATTGCGTGGGAACGAAATACTATTGCGTTCGAACGAAATATTATTGCGTGCGAACGAAATATTATTGCGTGCGAACGAAATATTAAATTATCTCCCTTTGACCAAATAATGTAATCTTATCACATTCATACATACAAAACATGCCCTTACCCTAAATAAACAATTTATCCCTTCATGATTAAGATTAGAAAGAGCTTGGGTACAGAATAAACAAGAAAGAAAACAGCTAGAGAAAAGTGTTTTGTTTTAAATGGAACTTTAAGATTTTGCTGTCTTCTCACAGCAATACATGTTTCAGTATCCGTACACGGGGTGTCACGGTGATGTGTAAAATGACAAAAACTCTAACGTTTGATTAATAACCTTGATAAAGGTGATATTATGATCGCATTACCTACTTAAAACAGCGTGCGCCCAACTGTGCGATCTGCGATGCCGTTATTGTAATAGTTCACAAAATACGTATCTTGTATTTATTCGAAGGCTGTTTAGCTACGTATACGATAGCAAACAGCCTTTATGTGAGTCCGCATCCTCGATACTCCAGCGGTTACTATAACTGACGTTATATATATATCAGCTGTCCATGAGCATTATCTGTCTATACACATATACATACGGACACACAGGACAGACACATTAAACATATCAAACGAACATACTTTCAGCTATGATTTCATATGAGGTCAGACAGACAAACACCTGAACAAACCAAAAATAGCCTATTTGACCCCTCTGACATTCAATGAAGGTCAAGGTCATTCATTTGAACAAACGTGGTATTCCTTTTATCCGAGAATGCTACAGGCCCAATATCAGGTCTCTAGGCTGTTTGGTTATTAAGAAAATGTAGTTTAAATACGTGTGAGTTTACTTGACCCCTGTGATCTTGAATTAAGGTAAAGGTAATTTAGCCCCATGGCTTTGAATGAAGATCAAGGCCATTTATTTGAAGAAATCTTAGCCCTTCATCTCAGCATGCCACATACCCAATATTAGGTCTCTAGGCCTCTCGCTTATTTAGAAGAAGTCGTTTAAAGATTTCAAGCTTTTTGACCCCTGTGACCTTAAATAAAGGTCAAGGTCAATGAAAAAACATAAGTTCTGTAGACATTCGTCCATACAATGACTATGCAAAAATTTAAGCATGTATGTTAAGTATTAAACCCGCTGAAACCTTACGCTGTTCAACGTGTACGTTTCGTTATTCAAGTAGATCGCGATATTGAACATTTTGATCTCAATTCTACACTACACAACATGTACGTTTCGTTCTTAAGGTAGATCGCGACAATTCACGGGTTTTTTTATCATTACATGTTATCAGAAATTATGTTAAAGCTGACAATGCAAGTTAAAAACATGCATTTGAAATTAAAAAAAAAAAATATTAGCGAAATATTTTTTCAAAAATTGTTTCTGAGACATCCCCTAGTTATGACAGTGTGGTATCTAAGGAAGTGGCAGCCATTTTTCTTTTGCTCTTCTTAGTAACCTTCACTGGCCAACCCCCTATATAAAGCACGGGACACTTGACACACGTGTGTCATTCTAAACATGTCTTGTCTCAGATACACATGCCCCGATATTGCAAATAACAATGTCAAATTGAAAATAAACACTGCACTCACCTGACAATATTTCATTGATGTAATAGATGAATGTGTTGTCAGCTATATCCCAACATATGTCCAATACGAACTAATAACACACTTCAATATACACCAAATTTTACACGTACATGCATATGTACATCGACACGTGTGTCCTTGATAGTTGTCGCTCGCTCGGGTCAGGTACGTAGTCACAGTTGAGTGCATCGAGTACAATGATATACGTGGAGATATGTGGACGGATTATTGTTTGGATTTCTATTCACTTGCGTTGGAATTTTATTTTGAGAAACATCTAAATGACAGCTAAGAGGAGTTGACATGTTTTCTTGCTAACAAAAGTCCCATATAGTTTTAAAGGTGAGGGTTTTGTTTACCTATTTGTAGGTGATATATACTGTGGACTGCTTGGCGTATGGGTACACGAATGAGCGCACGTGTGTCGATTCACGCGCTTTATATACGGGTCGGTGAGTCGTCGGAATGTAAAACAAAAATGGCTGTCCTCAACTGGGGAATGTCTCATAAACGATTCTTGGACAACGAGTATACTTGTTTTAAAAAAAAAATCATTTTAATAATTTTTAACTTGCATTGTCAGCTTTAAGGTCATGAGTTCGCTAGAGGGTCAAATGAGGTCAAACAAAGGTCAAAAATAAACTTTACACTAGAAATGTTTTGAAGAGCGCATATGAAAGAACATGCTCTCCGGCACATAAAATGATCAATTTCAAGGTCATATGATTCAAAATGGCGGAGATATTGGACATCAAAAATCGAAATTTGAATTATTATTTGTCCTTGCGGCAGACGATTCAGCGCCTTTAAACCTGTATGTACAGTCTTGATTTTTCATATCTATGTTGTATTAACTTTTGACTTCAAAAGTTATGGATTTTATAGGGGTTATATAGAAAAATCGTAGAAATAATGCTCTCCAAATATGGCAATTTGTTCCATTTCCTTTTTTTCCTGTAATTTGTGAGCTCATAGCGACTTTATCATTTAATGTAGGGTGTTGACTTTTTGTAAATATAGACATTGGCATATTCTCTGTACAGAGTTTTAATTTCAAAGTAATGAATTTGAAAATGACGGAAATATAGCCCTCTGAATATGACATTTCGTTCATTCTTTAACGTAAATTTTACCGTAATTTATGAAATTTCAAAGAGAAACGTTTTGAATTGGATGTTAAAGAGCATGGTCTCAGACACAGAACATGACTAATTTTATGGTCATATGATTCAAAATGAAAACAGAAAACATTTTAAATTTTAAAATTCACAATTAGCCAGCCAATCAGCGGCCGGGTTAAAATTTTATCCTGGGCTCAATCTTGTATACACACGGGCCATTTCGAAGGTCTTTTTTATTCATTTGGCTGGTTGTTACCAATACCCAACTTGAATACTTTAATTTCGAGATGTTTTAAGTTCTACATGAACAATGTACACAATCGCCATGTTTGCGTTAATACACGTACATGTACATGTGTAGCTACACCGCATGTATGGGAGACCGTCCTTACGTGAACCTAGCTATTAATAGGACGTACATTTGAACAAACAAACAAACTAACTAAAAAGGTAATACACAAACCCAATAACTGACATATTTAAACCATTTTATGTGTGTGGCAGAGCTGTCACATGTGACACCGGCTGTTTAAGCAAAACCGGTGCTATGTTGGGAAAATACACGGAAACTACAGAACCAAACAAATTCACATCAAAATTCTTAACAAATTTTACATCTACATGTATTGCCCGACCCACACTTTAACTATTAACAATCAGCAGGCTCCGATTCATTCACCTCTCTATGAAATCTTCTGCCCAAAAGGGGATTCCCCTAAATCTGTTTTTCGGTTGGACTAGACTACTTTCGTAAGAAACGCTTGCTGATTAATATTGAATGAGATCGTTCGTTCGTTCATTAATTCGACTTGAAGTGAGGGAAAAGAGTATTAAAGCAATCGTCTGTTCACTGACATTCATTACATAGGTGGAAATCCCGTGTTTTGATCGCGATCAAATCTAGGTATTATTCTTATCATTTCCACAAACCTTCTTAACACTTTTTCTCACAAACAGAAGAAGGTACGACGCTCAACTTTGGACACGTTATGTTCGTACACAAGTTCTTAAAACGTACGCTCGATTTTGGACCATAACGGTCAAGGTCACAGACGTTAAAATTTACTTTTTTCGAACGAACTTTAAACGCTTTTTTAAGAGATTATGTCTGGGTCAAGAGTTCGCTAGAGGGTCCAATGAGGTCAAACAAAGGTCAAAAATGAACTTTACATTAGAAATGTTTTGAAGAGCGCATATGAAAGAACATGCTCTAAAGCACATAAAATGACCAATTTCAAAGCCATATTATTCAAAATGGCGGATATATTGGGCATTTAATATTTATTTGTCCTTGCGGCAGACGATTCAGCGCCTTTAAACCTGTATGTACAGTCTTGATTTTTCATATCTATGTTGTATTAACTTTTGACTTCAAAAGTTATGGATTTTATAGGGGTTATATAGAAAAATCGTAGAAATAATGCTCTCCAAATATGGCAATTTGTTCCATTTCCTTTTTTTCCTGTAATTTGTGAGCTCATAGCGACTTTATCATTTAATGTAGGGTGTTGACTTTTTGTAAATATAGACATTGGCATATTCTCTGTACAGAGTTTTAATTTCAAAGTAATGAATTTGAAAATGACGGAAATATAGCCCTCTGAATATGACATTTCGTTCATTCTTTAACGTAAATTTTACCGTAATTTATGAAATTTCAAAGAGAAACGTTTTTGAATTGGATGTTAAAGAGCATGGTCTCAGACACAGAACATGACTAATTTTATGGTCATATGATTCAAAATGAAAACAGAAAACATTTTAAATTTTAAAATTCACAATTAGCCAGCCAATCAGCGGCCGGGTTAAAATTTTATCCTGGGCTCAATCTTGTATACACACGGGCCATTTCGAAGGTCTTTTTTATTCATTTGGCTGGTTGTTACCAATACCCAACTTGAATACTTTAATTTCGAGATGTTTTAAGTTCTACATGAACAATGTACACAATCGCCATGTTTGCGTTAATACACGTACATGTACATGTGTAGCTACACCGCATGTATGGGAGACCGTCCTTACGTGAACCTAGCTATTAATAGGACGTACATTTGAACAAACAAACAAACTAACTAAAAAGGTAATACACAAACCCAATAACTGACATATTTAAACCATTTTATGTGTGTGGCAGAGCTGTCACATGTGACACCGGCTGTTTAAGCAAAACCGGTGCTATGTTGGGAAAATACACGGAAACTACAGAACCAAACAAATTCACATCAAAATTCTTAACAAATTTTACATCTACATGTATTGCCCGACCCACACTTTAACTATTAACAATCAGCAGGCTCCGATTCATTCACCTCTCTATGAAATCTTCTGCCCAAAAGGGGATTCCCCTAAATCTGTTTTTCGGTTGGACTAGACTACTTTCGTAAGAAACGCTTGCTGATTAATATTGAATGAGATCGTTCGTTCGTTCATTAATTCGACTTGAAGTGAGGGAAAAGAGTATTAAAGCAATCGTCTGTTCACTGACATTCATTACATAGGTGGAAATCCCGTGTTTTGATCGCGATCAAATCTAGGTATTATTCTTATCATTTCCACAAACCTTCTTAACACTTTTTCTCACAAACAGAAGAAGGTACGACGCTCAACTTTGGACACGTTATGTTCGTACACAAGTTCTTAAAACGTACGCTCGATTTTGGACCATAACGGTCAAGGTCACAGACGTTAAAATTTACTTTTTTCGAACGAACTTTAAACGCTTTTTTAAGAGATTATGTCTGGGTCAAGAGTTCGCTAGAGGGTCCAATGAGGTCAAACAAAGGTCAAAAATGAACTTTACATTAGAAATGTTTTGAAGAGCGCATATGAAAGAACATGCTCTAAAGCACATAAAATGACCAATTTCAAAGCCATATTATTCAAAATGGCGGATATATTGGGCATTTAATATTTATTTGTCCTTGCGGCAGACGATTCAGCGCCTTTAAACCTGTATGTACAGTCTTGATTTTTCATATATCTATGTTGTATTAACTTTTGACTTCAAAAGTTATGGATTTTATAGGGGTTATATAGAAAAATCGTAGAAATAATGCTCTCCAAATATGGCAATTTGTTCCATTTCCTTTTTTTCCTGTAATTTGTGAGCTCATAGCGACTTTATCATTTAATGTAGGGTGTTGACTTTTTGTAAATATAGACATTGGCATATTCTCTGTACAGAGTTTTAATTTCAAAGTAATGAATTTGAAAATGACGGAAATATAGCCCTCTGAATATGACATTTCGTTCATTCTTTAACGTAAATTTTACCGTAATTTATGAAATTTCAAAGAGAAACGTTTTGAATTGGATGTTAAAGAGCATGGTCTCAGACACAGAACATGACTAATTTTATGGTCATATGATTCAAAATGAAAACAGAAAACATTTTAAATTTTAAAATTCACAATTAGCCAGCCAATCAGCGGCCGGGTTAAAATTTTATCCTGGGCTCAATCTTGTATACACACGGGCCGTTTCGAAGGTCTTTTTTTCATTTGGCTGCTTGTTACCTATACCCAACTTGAATACTTTAATTTCGAGATGTTTTAAGTTCTACATGAACAATGTACACAATCGCCATGTTTGCGTTAATACACGTACATGTACATGTGTAGCTACACCGCATGTATGGGAGACCGTCCTTACGTGAACCTAGCTATTAATAGGACGTACATTTGAACAAACAAACAAACTAACTAAAAAGGTAATACACAAACCCAATAACTGACATATTTAAACCATTTTATGTGTGTGGCAGAGCTGTCACATGTGACACCGGCTGTTTAAGCAAAACCGGTGCTATGTTGGGAAAATACACGGAAACTACAGAACCAAACAAATTCACATCAAAATTCTTAACAAATTTTACATCTACATGTATTGCCCGACCCACACTTTAACTATTAACAATCAGCAGGCTCCGATTCATTCACCTCTCTATGAAATCTTCTGCCCAAAAGGGGATTCCCCTAAATCTGTTTTTCGGTTGGACTAGACTACTTTCGTAAGAAACGCTTGCTGATTAATATTGAATGAGATCGTTCGTTCGTTCATTAATTCGACTTGAAGTGAGGGAAAAGAGTATTAAAGCAATCGTCTGTTCACTGACATTCATTACATAGGTGGAAATCCCGTGTTTTGATCGCGATCAAATCTAGGTATTATTCTTATCATTTCCACAAACCTTCTTAACACTTTTTCTCACAAACAGAAGAAGGTACGACGCTCAACTTTGGACACGTTATGTTCGTACACAAGTTCTTAAAACGTACGCTCGATTTTGGACCATAACGGTCAAGGTCACAGACGTTAAAATTTACTTTTTTCGAACGAACTTTAAACGCTTTTTTAAGAGATTATGTCTGGGTCAAGAGTTCGCTAGAGGGTCCAATGAGGTCAAACAAAGGTCAAAAATGAACTTTACATTAGAAATGTTTTGAAGAGCGCATATGAAAGAACATGCTCTAAAGCACATAAAATGACCAATTTCAAAGCCATATTATTCAAAATGGCGGATATATTGGGCATTTAATATTTATTTGTCCTTGCGGCAGACGATTCAGCGCCTTTAAACCTGTATGTACAGTCTTGATTTTTCATATCTATGTTGTATTAACTTTTGACTTCAAAAGTTATGGATTTTATAGGGGTTATATAGAAAAATCGTAGAAATAATGCTCTCCAAATATGGCAATTTGTTCCATTTCCTTTTTTTCCTGTAATTTGTGAGCTCATAGCGACTTTATCATTTAATGTAGGGTGTTGACTTTTTGTAAATATAGACATTGGCATATTCTCTGTACAGAGTTTTAATTTCAAAGTAATGAATTTGAAAATGACGGAAATATAGCCCTCTGAATATGACATTTCGTTCATTCTTTAACGTAAATTTTACCGTAATTTATGAAATTTCAAAGAGAAACGTTTTGAATTGGATGTTAAAGAGCATGGTCTCAGACACAGAACATGACTAATTTTATGGTCATATGATTCAAAATGAAAACAGAAAACATTTTAAATTTTAAAATTCACAATTAGCCAGCCAATCAGCGGCCGGGTTAAAATTTTATCCTGGGCTCAATCTTGTATACACACGGGCCATTTCGAAGGTCTTTTTTATTCATTTGGCTGGTTGTTACCAATACCCAACTTGAATACTTTAATTTCGAGATGTTTTAAGTTCTACATGAACAATGTACACAATCGCCATGTTTGCGTTAATACACGTACATGTACATGTGTAGCTACACCGCATGTATGGGAGACCGTCCTTACGTGAACCTAGCTATTAATAGGACGTACATTTGAACAAACAAACAAACTAACTAAAAAGGTAATACACAAACCCAATAACTGACATATTTAAACCATTTTATGTGTGTGGCAGAGCTGTCACATGTGACACCGGCTGTTTAAGCAAAACCGGTGCTATGTTGGGAAAATACACGGAAACTACAGAACCAAACAAATTCACATCAAAATTCTTAACAAATTTTACATCTACATGTATTGCCCGACCCACACTTTAACTATTAACAATCAGCAGGCTCCGATTCATTCACCTCTCTATGAAATCTTCTGCCCAAAAGGGGATTCCCCTAAATCTGTTTTTCGGTTGGACTAGACTACTTTCGTAAGAAACGCTTGCTGATTAATATTGAATGAGATCGTTCGTTCGTTCATTAATTCGACTTGAAGTGAGGGAAAAGAGTATTAAAGCAATCGTCTGTTCACTGACATTCATTACATAGGTGGAAATCCCGTGTTTTGATCGCGATCAAATCTAGGTATTATTCTTATCATTTCCACAAACCTTCTTAACACTTTTTCTCACAAACAGAAGAAGGTACGACGCTCAACTTTGGACACGTTATGTTCGTACACAAGTTCTTAAAACGTACGCTCGATTTTGGACCATAACGGTCAAGGTCACAGACGTTAAAAATTTACTTTTTTCGAACGAACTTTAAACGCTTTTTTAAGAGATTATGTCTGGGTCAAGAGTTCGCTAGAGGGTCCAATGAGGTCAAACAAAGGTCAAAAATGAACTTTACATTAGAAATGTTTTGAAGAGCGCATATGAAAGAACATGCTCTAAAGCACATAAAATGACCAATTTCAAAGCCATATTATTCAAAATGGCGGATATATTGGGCATTTAATATTTATTTGTCCTTGCGGCAGACGATTCAGCGCCTTTAAACCTGTATGTACAGTCTTGATTTTCATATCTATGTTGTATTAACTTTTGACTTCAAAAGTTATGGATTTTATAGGGGTTATATAGAAAAATCGTAGAAATAATGCTCTCCAAATATGGCAATTTGTTCCATTTCCTTTTTTTCCTGTAATTTGTGAGCTCATAGCGACTTTATCATTTAATGTAGGGTGTTGACTTTTTGTAAATATAGACATTGGCATATTCTCTGTACAGAGTTTTAATTTCAAAGTAATGAATTTGAAAATGACGGAAATATAGCCCTCTGAATATGACATTTCGTTCATTCTTTAACGTAAATTTTACCGTAATTTATGAAATTTCAAAGAGAAACGTTTTGAATTGGATGTTAAAGAGCATGGTCTCAGACACAGAACATGACTAATTTTATGGTCATATGATTCAAAATGAAAACAGAAAACATTTTAAATTTTAAAATTCACAATTAGCCAGCCAATCAGCGGCCGGGTTAAAATTTTATCCTGGGCTCAATCTTGTATACACACGGGCCATTTCGAAGGTCTTTTTTATTCATTTGGCTGGTTGTTACCAATACCCAACTTGAATACTTTAATTTCGAGATGTTTTAAAGTTCTACATGAACAATGTACACAATCGCCATGTTTGCGTTAATACACGTACATGTACATGTGTAGCTACACCGCATGTATGGGAGACCGTCCTTACGTGAACCTAGCTATTAATAGGACGTACATTTGAACAAACAAACAAACTAACTAAAAAGGTAATACACAAACCCAATAACTGACATATTTAAACCATTTTATGTGTGTGGCAGAGCTGTCACATGTGACACCGGCTGTTTAAGCAAAACCGGTGCTATGTTGGGAAAATACACGGAAACTACAGAACCAAACAAATTCACATCAAAATTCTTAACAAATTTTACATCTACATGTATTGCCCGACCCACACTTTAACTATTAACAATCAGCAGGCTCCGATTCATTCACCTCTCTATGAAATCTTCTGCCCAAAAGGGGATTCCCCTAAATCTGTTTTTCGGTTGGACTAGACTACTTTCGTAAGAAACGCTTGCTGATTAATATTGAATGAGATCGTTCGTTCGTTCATTAATTCGACTTGAAGTGAGGGAAAAGAGTATTAAAGCAATCGTCTGTTCACTGACATTCATTACATAGGTGGAAATCCCGTGTTTTGATCGCGATCAAATCTAGGTATTATTCTTATCATTTCCACAAACCTTCTTAACACTTTTTCTCACAAACAGAAGAAGGTACGACGCTCAACTTTGGACACGTTATGTTCGTACACAAGTTCTTAAAACGTACGCTCGATTTTGGACCATAACGGTCAAGGTCACAGACGTTAAAATTTACTTTTTTCGAACGAACTTTAAACGCTTTTTTAAGAGATTATGTCTGGGTCAAGAGTTCGCTAGAGGGTCCAATGAGGTCAAACAAAGGTCAAAAATGAACTTTACATTAGAAATGTTTTGAAGAGCGCATATGAAAGAACATGCTCTAAAGCACATAAAATGACCAATTTCAAAGCCATATTATTCAAAATGGCGGATATATTGGGCATTTAATATTTATTTGTCCTTGCGGCAGACGATTCAGCGCCTTTAAACCTGTATGTACAGTCTTGATTTTTCATATCTATGTTGTATTAACTTTTGACTTCAAAAGTTATGGATTTTATAGGGGTTATATAGAAAAATCGTAGAAATAATGCTCTCCAAATATGGCAATTTGTTCCATTTCCTTTTTTTCCTGTAATTTGTGAGCTCATAGCGACTTTATCATTTAATGTAGGGTGTTGACTTTTTGTAAATATAGACATTGGCATATTCTCTGTACAGAGTTTTAATTTCAAAGTAATGAATTTGAAAATGACGGAAATATAGCCCTCTGAATATGACATTTCGTTCATTCTTTAACGTAAATTTTACCGTAATTTATGAAATTTCAAAGAGAAACGTTTTGAATTGGATGTTAAAGAGCATGGTCTCAGACACAGAACATGACTAATTTTATGGTCATATGATTCAAAATGAAAACAGAAAACATTTTTAATTTTGAAATTCATAATCAGCCAGCCAATCAGCGGCCGCGTTAAAATTCTGTCCTGGGCTCAATCTTGTATACACACGGGCCGTTTCGAAGGTCTTTTTTTCATTTGGCTGGTTGTTACCTATACCCAACTTGAATACTTTAATTTCGAGATGTTTTAAGTTCTACATGAACAATGTACACAATCGCCATGTTTGCGTTGATACACGTACATGTACATGTGTAGCTACACCGCATGTATGGGAGACCGTCCTTACGTGAACCTAGCTATTAATAGGACGTACATTTAATCGAACAAACAAACAAAAAAGGTAAAACACAAACCCAATAACTGACATATTTAAACCATTTTATGTGTGTGGCAGAGCTGTCACATGTGACACCGGCTGTTTAAGCAAAACCGGTGCTATGTTGGGAAAATACACGGAAACTACAGAACCAAACAAATTCACATCAAAATTCTTAACAAATTTTACATCTACATGTATTGCCCGACCCACACTTTAACTATTAACAATCAGCAGGCTCCGATTCATTCACCTCTCTATGAAATCTTCTGCCCAAAAGGGGATTCCCCTAAATCTGTTTTTCGGTTGGACTAGACTACTTTCGTAAGAAACGCTTGCTGATTAATATTGAATGAGATCGTTCGTTCGTTCATTAATTCGACTTGAAGTGAGGGAAAAGAGTATTAAAGCAATCGTCTGTTCACTGACATTCATTACATAGGTGGAAATCCCGTGTTTTGATCGCGATCAAATCTAGGTATTATTCTTATCATTTCCACAAACCTTCTTAACACTTTTTCTCACAAAACAGAAGAAGGTACGACGCTCAACTTTGGACACGTTATGTTCGTACACAAGTTCTTAAAACGTACGCTCGATTTTGGACCATAACGGTCAAGGTCACAGACGTTAAAATTTACTTTTTTCGAACGAACTTTAAACGCTTTTTTAAGAGATTATGTCTGGGTCAAGAGTTCGCTAGAGGGTCCAATGAGGTCAAACAAAGGTCAAAAATGAACTTTACATTAGAAATGTTTTGAAGAGCGCATATGAAAGAACATGCTCTAAAGCACATAAAATGACCAATTTCAAAGCCATATTATTCAAAATGGCGGATATATTGGGCATTTAATATTTATTTGTCCTTGCGGCAGACGTTTCAGCGCCTTTAAACCTGTATGTACAGTGTTGATTTTTCATATCTATGTTTTATGAACTTTTGTCTGCAAAATTTATGGATTTTAAAGGGGTCATAAAGAAAAATGGCGGAAATAATAGCGCTCCAAATATTGCAATTTGTTCCATTTCCTTATTTTTTCCGTAATTTGTGAAGTCGTAGGGCCTTTATCATTTGTTGCAAAGTCATGCATTAGAAAATGGAGGAAATATAGCCCTCCGAATATGTAATTTCGTTTAATTTTTAACGTAAATTTTACCGTTTGTATGACACAGCTGTAATTTGGTAAAAGATTCGGAACACATTTAGAAGATCGAAAGGTACATATAAGGCGGAGCCAAAGAGTCAAATTAAAATCAGATTAAAAAAATCTTCTCAAGATCCAGATAGAGCCAGAAACCTATATTTACTGAAACATTATAAAAATCCCTGTATAAAAAATCAGTAGTTTCTGTATGTTTGAAATATAGGATATGACAATATGAAAATATCAATACACATTTTCCAAAACTTTTCAATTCAAATTCCACTAAAATAGGGAACTTGTTTTTCTCACCAGACTCCCGCTGATTGGCTCATCATTTACTTGTCAGCAGTTCGTACGTCCTTGTGTGAAAGTGTGATCGTTATCGTGCGTCAACTTCGCTAGCCAAGGGTAATACACTTGGCTAGCGAAGTTGATCGTGCTTGTCTGCCTGTACATCCCTCCATCCATCATTCGTTTGTTCGTGAATCGTGTGTTTGTTTGTTTGTTTGTATGACTTAATGAAATGTATCTCAAAGTATGCGCGTGCTGTACGCAGTGTGTGTCCTGCCATTTCATACTGGCAGACAGATTAATAGACTGTCTATTGAGAGGTAAACAAAATGCCAGCCACCTAAAGTTGTTATAGTGGAATCATTGTCAACATACATGACATTTTGTCAAATATATTCAAATTGAACACGAACATCGCTGGTACCGCATCACATTCGCGATATCAACGTTGCATATACATGTACCGTTTACTCAACTAAATATGTAGTCGGCGGCCATTGCAAATGTGTGAAATAGAATGGTCCAGAAGTATGTCATTGTGCAGAGTTGTTTAATTTCACAAATGAGATATACTATGGGGGCAGTGGGGTACATTTGATCCTGATGAATAGGTATCTATAATACGTACGTTTTAGAAATTTGCCGCTGACGTAGCGTAGGCCAAATCTTTCCTACGATTTCACGTTTTTAAGAGGTGTCGCGAGCTGACTATATATTAGGCAAAAACATTCTAAAAGCGTACTAAGACGAGCAGGGTTGCGTGTTAAACAAAATTTGTTTTAAGTGGCGGCTTCATTTCACATAAATCACACAAAAAGTTGAGATTTCATTTTTAGATATATTATACTTTTTATGATAATATCCCATCACAGGCAGTGATCCGTTCAATACACATGTATGTTTCACATGACAGGCAGCGATCGATTCAGTTGATTTTATTGAATCGGTTCCATTAAAATGTAATTTGAAAACAAAAATTCAAAACTTAAAAACCTTGTAAGTGATAACATCAACTAAACCACAAGTGTGTGCACTGTCTAGACAGTTTATGCGTCGAAGTCCGGAAGAGTAGAACTTTGTAAGATAGTCCCTTCACCTTCGACTACTTGAGATTTTACTGTATCTTTACAGTACGCAAAAAATATGCCATTTTATTTATGTGTTATTTATGTGTATATTAATTTCATCGTAATGCGTTCTTACTTTCAACTTTTTCAGCGCTGTTTGTTAGTTCATGTGTGCAAATTGTGAACATCATATCATGCGTGTCTGCCTGTCCTTCCATCTGTTCGTCAGTCTATCCATTAATTCATGTTTTGTGTGTTTGTTTATTTGTTTGTCTGAGTTAATAAAATCATATCTGGAAGTATGTTCATGTTATATGCAGTTTGTCCTGTGTGTAAGGACGTGTGCACAGTCCGATTAAAAGACGGATGGAAGGAAGGCCCGCGTTCAACCAGATACACGGCGTATATAATCATTATATTCGTTCTTTCTTTCCTTTTTTGTTCGTTTGCTCTTTTCGTTCGATAGTTATTGGTTTCTTTCTTCTTTCGGGCTTGCGTTTGTTCGTTCTTTCGACCGTTTGTTCGCTCATTACAGATAGTTCGATTTTATACGAAGAGAAAATATTATAGCGATCGATAACATGATTATTTGCTGGATGGAAATCCCGTGTTTTGATCGCGATCAAATCTAGTATATATATATATATATATTTTGTCATTTTTTATCAATATGTTTCAATTAAAATGAAAACTGAAACGTAAAGCCAGACTATACGTAACTATCAACAAAAATTCAAGTTAGATTCTATCCCGATATTGTTAGTATTTGTAGATGTAGTTGCAATTATATTAAATCAAAGAATATTTAAAATGATTTCTTAATAACTTTGGAACAGCAGTCGTTGAAAGTCGATACTTGTAAACATGCCTTCATTTTAAACTGGTTGACATAGAAGCTACGATTATTGCTGTACGGAAGTCGGAAAATTCATGACCCGCTCTCGGAAGAGTTCGGACAGACGTTACGTAGTTACAGTATTTACATGACGTTCTCGGCAACGACGTTACAATGTCGGCTTACTTCGGCTTGTTTGACTAATATTTATTTGATTTTCATCAAAATCTTCCGAATCATTATCATTCATCTTGATTTAGTCCTTATTCTGCAAGATTTATAACAGGATTGTTTTTCATCATTCTTCTAAATCATGAAAAAATAAGACAGATGCGGATAGTGGGGCTTTGATTTAAATTTACCTTCTATATTAATACGGTATATTATTGTAACAAAATAGTTTCAACATCAAAGTACATGTACACCTTGATAATGTTTCTTCTCCCAAAAGGCCACGAAAGCTTTCTTCTGATTGGTCGGAATTTTCGAAGAGACTTTCTTGGGAAAATGACGCAGATCGTATCAAGTAACCCACAGTTTTAGACATGAGGAAGAAGAAAACTAGTTAGGAATAAGTAAAAAGAAAATATCCCTTAATTTAGTCGCCTTTTAAGATTATGCAATAGGGGCAGCAAGGGCAATTGCAGGCTAATTACTTGAGGACCGATGATGCCTAATAACTGTCGACTTTTATCTTCAGTATTATTAATATGTTCAGTCGCAGAAAGGCATTATTTTATGACTTTGTATACAGTTTGATCCTATGATAAATAGAGGTTACACAACGAGTGGTTGTTGGATGTGGAATTTATTCCACACGAGTGAGTTATTTTTTAAAAGTTACAAAAGACACGAGCTTTAGCGAGTGTCTTTTGAAACCTTTAAAAAATAACTTACGAGTATGTAATAAATTCCATATCCAACAACCACGAGTCGCGTAACCTGTTTCTACCACAATTATATCCGCTTTTAGCCGATAGAAATACGACGAAGATAAGTACGCAATCCAGCAGCAGTTATGGCGTCAAGCGGCGATCACAGCATAATACAATAATACTGATGCTAATGGTAATATTTGAAATAGCGTATTGTCTTATTTAATGTACCCTTTTTCATTATATGTGTACAAATGTTTTGAAATGTAGCATTTTGTTTTACATGTGTGACATTATAATTAAATATATCTTACTATACCCACCACCCCGGGATTGCAATTCATCCACAATTCTAAGCTATTAACATGTACAAGTAGAAACTTCGAATTACATACAAACTAGAATTGAAATGATGAAAATATGGCCAAATACACAGTATGTAGTACCTTGAGACACACATTGAATATCAGTACCCGCTATTCTGTTTTGTTTAATATCTCGCTTCGGCGGTCGCAACGTCCAGTATTTATACAGTGATGTTCGCCTACTGTGATATATGTGTTTATGTTTAAAGTGCCCCGGTTTGATCTCGCACCGATGACTGGATATAGAATATTTAATAAAAACCAAACACGCATGTGCAGATCTAGATTTATCATTACTACAGGAACTGGTATTTCATTTCTAATCACTAAAAGATGATGAGTCATCGGATACGTATATACATGTGCTGTTTCATAGCTTTGCTATGTGTCTCGTTTCATATTTCTATTCATAAGGATATATATCTACGAAACACAACATATTTTAGAAGGTAAGCATATGCATGTATAGTGTATATATGTAAAATCATAAGGATTACATGAACAGTAAATCTACATTCAGAACATTTGGTCGCATAGAAAAACAGGCGGGCGATATAGCCCATCTGTGCCTCTTGTTTTTAAGTCATCGTATGATCGTCTTTGTACGCGATATAGGTACAACTTACAATATGTTTCTTTTAGTAGTTTTATATAACTATTAAATTTGTCTACTTCGTGACTCGGTTCGAACGACTAAAACTATTTTGACACATTAAACTACAGTACTAAATGCGTGTAACATTCCCTCAAACGCGTTTGGGTTTCGTTTGCGTTTCCTTTCGTTTATCGTTTTTCGTTTGCGTTTGCTCATCCGGATTCGTTTTCGTTCGCTCGCGTTCGTTTGCGTTCGTTTGCGTTTGAGCTTTTATTTGAATTTGTTTTCGTTCGTTTGCGTTTGCGTGCGTTTGCGTTTCGTCAACCGGATGCACTTCTTTTCGTTTTGAATGGGAATTGTTAGTTGCGCGTGCGCAAGCAAAAACTAAAAATAGAGTCAACTGCCGGTGTAGCACTAGACCTATTTCACTGTATGTTCCAAAACATTTGAAACTTTAATTATATAGAATATGTAACAGGGTGCAGGATTTCTAATAATTTTAATCACGGACTCGGGACCCGGGAGTTACTGTACACTTAATTTGTATATGTACATGTACTGTAGTCTGAAGCTTATCCGATCGAGCTGTAGGTATATATATATATATGTCACCTTTTAATAAAATTACGTGTTTATCAAATATCACATTTACACTAGCACAAATGTAAAACAAATACGATATCTCTGTATTTCATGAACTTTTTTTTCTGTAACATTAATTTATGGACATCTTGTAACAAGGACGTATATATCTACTTATAAATCCTTGGACTCCATTACATTAAAATACGATCCGATGAATTGAAACTAACAAATATATCACGATCTCAATTTAAAGTTATATGTGCCGTAACTGGGCGGACATGCTATTTTTTCGATATTAATTTATTAAAAACCATAAGTTTTGATGAATAAAGCTGTAAAAACCATTCAAATGGCTTCAGATGACTTATAAACGTTAGTTATAACACAGAAATTTTGTACTGAAAAATTATTGTTTTTATGCCTTAAATATGTTTAAATGAAAGTCACTGAAAATGTGTAATGAAACTGTAGACTATGGTGGCTGATTTGTGCCATTTTCGCTTTTTCGCTTTTTCGCTTTTTTGCGTTGGAAAAAACGCGAAAAAGCGAAAATCCTATTTTACTTTTTCGCTTTTTCGCTCTTTTTCCAACGCGAAAAAGCGAAAAAAAAAATGCAAAGCGAAAAAGCGAAAAAGCCAAAAAAAACGAAAAGACGAAAAAGCGAAAAGGCGAAAATCCATTCCGTCGCTTTTTCGTGGTGTTTTTTTGCTTTTTCGCTTTTTTGTGTTAGAAAAAACGCGAAAAAGCGAAAAAGCAAACATCGGATTTTCGCTTTTTCGCATTTTCCCAACGCGAAAAAGCGAAAAAAGCGAAAAAAAAACGAAAAACGAAAAAGCGAAAAAGCGAAAATCCATTCCGTCGCTTTTTCGTGGATTTTTTGGGCTTTTTCGCTTTTTCGTGTTTAGAAAAACGCGAAAAAGCGAAAAAGCAAACATTGGATTTTCGCTTTTTCGTTTTTTCGACTTCCGTCGTTGTGACATGCGCAGCACATATTATAAAGGAGGACGCCATTATAAGGTACAACCTAGCTCGGTCCATATTATTATTAAAGGGACTAAATCCATAGGTTTATTAGGGTTTTTGACTTCCTACAAACGTTCTTATACCTGAATTAGAAAGTTTTCAAAATTACAACAAGTTATTTGAAATATTGGCAATGTTTATCAACGTTAAAATATCGCAAAACGCAACCCGAAACTGTATCCGTCGGGATTGGCTGTTTATAACGGAAATAGCCGAGTGCATCTTTGACGATCGCTGAAAATCTTATCCGGCTAATAGATATATATATATAATAACCCCATTAAGAGGCCACTCATAGTTTATCGGTTATAATAGCCTGATTCAGTGTAATAGCCGATTCTACATAGGCAAGTAAAACAGCATAGTTCTATGAAGCTTTAGAGTATTTGATGGAAATATGACAAGAAGTGAGAGGTATTTTCACTCGTTAATTATGTATACATTCTACATGTATACAGATGTACCATGTACATTATTCAGCAAACATATACATAGGCCTACAATGTATATGTAAGGTAAGTTTTTGCTTTTAATAAGATAAAATTTAGATATATAGTTAGGCTGATTTTTAACTAGGGATATGAAGGGAAGGTCCATTACACGGATAGACATTATAACTAGGAATATATAAGGAAGGTCCATTAGACGGATAGACATTTTAACTAGGAATATATAGGGAATGTCCATTAGATGGATAGACATTATAACTAGGGATATGTAAGGAATGTGCATTAGACGGATAGACATTATAACTAGGGATATATAGGGAAGGTCCATTAGACGGATATGGACATTATATAACTAGGGATATGTAGGGAAGGTCCATTACACGGATAGACATTTTAACTAGGGATATGTAGGGAATGTCCATTACACGGATAGTCATCATAACTAGGGATATATAGGGAAGGTCCATTAGATGGATAGACATTATAATTAGGGATATATAGGGAAGGTCCATTAGATGGATAGATATTATAACTAGGGATATGTAGGAAATGTCCATAAGACGGATAGACATTATAACTAGAGGGATACATAGGGAAGGTCCATTAGACGGATATGGACATTATAACTAGGGATATGTAAGGAATGTGCATTACACGGATAGACATTATAACTAGGGATATGTAAGGAATGTGCATTAGACGGATAGACATTATAACTAGGGATATATAGGGAAGGTCCATTAGACGGATATGGACATTATATAACTAGGGATATGTAGGGAAGGTCCATTACACGGATAGACATTTTAACTAGGAATATGTAGGGAATGTCCATTACACGGATAGACATTTTAACTAGGGATATGTAGGGAATGTCCATTACACGGATAGTCATCATAACTAGGGATATATAGGGAAGGTCCATTAGATGGATAGACATTATAACTAGGGATATATAGGGAAGGTCCATTAGACGGATAGACATTATAACTAGGGATATGTAGGGAATGTCCATTACACGGATAGACATTATAATTAGGGATATATAGGGAAGGTCCATTAGATGGATAGATATTATAACTAGGGATATGTAGGAAATGTCCATAAGACGGATAGACATTATAACTAGAGGGATACATAGGGAAGGTCCATTAGACGGATATGGACATTATAGGGGAAAAAAGCATAATAATATAGATCTAGGCAGGTTTAGTGGACTATATTTATAGTACCTAATATCATGACAAATGAAAATAAAAAATGGTAGACGGGAGTATAAAACCATATAATATAATGAAAACTCTTCTTTATAGCTGCAGAAACATGTACAAAAAAGGATTATTTACACTTAGAAACTCTTCACAAAACTTCTGCATATTAGATTTAACACAGTAATCAGGAACTTGTAGTCGATAAATTGCCGTTTTCAGTCGATAGCAGATATGCCATTAGACAGATGAGATTTCCAGCGATCGGATGTTTTGAATGTTCCAGCATCGCGCATGCAAATAGGGATTGTTAACACGCGCCTAAAGATAATAATATGAAATAGTGACTAGGTCGTTTCTATATAGTTACAGTTTGCACTGACATGGACTCAAGAATCATGCTTTCTAGAATTATCATTATCAGTGCATAATGATAGTACAACACGTGCGGCGATTCTATTGTTACGGAAATAGTCGCTGGCGTAGCAACATGGGGTCATGACCCCACTTTTGGTGGGAACATATAAATGACTCGATTCCAATCACCTGTTCAATCGAATTCGTTGACGATGACGGGAGAGAACAAAATATGGGTATTTTGATTAAAAAAATAATCAAATGTCACGAGAATAAATAATATTCATTTACGTGAAAAACTGTAAATATAAGGAATAGATTTCTATTTTGTTGGGGTTATGAGGTTATAATGATAATGGAGCCCGTGTAAAGGTTACATAATTTACACGTGCTCCATTATCATTATACCCTCATAACCTCAACAAAATAAATGTTTATTCCTTAATTATTTTTCAGTTTTTCTCCATCTTGAACAAAATGGGTATAAACACTTTTAAACTTTTTTATTAACACAAAGAACACAACATTTACAATTATTTTTATTTCTATAATTCTTTTTATCTTTTATTACATGAATTTTAAATGATTTAGTCCCTTTAAGCACTGCTGACACTGTTTGCAAACCTTTAGAAATTCTCTTTAATCTATCCCTATCGTCTTGTGTTTTCCGAGATATGTGGAAACTTGCTAAAGTAATGCCACTTTTTAAAATGGGAGATCAACACTCCATTTCTCTCTATCGACCTATATCTCTTCTTTCAACTTTTGGAAAAGTATTTGAAAGGGTAGTTTATAAGCATATTTATAATTATTTCCTTGAAAATTCGTTATTTTTCCAGTTCCAATCGGTTTTATGCAAGGACATTCAACAGTATTTCAATTGATAGAATTTTTTCATAATATTTGTATAAATCTGGAAGAAATATGGTTTTTTTTATGATATCTCAAAAGCGTTTGACCGGATATGGCACAAAAGTCTACTTATAAAATTACAATCATATGGTATTTCAGGAAATTTCTTATTATGGTTAGAAAATTATCTTAGTAATCGACAACAAAAAGTATTTATTAATAATTCATTTTCAGTAATCGCATTATGGCTGGAGTCCCTCAAGGCTCAATACTTGGTCCACTTCTTTTTGTTATCTTCATAAGCGATATTGCTGATGAGCTTGAATCTTCTTTTAGCGGACGATACAGCTCTATCAAAATCATCATCATCATGCAGAGATATTGAATATGCACTTTACAGCGATCTAGAAAACATAAATAGGTGGGCAAAAAAAATGGCTTGTATCTTTTAATCCCAATAAGACTGAAGTGCTCTTCATTTTAAACTTGAATGACATTGATGCAGATTTAGATTTGATTTTTGATGATAACTTTCTAAATTTTTAGTCGATTCCATAGACACAAATGCCAATTTCAATGAAAGCTATAAATCTGTTATGAAGAAAACAAATGGATTGCGTAAACTTAAATATATGCTAAATCGTGATACCCTTTTACACCTTTAGAAGTCATTTATACTACCCATTTTAGAATATGCTTGTCTAATGGAAGAAGCTAGAATAATAACGAGTTTGCCATCATTTGCAAAAAAAATATCTTTTTATAGTGAATCAGGTTTAGAATTATTAAGTACAAGTGATAGGAGAGCAAGTAGAAAACTTAAATTATTACATAAGATGAAAACTCATGATACTCCTAATTTTCTTCCGAATCTATTACCTCCCACAGTTGGTGAAAATAATCAATATACTCTAAGAAACAATATCGGTAGACGATATTGATATTTTATGTGTTACGGAAACACATCTTGATGACTCTATTCCAAATTCTGACATCCGAATAGATGGTTTCTCTGAACCTTTTCGAAAGGATAGAAATATGTTTGGTGGCGGTGTCGCTATGTATATCTCAGAATCCCTTTTCGCCAAGCGAAGACTCGACCTTGAATCTGATAACACTGAATTAATATGGTTACAGATAAAATGCAAAAATATTCTCTATCTAATTTGCAACTTATACAGACCCCCTAGTAATAATAGTACTGACCTGTGGCAGCATCTGCGATATTCGATTGATGCTGCATTTGAAGAAACTTCATATGTAATTATCACAGGCGATTTAAATGTTGATTTTTCTGTAAATGTCAGAGGTGATTTAGGTTATATTCTGACAAATTATAATTTATTAAATGTAATTACCGAGTCTACCAGGCAGTCTGCTACGTCTTCCACACTTCTTGACCCTGTTATAGTTAGTGATTTGGTTGATGTCATTTTTTCTGATGTTGTAAATATTGAGCAAGCAGTTAGTGACCATGATGCAGCATTTGTAATAATTAAAATTCCAGTAAAAGTTAACCACTTTTATAAAAGAAAGGTGTGGCAGTACGAGCATGCTAATGTTGAGGAACTAAAGACCACGTTAAGCAGTATCCCGTGGTTTGATATTTTGAACAATATGCCAAATGTTAATCAAATGTGTAGTTTTTTTACTGAAACTTTTCTTGAAGCTATAAGTAAATGTATTCCTTGCAGAGAAATTCTGGTCAGAGATACAGACAAACCGTGGATGAATAGCCTCCTCAGACTCTATATGAGAAAAAGAGATAGACTTAAAAAAAAAATTTTTAACCATAGGACAGATCGAAATAGGAGTAATTATAAGCATATGAGAAATAAAGTGAATAACATGATAAAAAGGGCAAAAGAAATTTTCTACGATAATATTGATACAGTGATAGATAATAACAATAACAATCCCAAGATATATTGGAAACTTCTTAGAAATATACTTAAAGGACAGAAGAACACAGAAATATCCCCGTTATCGGACTGTACCACTAACGAAATGAATATATGATAACGATAGTAAATGTGAACTTTTAAATAATTATTTCAGCTCTGTTTCCAACTTACCGGCAAATGAATTAGATAAAGATTTACCATTATTTGATAGTCGTACTGGCTCTGTTTTATCCGAAATAAATATTGTTCCCAGTGAAATCTTAGACATCTTAGATATATTAAATGTTAAAAAAGCGTCAGGCCCTGACGGTATAAGTCATAAAATGTTGAAGTTGGCCTCAAATGAAGTTTGTGTGCCTCTGTCTATTATATTTATTTATTTCCTTTCGTCTGGTGTATATCCTGACGCATGGAAAATTGCTCATGTTATGCCTATTTTTAAATCTAATGACCCCAGCATTGTGTCTAATTACAGACCAATATCTCTTCTAAGCTGTATAGGTAAATTATTTGAGCGTGTAGTATATAAATACATTTATTTAAGGATTAACTTGAATAGATTTTTTATGTTATGGAGATATAACACTAAAATCTGAGTGTACTCTAAATAAACCGCGAAGCGGTTTATGATGAGAGTACACTCAGATTTTTGTGTTATATCTCCATAACATAAAAAATCTATTCAAATTAATCCTTATAATTCATTTTACTAAAGATAATCTCTTCAACATTTAAAATTCATTTTGGGACTCTTTTGTCTATGAAATTATTACGCCGTCATCTCAGCCAATCAGAAGCGACGTTACAAACGGCGACGCCATTTTTCCTTTATGGGCTGATAAAGTAATTTTTAAGCCAATGAAAATGCTCGTAACAAGCAAAATTGAATTATAATTTCATGATTGATAATGACTTAATCTATAAATACCAGGCAGGATTTTTATCCATGCATTCTACCTCACATCAGCTTATTGAAATCTATCACTCAATAATTACCTCCTTGGAAAAGTATGAACATTCCATTTTAATATTTTGTGATTTTTCGAAGGCTTTCGACAGGGTATGGCATAAGGGTCTCATACATAAGCTGAACAATTACGGTATATCAGGTCAACTTCTTCGATGGATAAGTAACTACTTGTGTAACAGAAAACAAGCGGTTTTTGTAAAAACAATCATTTTCTTCTTTTAAAACAATACTTGCTGGTGTTCCTCAAGGTTCTGTACTCGGACCCTTGTTTTTCCTGATATACATAAATGATATCTCTTGTAATCTTGCTTCTCTAACTAGGCTTTTTGCAGACGATACCTCACTCTCTTACTCATCCTCGAACTTACTTCTAATCGAGAACGAAGCACAATCGGACTTAAGGAAACTAGAAATTTGGTCGAAAGATTGGTTGATGAAATTCAATCCCATTAAAACAGAGGCTCTAGTCATATCTAATCGTCAGTTACCGTATAACCCGTCCCTTACTTTCGATGACACTCCCATTCATTTTACTAATAATCACAAACACCTCGGTGTTATTATAACTAACGACTGTAAGTGGAATATCCATATAGAATATATCACAAGAAAAGTAACTAAATACATAGCAACCCTACGCAAACTTAAACTAATTCTAAAAAGAAATAACTTGGAAAAACTGTATCTCACTTATATAAGACCTTTGCTTGAGTATGCGTGTGAAGTATGGGACAACTGCGGAGTAAATAATTCTTTAAAACTTGAAAATATTCAGTTAGAAGCGGCAAGGATTGTTACAGGGCTTCCAGTTTTTACTAAAACTGAGTTTTTATACCGCGAAACCGGTTGGCTGCCACTTTCTAAGAGACGAGAAGCTCGTAAACTTTCGATGTTATATTCAATAGTCCATGATATGGCACCAAGTTTCCTCATAGATATATTGCCTGATGATGTTGGTAATTTAACCCCTTATAACTTACGAAATGCATATCAAATAAGAGAACACTTCTATCGTTTACAATTATCTCAAAATTCATTTTTTTCCCTCTACTATACATCTTTGGAATGTTTTAGACCATAGCATTAGAAATTCTCCTTCCATAAATTCTTTTAAACTCAATATAATGAAATCCCTGAAAACAAATACAAACCTTAATTTTCCTTTTGCAACATATGAACCAAGAAAACTTAATATCCTCCATTGTCGTCTAAGAAACCGAGCAAGTTCCCTAAATTATGACCTTTTTAGAGCAAATCTTACCGATTCTGCATATTGTCAGTGTGGACATCCCTGTGAGGACAGCTATCACTTCTTTATTGTTTGCCCTCTGTATGCCAATCATCGAGCACTTCTCAACACTGATTTATCGTGGTACGAAGGCGCCATTAACATTGATATTCTATGCAAAGGTGATCTTAACATTTCAATCATTAATAACATGAAAATTGCAAAAGCTGTACAGCAATTCCTGGTAAGAACGGGTAGATTTGATTGATCGACTCCCTCTCTCTCTCTTCATCTCTTTCTTTCTCTCTCTCTATCTCTCTCTCTTTCACACTCTCTCTCTCCCCCCTCTCTCTTTCGCTCTCTTACTTATTTCCTATATCATTACAAGTTGTCAAGATTTTTTTCCCCCATTTTTCATCGCTTGTTTTATATATTATAATGGTATCACACGAATACTAATAGTACAAATCAATTTCTTAACTCGATTAATGGGATTAATCTCTATCTTTCTCCCTCTCTCTTACTAGTTTAATTTTCTTGGTGTTTTATATGAATTCATACTATTTTGTTCCATGTAATCACGTGACTATTCATTTATGTATGTTTATATTTTCTATATTTCAGGAGAAGTCGCATATAAGTTGGAAAAACTTAATGACTTATCCTTTTGTCATTTTATGTCAATAAAATATGTTTAAACTAAACAATATCGACTTTTGTAATTCAAACTATCGACTCTCCTCCACTCTCAATTCTTTCTTACCTTCTACTTTAAGAGACTGGAATAATTTAGATAATGATATTAAGTCATTAGGTACCCATTTCTCCTTTTAAGATTGCTCTTTCCAAGCAAATAGTCTCTCATCGACCAATTTATTTTAACTATGGTGACAGAAAATTAAATATTTTTCACACCAGATTGTGGCACAAATGTACGATCTTTTCCGTTCAAATTTAGTTGAAAATTCTCGTTGTACAAACTGTGGAAATCATTGTGAAAATGCTTATTATATTTCTTAGAATGTCCAAATTACATGTACTTAGCTGCCCTTACAAAGTTAATTAGCGAAATTAATGAGCAAACCTCTGGAAATACACCTTACTTTGCTGCTTTAGGTGATGAAAAATTGGCTTTTGAGGTAAATTGTAAAAACATACATATAAGCTTTAAACATAAAAAAGCTTTTACTACACAATTATTATTAAATTTTATTTAAAGTAGTATTATTTGAATTGTTTAATCCGTATAAGATTATCTAATTATAAGTTATCGTGTATAATATGTAAATTGTGTTATAATGTTAGGAGATGGCTGTTAAAGTTGGGAATAACTTGTGCCTGATCCTTTTGACCAGTGCAATATATTTGCTGATTTTTGCCATTGTGATAGAAATGTACGGTCAGATTTTTTTAAGTGACACAATGAAGTTGATGTACCTTAACCAAAGCACAGGGAATGAGTTAATAAAGAGGATATATATATACGGAAATCATCTTTTTAAAAATCATAAGATATTAAGGTTTTCTGACGATGTTATTAATGTACATTATAACGCACTGATCATTATTTAGTAAATATTTTAAGTGATCTTTTCCCACATGTCTAGTTTTTCTTTGTCCGCACTAAATTTTGGACATAATGTCGATTTATATCTAAATTTTAGATAAAATATGAAACAAGTCGGAAGGATGCATCTCCTAATTAGCACGGTGGTCGGGTAGACTAACTGCCAATATAGATAATGCACATTTACATGTACGACACATTCGCACTTGAAAGTTGACAATTCAAATTTAATTGAGATTAAAAAAAAAATCTAGTAAGAAATTGAATGATATATGGTCACGATTAATCAAATTTACCGAAAGACCCCTCGTGTGGACAAAATATAGCGTCGACCTAAAAATGGCCGATGCTTTGTTTGATAATACAATCAAACCTATTCATATGACTACCCTGTGTATAACGAACACCTGACTATAACAATCGATTTGCAAAAAGGCCATCTTTATTGTCTCACAAAATGTATACATTGTATGTGTCTAACGATCGATGCGTTTGGAACGGCAGATCACTAGTGTCTGTGATGTTTTTTAACGGAAATACATTGAATTCCGTGTGGATATAGCGTCGACATAAAAATGGCCGATGCTTTGTTTGATAATACAATCAAACCTATTCATATGACTACCTGTGTATAACGAACACCTGACTATAACAATCGATTTGCAAAAAGGCCATCTTTATTGTCTCACAAAATGTATACATTGTATGTGTCTAACGATCGATGCGTTTGGAACGGCAGTCACTAGTGTCTGTGATGTTTTTAACGGAAATACATTGAATTCAATTTAGCCTAACTACAGTATATATATCTAAAACATTTCTTATTAAAAGCAAACATTTACCTTACATATACATTGTAAGCCTATGCATATGTTTGCTTAATAATGTATATGTACACCTGTATACATGTAGAATATAATTAACGAGTGAAAATACCTTTCACTTCTTGTCATATTTCCAACAAATGCTCTAAAGCTTCATAGAACTATGCTGTTTTACTTGCCAATGTAGATACGCTGTAAATGTATCGGCTATCACACTGAATCAGGTTATTATAACCGATAAACTACATATATACATGTATATCCATTAGCCGGATGAGATTTTCAGTAATCCCGATTTCGCAGTCAAAGATGCATGCGGCTATTCCCGTTATAAACAGCCAATCCCGACGGATACAGTTTCGGGTTGCGTTTTGCGATATTTTAACGTTGATAAACATTGCCAATATTTCAAATAACATGTTGTAATTTTGAAAACTTTCTAATTCAGGTATAAGAACGTTTGTAGGAAGTAAAAAACCCTAATAAATCTATGGAAATGTAATGATTTAGTCCCTTTAATAATAATATGGACCGAGCCAGGTTGTCTTTCTGTGGTCTGCTACCTTATAATGGTGTCCTCCTTTATGATATAATGTGCTGCGCATGTCACAACGACGGAAGTCGAAAAAACGAAAAAGCGAAAATCCAATGTTTGCTTTTTCGCTTTTTCGCGTTTTTCCAAACACGAAAAAGCGAAAAAGCCGCAAAAAATCCACGAAAAAGCGACAGAATGGGTTTTCGCTTTCTCGCTTTTTCGTTTTTCTTTTTTTTCGCTTTTTCGCTTTTTCGCGTTGGGAAAATGTGAAAAAGCGAAAAACCGGTGTTTGCTTTTTCGCTTTTTCGCGTTTTTTCTAACACAAAAAAGCGAAAAAGCCGAAAAATACCACGAAAAAGCGACGGAATGGATTTTCGCTTTTTTCGCTTTTTCGTTTTTTTCGTTTTTTGGCTTTTTCGCTTTTTCGCTTTGCATTTTTTTCGCTTTTTCGTTTTTTCGCGTTGGAAAAAGTGCGAAAAAGCGAAAATATACAATAAGATTTTCGCTTTAAGTGCGAAAAAAGCGAAAATATACAATAAGATTTTCGCTTTTTCGCGTTTTTTCCAACGCGAAAAAAGCGAAAAAAGCGAAAATGGCACAAATCAGCCACCATATAATGGTGTCCTCCTTTATGAAATAATGTGTTGCTGTCACAACGACGGAAGTCGAAAAAACGAAAATCCAATGTTTGCTTTTTCGCTTTTTCGCGTTTTTCCAAACACGAAAAAGCGAAAAAGCCGCAAAAAATCCACGAAAAAGCGACAGAATGGATTTTCGCTTTTTCGCTTTTTCGTTTTTCTTTTTTTTTTTCGCTTTTTCGCTTTTTCGCGTTGGGAAAATGCGAAAAAGCGAAAAACCGATGTTTGCTTTTTCGCTTTTTCGCGTTTTTTCTAACACAAAAAAGCGAAAAAGCCAAAAAATACCACGAAAAAGCGACGGAATGGATTTTCGCTTTTTCGCTTTTTCGTTTTTCGTTTTTTTGGCTTTTTCGCTTTGCATTTTTTCGCATTTTTTCGCTTTTTCGCTTTTTCGCGTTGGAAAAAGTGCGAAAAAGAGAAAAAGTAAAATAGGATTTTTGCTTTTTCGCGTTTTTTTTCCAACGCGAAAAAGCGAAAAAAGCGAAAAAGCGAAAATGGCACAAATCAGCCACCATATGTACATGTAATTACCCAAATAACGACAGAAACATATTTGCAGAATAATCTTACAGTGAAATGCGTTCAAGCGTCCGGAATTGCCTTTCGGATCGTTCAAACCACAAATCACGTGAATAGTTTTCAACCAGTCGTACGCGCGTTTATCGGCTCGGGAATAGCGTCAGTCAAACTGTGGGCGGAGTTTAGTAACAGCGATAATCTAGCTGAGGGCGGAGTTTACCTGTTATAGCTGTTGCACATTCAAAAACTTTCGTAATTTCAATCATTAATATACCGCAACAATTAAAAACAGCATTACGTGTATGTATATAGTCATGACCTACAGGTACATAGCCATAGTCACAGGTTATAGTGAGTGGACATTTGGTATCTTAACTTAATAATACTATTTTATTTGAAATCACATGAGCTAGAGAGTCGTTACTTTATACATGTACATGTATATTCCAAAACGTCAAATTATGCTTTCTTGAACTACAATAGAGGGTTTTTAGACACAACTTTATCATAGGTTTGAATAGAAATCTACATATTTATAAGCATACTTTTAAACATTACGATTCAAACAACTAACAATTAGACGTTGGATGTCTGCTTCCGGATGAAACATCTACATTAGGCCAAACAATGTCTGTTTAGGGTTACCCAACCGACCCTAATTTTTTACCCCCGACTCTGATTTTTTTTTCTGTACCAAAAGGGATACTCCAATTAATAGTTTTACTCTAGGCCAATCTAATCTGTTAATACCTTCTTCATTAGTCAAATCTCCAATTATTCATTGTTAAATAAAGAGTGAAGAGTAAAAGACACTAATGTTTAATCATTTTATTGATAAATAGGAGCCATATATCTGTTTAGTAAACAGCTCGCTATTGCATCTGAACTTGACAAAAAATATATAAAATATATATAATAATTTTAAAAAAAAATCGCTACCTACCGACCCTATTTTTTTGCCAATGTAACCCTAAACAAATATATTTTTGAGCTTATATATACAGCTATAACCGTGTATGTTCCAGGAAACGTTTTACGAAGCTATCAAGATATAGTGTTGTTGTCTTTCGATGGTTATATGGTACTATTGAATTAAAAAACATGTTTGAAACTTTTATCTCCAAGTGTATGCTAACAAATCTTTGGTACAAAGGTGTGACCAAGTCAAATCAGTAGATTTCTTTGAAGTCAACATTGTTTGCGCTACACCACATGGAGTCTAACCAATCGAGGTAACTTCCCAGAGATTTCATTGGCTGTCGTAACAGAATGTTACAACATTTGAGGGAGGAGTCTAATCCGGACGCTTGAACGCAGTTCACTGTAATATGAAATGAAGAATAAAGAACAAATAATAATGAATTATAAAAGAATCGCCCAAGACTGTTTTTCACTAATTTTACACATTTTGTGGTCCAAAATTTATATTGTTGACGTAAATTTCATAATCTTGGCGTATTTGTTCAAATATTTGAAGACCTCTTCTTCAAATTACCGTCAATGCTTGTAAACTGTATGGTGAACTTTATATCCATAAACTGGATACAGTAACTACGAAAGACCTTCACGATAGACTAGTGATTTTCGTCGTGTACATGTATATATACCACGTGCCATACGTATACAACAATTTTATTCAAAAGAAACATATTAGTGCATTTTTCCTCGTGATAATGATTGTCAATGTCAAATTATATCTATGTTTTTTTTTAAATATCTTTGTACATATCATAGTTATAATTTTTTCTAGTGTGTTTTTATTATAAGATACTGATAAAATGCCTATTGTTGAATGCCAATCGTTTTCAGTGTTGTTCATGTTATAACACTTACAATTTTATTATTTATGTATCTTTGAAAAAATATTGTATTTGCAAGCCGGTACAGCAAGGACGAACAGTTATGAAATTGTATATACATGCGTCCTTTGTTTAGTACACCCGTGACCAAAGCTTTTGTAATTGTGTCCTTGGCCGTGACATTGCTTGCCGAGGTGAACAAGTACATGTACCTACATTTTTTGTAGATACTGTAACCATATATAGACTAATCCGGATCACTATAACCGTTGTGCGGATCGATTACTATGATCACGTTTAATTTCCGGTCTCGGCGATTTTTACCTTTCGTTTTTCGTTTTTCGTTTGCGTATTTCGTTTTTCGTTTTCCGTTTATCGTTTGCGTTCATCTTCGATAGCTTGCGTTTTGAGTTTTGAGTTTTTCGTTTAAAGAAACGCGTTTTTCGTTCTTCGTTTTTCGTTTGCGTTTTCGTTCGTTTGCGTTTGGTTTATCGTTTTCGTTTTGCGTTTCGCGTGCGTGTCGAGGGAACGTTACACACTGAGATTACACACTGAGGTTGTAGTGAAATTGGAAATATAATGTGTTTGTTTGTATGAATAAGTTAACGTCATATTAACAGCCAGAGTCATGTAAGAATGGCATCATATGTATGCGGTGTGCTTGGAGCGTGTTTTGTGAGACTGTGGTATATCATTTTTTGTCGTCTTGTATAGTGGAACTTTTGCACTTTTTATAGTGCTATATTACCGAAGCATGCCGCCGAAGACAACAGACAACACATCCCATCCGGTCACATTATACTGACAACGGGCGAACCAGTCGTCCCACTCCTATAATCCTTGACAGTAACCACCATTTTTAAAGACTATGGTGTGTAGAACTAAAAGAGGAACATTGCCCGTACCTTACAACGAATATGTCCTTGTGATGGATAAAAAATATGTTAAACAAGAGTCCCATTGCAGAAAGATCACTTGGGCACGCGGCGAACAGTCGGTGGAAAATTTGCTGTGCAAAAATCTGCGAATATTGCTGTCTTTTCTACATAGCAGAAGCTGAATTTAAGACGATGAGATTTTGGAATTTTTGTATGTCGATGTAGGAAAATGTGTGTATTTTGCCGTTTTGCTGTAGGAGGAGTGACCTCGTCTACCCAGGTTCTAGCCTGGGTTTCCATGTGAAACAAAAATAATCAAGGCACGAATAAGTTTCTCAACTTTTATTTAATGATACGAATAATAACAATGCCCCGCTGGGACGACACACAGATGGACCATACAATATATAACACAGTGGAACAGCTACCTGGCTTCGCCAAAGACAAACATAGTTTTATAGACAAACATATATTATGACAGCCACCTAATGACGAGACAGACTCAGCGTGAGCTACTTATATGCCTGCCGAACACACGTAGTAGAAAAATAGAGAGCCTATTTTGTCTACAATTTAACAAATCACATGTACCATCAATATACACAATGTGAGCATAATTACAAAATCACAATTAATTTGATTATACTCCCCATTTTAAAGATCAAGATTATATAACTTAGTAATAAAACACTTCACATTTAATTCATCATAACATGATGGAGATAACGATTTTAGATTATAAGCCCAACAATTGTAAATCGTATCAAAATAAATTTAACATAGAAAAATAAAAAATGTCAACAACTGCCCAACAAATCTCTATATCTGTAACTTATTATACACATCCACATCCAATGTACGTGTATGTAGACACAGAAGATCCTGAATCGACTAATAAGCTAAGATTAGAACCACTTATCCCCACACTTGCAAACAAGTGAACAGTGTTTAACACAATGATGGGCCCTTCACATTTGGGAGCTGATTCTCTGGCCCCGAGACCAGCTCTGTCTAGTTTCCCGACCTGATTATGAGTCTTTCATATGAGTCATATGAGAGGTGTCCTATTTCCCCGCAAACGAAACATTTTCTCTGGGAGAGAGGTAATCTCTCACCATTTTCGTTGTTAAAGTTTTTTTTCCTTGAGTTTAACTTTCTGTTTAACTTTTGAAATTGCTCTTTTTGAACTGCCTGAACAAAACCAGGAGCTTCCGGATTTAAATCCCTTGGTTTCCTCACAGGAATTTGTTCAAATTGCCTAGCCTTGAAAGTCTCAAATTATATGGCAGCACTTATAATGATACGCCTTTGGGGGAAGGTTATCTCAGAAATAACGCTAATTTTGCACACGGAAACTTTCTGAAGGTAACATGTTACAGGCTTGAACGATATTTCGCGTTAACTAGTGACAGATATGTATTTCTTTCATACCTACGGGTGTAATACTGGCTGGTCTAGGCAATACCCTCATGCCGCCTGAGGCTGTATTGCATGGCTACCCATGCAATAAAGCCTCGTGACGTGATGGCGTCAACAAAATTTCTATTTCCTTTTAACATTTTTTTTCTCACAAACTTGACTGGTTTTACTATAAAAGATGCAAACAACGGATTTTTTGTCGGAAATATCACGTAATTTTTCATGAAAAAATTGACTTTCAACCGTGGATTTTTTCGAATCTATTTCAAAATGACGGGATATTATAGATGTAAAATTGCAATAAAACGTGACCCTCGGGTAGAATATCCCTATCCTTCATATCGACATATGAAAGAGTCTTATAATATACAATGTATATTTATATTGTGTAGTGTTGGCCAGATATAAATGGACGGACCATAGAGATTGTATATTCCCATTACCAGGGAAGCTCAACTTTGCTAGCCAAGGGTATTAGTCCGATTCTCTTTCTACTACCCTTGGCATATCTCACGTCAGAACGGGTGGTCCCGCACTGCGCCACCTGCTGGATCACCGCAGTTGCACCCCTTCAATTTACGTAATAAGCAACCAATTAAAAAGCTCGTATCATTGTTGTATGGTTGAAAAAATGGCAGCGCCCTATGAAACACGCGTGTTGTTTGCGACAGATTCAAAATACCAAAGATGAACATGTGTGTGAGTCATTTGTTTATTAGTAAGTTCGGACACCAGTTCTTGTGTTTCATGCAGAAATTCTACAATGTCCAATTTTGTAACGAGATCGCAGTATATCTTTTAATTGTTTAATTTGTGAAACATAAACCACGCAAGTACTTTCCAACCTGTTTAGAGAGCAACATCTCCAAGACGTTCATTTAGCTGGTATAAAACATCTAATTGATTAAATAGATAGTAATATAACTAACATCACAGGCATGGCATGCATGATGACTCATTAGACAAATGTAGGTCACTATCCTATCGCTTCAGTTCAGTTTTGTTGACATATCAAAGCTGCGTTTTCATTGGTCGCCTGAACCTAGCCGCATCCAATCAGAATTTGAAAGCAAAAACACCTGTTCTGAAGTGAGATATGCCAAGGGTAGTAGAAAGGATAATCGGACTAATACCCTTGGCTAGCGAAGTTGAGGGAAGCTATGCATATGTGTTCCTGAATGGATACTACAGGGTATATTCTGTGACTCGGATTATTTATAAATATGTAGATTTTGTGTGAAAGTCATGTAATGTGTAGAGCTGTTGTGTAACTGACTGTTGAGGTCGGTATGGACATTAAAGGCACGTGCACTGTGCCGTCGACCATAGGGATCTGGGAATTAGTTACAGATTATATAATCATGGACCCACCAGAGTGCCCTAAGACCATTTTTAGACGTTTTAGAGGTCTAGATCAAAAAACGATAAAATTATATTCTACATGGTACTATATACGAGAAAGGTGGAAACTCATCGACTCCAAATTTCTAACTCGCCTACATTTAGCGGCTATAAAAACACATTTCTAGTACATTGTCATAAAAACAGTTACTACCGTTGGAAAGAGCGATAATTTTCCTTTAAAAAAAACATCCTACATATCTATCCAAAGTGTCGTCATTAAGACGATAAAAGCCCCATTATGACAAACACCTTGAACGTCATCTTATTAAAATTCATACTGGTGGTGTGGCCGATATAATATGCATGAGGGAGGGTTCGGCTGCAATCTCATTGGCCGGCTATGAAAAGTCCACAGTTGTATATATTTGAAGAGTAACGGCGAAATCCATATATAGATTACAACGTCCTGAAAAGATAGCCTTTTTTTGGAACAGCCAGTTTTACACCCGTAGGTATGACAGAAAAATCTCTCCTGTATAGATCCATTTTGTGACCCTCGGGTGTAGAATATCCCTATCCTTCATATCGACATATGAAAGAGTCTTATAATATACAATGTATATATATATATTGTGTAGTGTTGGCCAGATATAAATGGACGGACCATAAAAACACATGTCTAGTACATTGTCTTAAAAAACGGTTACTACTGTTTGAAAGAGCGATAATTTTCCTTTCAAAATCATTCTACACATCTATACGGCGAAACCTATATATAGATGTACAACGTCCCGAAAAGATAGACTTTTTAGACCAGCCCAGTATTACACCCGTAGGTATGACAGAAAAATCTCTCCTGTATAGATCCAGGTTATCGATTGGACCATTCTTTGCCTAAAATAGCTTTGAAACTAAATGAATTTAAAAAAAGGGTGAGGGATTATGGAAATTTAATAATTCATTACTTTGTGATACATATATTGAATATCTCAATATTATTGATTACTGTATTGATAGTGTTAAAAACAGTACTGTATTCCAGTTTATAACATTGAAAACTTAGAAAATATACCAGACTCCGAATTACAACTTACTATACATGATCAGCTATTTTTAGAAACTATGTTTATGGAAATAGGAGGGAAAATCATTTCTTATTCTTCTTACAAAAAACCAACAAAATCTTACTGAGCGTGATATTAAAAAAGTTATATAGGAAATGAAGGAAGATGACTTGGTTAAAAAAGATTTGAATAATAAGAAAAAAGCATTATAAGCAATAGGGTTGGCAAAAATAAAAGGTAGCTTGGTTCGCTCTAGAGCAAGATGGATGGAGGAGGGGAAAACCTACAAATTATTTTTATGGTTTTTAAAATCGGAATTTTACATCTAAATTTGTCCAAACCTTTATACTGATAATGGTGTTTTGACTAAACAAGAAGATATTTTGGAAGAAGTACGTAACTTTTATAGAAAACTTATGTGATTTGCCTGGTAATTTACCAATAGATTTAAAAACAAACTTTCTTTGTGATTGTAAGGTTCCACAACTGCCCCTACCTGAGTCAAATAATTAAGAAGGGGAAATAATTTTTTGAGGAGGCGAGTAAAACACTAACGCATATGAAAAATAAAACAGTCCTAGATCTTATGGTTTCACTACTGAGTTTTTGTTTAATGTTTGTGGAAGCAAATAGGTCATTTTGTAGTTAGATCGATTAATTATAGTTATCGAAATATTGGATTATTACTTGTATTCCAAAAGCGGACAAACCGAAGCATTTTATGAAAAATTGGAGGCCTATATCATTGTTAAATATTGTTTACAAAATTGCATCAGGAACTATAGCATACAGGATGAAAACTGTTTTGAGTTAGTTAATAGATAAATGCAATATGCAAAGGAAAAAAAGATATCTCTGGGATGTTATTGATGATAGATTTTGAAAAAGCATTCGACTTCTTTTTCATGAGATTTCATTAATGAAGTTTTAAATGGTTTCGGTTTTGGTAGAAGAATTTTATCTTGGGTGAAAACTCAGCATAGAAATGCTTTTTCTTTGGTCAATCAGGGTGGTAATTTATCTTTTTCTATTGATATTAAACGAGGGTGTCGTCAAGGTCCAATTGCTCAATATTTGTTCATACTTTATGCAGAGATCTTCGCTATTAAATTAAAAAAAATATTGATAATGTAAAGGATTAGATGTCAATAATTGTCCAATTTTAGTATCTCAGTACGCAGATGATACATCACTTATATTAGATGGATCTGGGAATCTCTGACAGAGACAATTAGGGAATTGGATGGTTTTAATAAAATTTCAGGGTATAAAAATGAGTTTTAATAAATTTAGGTAAAAATAAATGTGGATAAAACAAAGTAATTAGGATAGGTCATAAAAAGTTAAGTCAATATTATTTTCTACTTCATATGGGCTAGTGGGGAAGAAGCATATTCAAACTTCTAAGAATTGATTTTAGCGTAAATCTTCATAAATTCCAAATCTGAATTTTGACCAGAATCCAATTAAGCTGAAATCTTTGATAAAAAATTGTAGTAGGAGGTCTTTAACTCCTATTGGTACGATTCATATTATTAAATCATTACTAGTATCACAGTTTAATCATCTTTTTATTGCTCTTCCCAATCCAAATGAACATTTTATTAAGTTGAATAAAATTTTATTTCAATATTTATGAAATGGTGGATCTGACAAAATTTAGAGAGATAGTGTAGTTTAAGATTATTTGAATAGGGGCTTGAAGATGATTAATATTTATGCTTTTATTTCCTCTTTAAGGCTTAACTGGATAAGAAGGTTATTCCAAACTACAGAGAAATGGCAATCCATCTTCAAAACTTACATTAACATTGACTTAATGGCAAATTGGGTAGTGAATATATACTTGTTTGTATGAATAAATGTAAAAATCAGTTCTGGAAGTATGTCTTCAAATCATGGTATACATATAATTCAAATCAAGAAAAGTTGGGAAATATTGAGTCTGTCTTGAAATTGCATTCTTGGTATAATAAACAGATATGTGTGAGAGGGAAATCCATATTTTATAGAAATTGTTATAATAAAGTTGTTGTTCACATTTGTGATGTTAAGAAAAATATTTCCACAGGTTCCTTCCTCTCTCTGAATGAGTTCTCATAGAAACACGGGATAACTACAATTATCATGGTTTTTTTCATAGTGAAAATCTGTGATTTTTGTAAAAACTTTTATTTTGGACTTTTTCTTTATAATTCTCTATTTTTGTAAATAAAAGGTCATATTTAGTAAGAAAAAGGTATTACATACAATAAAGCTGACACACATGTATCTTGAGAAAGATGTATCCCATACTTTCTTGTGTAATTATTCTAAATTCTTGAAATAATTTCTTCGATGCATTTTGATTTCTAATTCCTTTTTCTTAATAAATATGACCTTTTATTTACAAGAAATAGAGAATTATAAAGAAAAAGTCTAAAATAAAACTGAAATTATTTCAAGAATTTAGAATAATTACACAAGAAAGTATGGGATACAATCTTTCTCAAGATACATGTGTGTCAGCTTTATTGTATGTAATTCCTTTTTCTTACTAAATATGACCTTTTATTTACAAAAACAGAGAATTATAAAGAAAAGTCTAAAATAAAACTTTTTACAAAAATCACAGATTTTCACTATGAAAGTTTCACACCGGCAATTAGAAAGGTAATTTTAGTGGTTAAATTAGGTATGGATAATGCTGCTATTCCATTTATACCATTGAATTTAATTCTATTGTTTGAGCATACAAAACTGAAAGGCTCCACGATTTTTTACAATAGATTGGTAAAGAATAACCTATCACCATCAGGGAAACTGAAATGGAACAAGATATTTGATGATTTGGATGATAATTGGGTAAATATTTATAAAATTCCTTTTCACGTCACCATTAACACAAAGTTTCAGTGGTTTCAGTTCAGAGTAGTTCATCATATTCTGACAACTAATTCTTTTTTATTTAAAATTGGCTTAGTTACCTCCCCTTGGTGTATATTGTGTACATGTAAATCTGAAAGGGAAACCATCACACATATTCTATGGGATGTAATGAAGTCCAAACACTGTGGCAACGTTTTGAATCACTATCACAAGCATTACTCATACCTTTTGCAGTGAATAAGAAGTCTTTTATATTTGGTGTAATTTCTGATAATTAGCCATACATTAATAAGGTTGATAATGAAATAATTATTGTTATTGAACAGTATATTTACAAAATGCGATGCTTTCACAACTCATTACATAATAATTCCTCAAAGATGCTCCACCGCTGACAAACGGTATTTTTTCTCTATCAAATACAGGAGCAGGCGATTTAGTATTCTTCTTCGGTTACAAAAGTTACTTACTTTACATCATTACCACCATTGAAAAGTTTGAGCTTCTCATTTCACTTCAAGATAAAAATATCAAAAATATTTTTGCGCCTTAAAAAAAATCCCATGGCACTATATCCTATATGGAATGAATTTATGATCCCGCATGCACCAAAAGCAAAATAAATTATTTCGTATTATTTTTTGTGTAATACACAATTAAACACCAATTATAGTTAAAATAATGAGTATCGTTTATGGTCCGTCGGCGAGGGAGCATCTTTAATTAAAACTATACAAGATCATTATCAAGTTCAAAAATATATTGCTACTAGTAAAGGTGTTTCAATGAATGAAAAGTTTGTTTTAGAGTGGCGTAAATTAAAAAAAAAACTCGTAGAATTTTCTTAATTTTATTTATTTATATATTTATCTCTCTTGCTAAAAGCTAGGTTTACACTATGTTCCCGGCGACCACGGTCGCCCCGTTTGCCCGAAACGTGGTGCGCCGTGGAATTTTGGCTATTTTTGTCTCTGTCTTTCAAGTTAAGCTAGGTCTTGTGAAGTTTTGTCACGGTCTTTTACGGATAACGTGATGGACCGTGGATATTAAGGCATCTACGAAAGTCTGATGCAAAATGACGGTCGTTTATATTTGGAGCAAATGAAACAATAAATATTTTAAGCTCAAATATGAATTTTTCAGCATTTTTCATATTTGGCTTGTCGCAGCAAAAATTGTTCCCAACAACACACAAATACAGTTTTTCACCTCTTAATCAATTTGTTAAAACAACAACAACTACATCAGAGATTTGTTATTTCCAATTTGGTTTACAAAACATCACCGGATGCGGCATATGATATTTTTTCACAAACCGCTAAAACACTACCGTTTCCCTGGTGCTCTTGGGAATTTCCTGAATAGAACATTTGACGATTTATTATCATTATACAAATTTGAAAATTTAAAGTTGGCTGAATATCTAAGTGGGAACTAAAAATAATCCATTTTCATCGAAATTTTGTAGATAGAAGCCTCTCAAACTGTCTGCAAAACACCACCTATAATAGTGGGTATCAAATTAATTTCCGTAAATACCATGACCTTTTCGAAAAGACATATTGTGGCTTTTAGAATGGTCCATCTGTGTATAAACGCAAGATTAATAAGATGGTTACTTGACAATATTTCTTTCACTAGTTCTTAATTGCTAATCATTTTCTTGTGTGTGCTTTGCTCGCCAGTAGTGGTCGTCTTCGACCTCCGGTGGACTGATGTGACAATTACATTACGGGATTACAATCGTGGTATAATTTGTTTCCAAACCTAGTTTCACCATAGATTCACATATCGTATATGATGTTCCAGACTTCCCCGGCATGAAGGAAAAAAGGACACCTAGATCAACATTTCTGCGGAGGGTTGAGTTGGTTCTCCTTAATTCGTGGTTAGGCGGCACAGGTAATAAATGAGGCGCACCCTGCCAGTGAAGTTTCACTTTGGAGAAAAGCACTTTAGAGGGAACTTTTTTACTGGAGGTGTCTTCAATGGTCTCTTTGCGCATACACCAGATGTGGACAAGCAACCAGCACCTTTTTCAAGAGGTGTGGAAAAGGCTAGACCGAAAAGAATTTTAACATTTATGCCCTCATTAATTACCTCGATGTAATCACCAGTGCCATTTAGTGGTTGCACGATGGGTCCACAAGATTGAGAATAGTACTTCCTCATTCCCCCCCCACGGAACCCAATATTGGGACCTTATGTGCTTAAGAGAACCAATTCCACCATTGGAAGAATGTGCATCTGGTGTAATTTCCATTATGGCGGAGAAGTCTGAAACAGCAGATATATACGTACGATATGTTAGATCTGGAAAAAGTGATCCCAACTATCCTGAAACTTGTGATGAACTTCTGGTCAGGGAAGTGGGTCATAAAAGGCTAGAACATACACTGATAATGCAGTCACATTTTCGACGAATTTGACTTACTGATATCTCGAACTCTGATTCGGACAGCATGTACCAGCTGGGTTATCATTGAGAAACCAGTGTAAAGACATATTAGTGACATGGTAGTACCATATTGACTTTTTGCTTATGCATTGCATATGGAAATAAACAGGGATGTGCTCATTTTCAAGAGACACAAAACACTGTGGGAACTGATTTTAATGATATTAACGGAAATACTAGGCTCTAGACTTTGGTTACATTTGTTACGATAATCAGTAGGTGTTGTGTTAGTTTTGAGACGCTGCTAATTATATTAAATTTTGGGTTATAACAATAATTCTTTTTTTGCATTGTCTATATATTTTTGTTGTTGCGGTTTTAACACGATTGATAAGAGGTCAAATAAGCTGATTGTGATAATTTATTTATACAAATAATTCCATGAAGCAGCGAATATTGTACCAGGCCAGGCAATGATACTCCATCATATATTGCTTGCAACGTAAGACCGTAATAAGACGTAACAAGCCGTATCACGTCGGGCTTTCAACACAAGCGTGAACGCGCATCAAAACGGTTATCATCGACCTTGCCTTGCCGTCAAAACCTTGACAAACCTGAATAAAACGGCACAAAACGTGCAGCCAATCTGCATCAACCGTGATAAAACGTAGAAAAACGCAGCAGCACGTCACAAAACTTGAAATCACTGTGAGCTTCCGGGGAACGTGATTGCTGCCCGTTCCACCACAACGGAACGACCTTGTACTGTTGTTTTGTTAACCGAGTTTTATACGTCCTGTGTGTTCACCATCTGTACCGTGACTGACGTGGCAAATTTTTTGACAGTTTAAAAATCTGGCACGACATTCACGGTAATCACGACCGCTCACGTTTTTCTATCACGTCCTTCTGCGTTGTCTATGGTGGTCTGAAACGGGGCTGCCGTGTGAACATAGTGTAAACATATAGCTAGCACACTATTTTAATTCTACTTATTGCGTATCATACAAATTAAACCTTGACAAGGCAAAAAAAAAAAAAAAATGGCTAGTCTACCATCCCCTTTTTGTTTAATTATTATCTCTTGTTATGTTTTACCTTTCTTCTTATCTCCCTTTTTTCCCTTTTTTGGTTTATTTTCCTTTCTATCAAAAAATGCAATACACATGTATTTCTTTTAATATCAATTTTTCGACAATAAGTTATGTATGTAACATGAATTATTTCTCCACATAAGCTTTACAAAAACAAATAATAAAAATGAAAATAACAACAATTGTTTGGAAATGAAAGATGTGTGTAAGGTAGATGAAAATGATGATTGGAGTGGAAATCATAGCTAATGCAGTGTTGTTTATAAATGAATAAAGCTATAAATAGAGTACTGAGTGAATTAATGTGGTTTGAAGATGTGATAATGACTTAAGGATGTATGGAATGATGATGATGGAGATAGTATTTTGTACATAAGATTGATAATTTAGAGGAGGTGAGATGGTAACAGTGAAATGATTATAAGGAAATAATTACGTAATGTGTATTGTATATGAAAACCGGAATAAAAAAATCAGTTATAAAAAAAGAGTCCCATCGCCTTAAAAGGAAAATTCAGTAAAAAAATGTGCATATTTCAGACACAAAACAGTTCTAATAGACATTAGATTAGTTGGTTTTACTGTGATATGCCAGAAAAGCCTACTGCAGTAAAATGTATGTGAAATGTTCAAACTCGCTTACTGTCCGCCATTACAGAGTGGTCGGATGTCTTGTATGCTGAACCTTATCCATTGCCAGTGTAGTAAAAAAACTTTTTTCTAAAAATACTCAAATCGCTCTTACAGTAGTATGTTTACCTTATTAGATTCATGCTCTTGCCTAAAAATGATTTTAACTCCTCAGTGGTTATGTATGTAGTCTTTGTTTAACACTCGATAAACGATTTGGAACTTCAACATTATCAACCAAAAGACTTTTCGATGTCATGAAATTTGTCAATATTACATGTTATATGTTCATAAGGAATGTAGAACAATACATTTATGTCATATTTTGTTCGTGGTTATGTAACAGAATTAACCTCAATGAATTGTCCCTTTAACGGTCACATGATATTTGATACAAATTAGTTGTGTCATTCACTAGCCAACTGATGCCTTTTGTTCCATTTGAGAACAACGTAAAATATTTACATAACATATAGTAATCAAGAGCATCAAACCAGTAATAATTGACAGGTTAACATAGGTCCTCGCTTCGATGGATCTTATGTTAGGAACGAACAGTCCTTACATGTACCTGCTCACATCCTTGATATAACGGTGCATTGTAGTTGACTGTGTGGCTTTGAATTTGGGCGTCGCTCAATCTGTCGTCTTCAAAGGAAGTTACGGGGGTGGGGTTGCAGTAAAAATGGAAATATAAGACGAACGATGCCCTTACCATACAACTCCGATTAGCTCACCATTTTGACAATGAGAGTTCACAAGTACAATATTGACTCAGTATTTCTAAAAAGAAAAACATCGAGTCATACATGTATGCATATTAACGGCCTCCAAGGGACCACTTATTAGAAAATAATTGAAAATCAAGCTATAACCTATATCATATCATATACTTGGCAACTTCAGCAAAATAGATAAAAACGAAAAATAACCATACTGTAAACCTGAGATAATCCGATCGGGTAATTCAGGTAACGGATTTAATTACTGACTAAGTAAATGGATCCACAAAATCAACGGTCTGAGAAATGCGCAATCCGAAAGATTTTGGTTGGGAACGCATTATCGAGAGTTCAGCGTATACACTTATGAGATACCTTATATTTTACATATGTCTTGCTGTTAGAAAGCTTATGATTTATCCTTTATTTATAGGTTCTTCTATCGGCCGGCTTCACTCATTCCAGAAAATAAGACCTATGATGTCATGCTCATTGGCTATTTGAGAGGCGGAACTACTTTCTTGGGCGAGGTGCTAGGATTCAGACGTGTTAATTTCTACATATATGAACCGCTTAATACACTTCAGATATGGGGGCATATGGACAACGGGGTCGTGTGTTATATGAATAACAACACTTGCAGGTTTGTATAGCCAATCTATAGGGGCTGATATTTAATATACTTAGTTACATTAGTATGATAACCATTCCTTTTTAGTTTAATTAGAAATTTTACGACTCAGATGGGATATATCAATATTTCTCTACGAATAATTAAGCTGTCTAAATTGAATCTTTACTCTCATATATCTCTCCCAAACTATGTATCGGTGATCTATGTATTGAGATAATGGCAGCAAGCTTTGAAAACATGTTTTAATGCAACTGATTCAAAATACCAAAAAATAACATATTCGTGAGTTATTTGTTTATTTGTTCGAAAACCAATGTTTGTGTTTCATGCATCAGTGGCCAATTTTATCACGAAATCGAAGTCAGTCTAAATTGTTTAACTTTGTAAAACAGAATCCGCTGTTATATTTGCTTTGAATATATCTTTGGAGAGAAACGTCTCCAATTACTTCATTTAGCTGATCTAAAACATTTTATAATTGACAAAATTATAAATATGACGTCACCTGAAACTGTTTGTTGAAAAGCATGGGATGTCTCCAGGGTCACTGTCATCACTTCTTTCCAGTATTGTTGACATATAAAACGCGTTTTGATTGGTCGGTTGAACCTCGCCGCATCCAATCAGGATTTTCGATTTTGACGCGAAATTCTCCAAGGGTTTCAGGAACAGTGCACTGAATACCCTTTGCTAGCGAGTTTGTATTGAATATGCAATGCACACATTGCCGGAATAACATGTAGAGATGAATACCCTACATAAAATTAGTATATTTGAAGTATTTTTTCTGTAATTAAGCAAGACATTTATTACAAGTAATGCTATTTTATTTCAGTAATAAAACCAGCATGACTGATGATACTTTTCTGAACGTTATGCGGGGAATATACAACTGTGACAGTCAGAAGTATCAACACATAATGCAACCATGGCAATATTCTAAATCCATAGGGTTGACTCAGAGAAATCGCTCCGTGTGTCATCAACAGGATTTATGCTTTAATAAATACCTGAATGAGTGTCCAACTGCAGTATCCAAAGTGAGCAAAGTTCCAAGGCTAAGCATCGGTTTGGCATTAAAGTTATTACACGAGTTCCCTAATCTAAAGATAATTCATCTTTTTAGGGACCCAAGAGCGATACTTAATTCAAGAGATAAGGCTAGAAAGGCGGGGTGGTGGGCAACCTTTCTTGGAACGATGTCATTATGTGAGAAAATGAGAACTAATATTCGTGAATCGTCTGCATTGGAAAGAGTATACCCTAAAAGAATATACACCGTTTATTATGAAAATTTGGTACAAAATGTCTCTGGAAGTATAGCTGAAATTTACAAGTTTCTAGGTTATTCGTTTGATGAAAAAGAGAAATTCCGTCTTAAGGAAATGACACAGGCATCAACGGATGGAAAAGACACAGACACTCGTAGGCGTAATTCCGCATTAACTGCACGTGAATGGAGAAACAACATTGACATCAGAGTCCTTGATGAGACTAATACGGCTTGTTCTGATATTTATCAACGGTTGGGTTATCCGCAATTAAACAACGAAAAAGAGCTAAGAAACATCAGTATTCCACTGCGAGTTGACAATCAACATATAAACAATTAATGAAAAATGACATCGTTACGGTTACATGTATTTGATACGAATCTACTAAAATGGTATCACATAATTTAAAAAAAAAATATTATAATAGGATTTAAGATGGCGTATGATGATAGAATCAAGTCCATATCTAACAACAGAGTAGGCTTTTCAATTTTAGTAGATTTTAATTTGATAAAAACTTTCGACTTTTTTTTTCTCGAATTACTTTTGGATAAAATGAAATTGTTTGAGATGTTATCATGACGTATGCAGCAGTATTATTTTCGGTAACTACTTTTAATTCGTACAGTATTTTTAGTATGTCGATATTCGCGGGTCACAAATACGCCATGCGACATGATCGTTGGGGCGCGCAGAAATAGCTCGTGTGAGCGAGAGGGACTGTTTGGTTGAATGTGACCTAACGTGTGTCAATTAGGTGCTGTCCTTATATGGTATTGACCTATTGTCTATGCCGAGTAAATGATGGGTAGCAAGTTTGGGTATTGGTCATTATGGGGTTAGACGGCCATGCGGCAACATCTCCATTTATTATAAAGTGATGGAATATGTGCATGTTTAGGATATCAAAGAAAAATCAATGCATATTTTATCAATGCAATTTTAAGTACTTATTTGTATTTTAGATATTACTAAAACAGTAATATGTATTTAGTTTATTTGATTATGGTAATCATTTTATAAACAGTAATTGTCAAGTAACATTTAGGCACATCTTAATGTCGAACATGATGATTAGGACGGACGGAGAGTGATTCAAGCGTATTCGTATTGTTTTAACTAATTGTATTTTTTTATTTGAAAAGTTCTATAACGAGTAAAACGTGAAATGTTCATGCCAGCTCGTTATACAAATGTCCGAGTATAAGCCTCTTCACACTGAAGAAATTGGTACTTTTAATGTTTAATATATATAAATAATGTATGTGGAAATAACATATTTATATATAGATGTGGTTAACTGCTATTGTATATGATCATGGAAACGAATGCAGCAGGCTACACTGGCTAAATATTAGTTGGACATAAAGTAATGTATAGATACAGCTGTATAAGTGTATACATAGATAGGTAATTGCATTTATTTAATAGTAATGTGATGAAATTCATGAAATAGTGAAAACACCATTTGAGTCTTCGTTTGTGGCCGGAAGCTTCTACTATTAAGTATAGTTTCAACAAAACAAAACAAAAACAAAAAGATTTCAATTTGGAGATTAAAACTTTGATAACTTTTAGACTTCTTTTTTCTTGAAATCGCTATTGAATAAAACGCTACAATATGAGAGGGTATTACAAATAAATAAGAAGTAAACATCAATGTATTTGAAATAAATAATCACTCTATGTTGACAAAAATGCTTCGGAATTGTTGTTTGTGATCAAACATTACAATTAAATGCATTGATATGTTATCATTTAATTTCGTAGTTGCGAGTCTGTAAAGCGGTACTCGGTCACTTGCTAAGACAAATGAAACAATGGATAGTGGATATTTTTTCGCCAATTTGATTCATTCTATACTTTATTTTGTAATCTAAAGTTATAAACGGCGTCATGGATAGCAACTTGAACTACCAGTGACTAATGAAGTTTTGAGTGTTAACCAGCATTAACATTTCAGACACTTTTCGTGAGTTGATCTGCTGTTCATCACCGAAGAATTGAGACATCCGCCTAATATTTTGCACTATTTAATGTATTCTGTCTGACTGTCATTATTTCAAGCACCATCACATTTTTATAAATTAATCCAATAATATACATGTAAAACACATAAATACATATTAATGGACACAATATCTTTTACTTAATCGTATTTTGAAGTTGTAGGGTGATCAGTTAAAATTGTATAGTCACTTGCATTGTTTTGAAACTGGCGATGTATAGTTGCTTGTGAGGACATTTGTATAGTCGATTGTTAGAAAGAGGAAATATATTCAGTGATCAAAGGCTCTGAAGCTAACAAATTAAACAAATCAGTCTAACAGATAACAAGTCCACTATCAATTCAAACGTTTAGTCAACTTTGTTGCACAGATCATATATAGTCATTTACAATTTAGTTGGAGTAAATGCCACAAAAATGCAAAAGAATGCACCACGTTGATACTTCAGGTATAACTTCGATTTCCATGGACCAGTCATTACTTTAAACAAAATGTCAGGAATTACGAAAACAAATCCTTCTAGAAACTTCCTTCTTAATCCTAATAAAACTGAGGAAATTTTACTTTTGTAATGACAATATTTGGGACTTAATTTTTTGTGGAAAACATTTTAGATTTTAGTAGTTTTTTCATAGTTTTGAGATCTTTTTAATTCAAATTGCTAAAATGTCTGATCACCATTCAATGAAATTTATAAATCAATTTATAAAAAAAAAAAAAAAAAAAAAATAATTAATAATAATAAAATATCCTAAGGAAATCAAATCTATGTTAAAGCAAGATCCTCTTTTGAAATTTATAAGTCTTTTATTTTACCTCGTTCTTGAATATACAAAGAGAAGTTTTGGACGGATGTTCTCAGGCTAATTATTAGCGGATTAATCCCGTGTTATACAAGAAAATGAATCATAATTATTTTTGAAACAAATTAAAAGAAAACTACAAGTTACTGTATAAGTCCCATGCTAAATAACTTATTACCACCTACTAGGCTATCATAATCCTTATACTTTATGTAATAATTGTGAAGTTTTGGCCAAATTCCAATTATCGACCTCCACTTACAAACAAAATCTTTTTCGTTCCCACTACTGTAAAGAAGCTCGAAACAAACTTAGTAGCTCTTTCTCGGTCTATATCTATGAGCTACCCTAATGTTACTTATTAATTATGGAAGAAAGGAAAATTTAATATTATACATACTAAATTAAGTCATCAGTGGTAGTTCTCTAACTGATGACCTATTTCCTTGTAAATTTGGCACCAATTCATATTTGTATAAATTGAGGATACACTTGTGTAAAATGGCATACCATTTCTTTTTTGTATGTTAAAAATTATGCTGCTGCTGCCATACAGAAATGCTCCAAGTTTTTAAATGATTTTAGATTTACAAAAGTATAAATTAATATATTACTTTACTTATGGAAATGAAACTTGTCTCTGGGAAGTAAACTGTCATGTAAATTTGATATTTTTGAACTTGTGCATTCATTTATAAAGTCAACACCAGAAGATTTGGAATTCTACTAATATTATAATACAGAATTATATATCTTGGTTGTTATATACTCAGACACAATATACCCGTCAATTATTATTTATAACCTATAGTATGTATGTCAAGCACCTGTAAATATTATATGTTGAGTTGAAGAAAGGCTTCAAAAGTAAGAAATAAACTTCCTAAACCATATGTACATTAATGACCAATAAGATATGTTTAACAAGTCAGAATGGTAACATGGAACCGGTCCATGGGTCCTTTATCATCAGAACCATCTAGAGTCCTGTTATGAGCAGGTTTCTGCAAGGGTTGCCCAAACATCTAGTTGAAGCAGTCCCCATCATGCAAACTGAGCTGGTTTGCACAACTCCCCTGGCCTGAAGGTAACTAGTAAATTCAGAATTCAATACCCCAATCTTTGGCATGGAAATGTAAGCCATTTTTTAACCCAATTCTCACATCAGGTTCATAAAGCGTTTGTGCGAATTGGGTGTTTCAGTATCATGCACTATAAGACAAAAGATTCTATTAGGGAATTTGTTGGCCCTTGTGCAGCATTTGTCAAAAACCTGCCACACAATCTGTTGAAGATAAACATTTTACATTGTTAACAGGGCAGCTTGGTAAAGTAAGAAAAACAAAAGAGTATGAAGATAAAATGGACAATTTTATGTGTGACTGATCTGCTTTTGACTATTTTTCATTTCTGTCCTATCTTTATCTGCCCAATCCTGATGATATTTCTGGGTTGTTTAAAGTATATGACACTACAGATAGGAGAACCTGGGGGACTGACAATGGAAATTTTATGACGAAACAGTTTCGCCTAAAGGTTCGTCCAATACATGTTTTTTTTTTTTTTTTTTTTTTTTGTTTTTTTTTTTTTTGTTTTTTTTTTTTTTTTTTTTTTTGGGTTTTTTGATTCCATTTTTTGCGATGGTAATCAGTTTAACCCCAGAGTTGTGGCTCCTATAGTATGTATGGAAATTCAGGAGTAGTAGGTAATAAGTCTGGTCAAAAACAAAACAGATGTCTGTAATTTCATGTTAAGACTAAATGATAGAGCTTGTATAGCCATCTTACCTATTCTCATGATTACCAGAGTTTTTAGTTAAGTTAATACAGATATTATCAGTGGTTGTAGTCGGTATTAATTTTTCAGCTTCCCTTTTACAATTGTTTGAACCACCAGCCCTTTTAGTTATACATTGTGGGCGTGAATGATGTAGCACAGGTTAATATCATGTGAATTGAGGCATAGGCTAGATATTAAGTGGTTTGTAGACGAATTTTATCAGGATTAAGTTCCCCAACCATAGACATGGTGTTGTCAGCCATTTTTACCTCGCATTAATTGGCGGGGTGAAGGTTAATTTACAGTTAAACTTATTCCAGTGAGAAATCTTAGCCAGATAGGGTCCTTGCAATGGTAGGTTTGGGGGGGGGAGGTGGTTTGGTTCACATTGAGACTCCAGAAAATAACTGATAAGAACTCAATTTTGTTTTCGAATGTGTTCACTTGAGTGGATAGTAATCCTTTTTTTGTATCGTTTGCAGACATTTTGAAACATAGCACAGAAAGATTTACTTTCTCCTTTTGAGGCGAAATTAGGCACTATGGGGGCCTGGTTGCCTTAGTTTTAAGCAAATGAAGTTTTGTTAATAGTTGTGGTGCAACTTTTCTTGTTCAGTTGGTGCTTGCAGACAGGACAATCATAATCAAAGAAAAAAAAAAAAAAAAAAAAAAAAAAAATTGAATACAAAATTTATTGATTGATTTTGTTTTGCTAATGCGCAGTTGATTTGTATTATTTTTGGGAGGAAGAGTTTTTGATATCTGCTGGATTTATTTGTGGTCGCCCTAATACTCCCAAATTTTGGTGGGTGGCGGTGTCACCACTTTTATGCGATTTGCATATTTATTGTGCGTACATATTGTTTTGGTTACCTTTCCCAGCAGAGCAATTGGCTCATTTTTGACATCATGCATCTACCTCATATTTTGTTATTTTTTGGCACATATTTCGATATGGCTTGGCACTTATTTGTATGGTTCATCCTTGTTTTTCTAGCATTTTAATATGCCATTTTTGATATGGCTCTTACGCAGCCAAAATTTAATTTTATATTTGCCATCTTTTTCTTTTGGGAATTTTTTTTTTTGTCCTGACTGTAACGCATATACTGTTGGCGGTGACAACATCTAATGTTGTGTCATTTTGCGATTGTTGCAGCGATTGATTTTCGCAATTTCTTATCATCAGCGAAATACGCAAAATCTAATCGCACGCGTAAATATATATTGGGTTCAAATATACCTTGTTCATCGAGCTAAACACCATTAGAGAGACCAGATGACCCTAATGACCAAGTGACCTTCATACATAGATCACCCCAAGTAAAATTTGTCCCTAGTACCTACAGTGTACATGTATTATACTGTAGTAATTTGAAAGGATTTTAAATTTTACAATTTATGGTTGATGCCATCAAACTCGCTGTTTTTTTAATGTCATGGTATATATAGATAGTAGATTTGCTGAGGTGTTATAATCACTATTTCTTTATCGATTTAAATGAACATAGATTGGTATGTTTATTTATTAAAGATTATTTCATTGTTTATTTTGAGAACTGTACAGGGTACTAGTTTATAACAGTATTTCACACGAAAATTGTATTTGTGTTTGTTTCTTTAATTTGGGACAAGGAAGAAATTCCAACCGTGTGGACAAAACAAAATTGTCAAATTTTCGAGGCGATCTGCCCCTTTATCAAGACATACAAAACAAACGCGATTACATGTTCTTCAATTTGTAAATAAAAGAGTTACCTGCTGTGAATTTAAAATGTTCATAAATATGATAGACTAGAATGCTGTAAACATACGAATTTTAGGGGTAGTTTTATTAGGGATTCAGGATGGAAATCCCTATTGTTTTGTTCTGTTTTTTCTTATTAGGGATTTCAATTCAGGATGGATATAGCTATTGATTTGTTTCTGGGGTTTTTTCCCTCCTTCTTCTTATTTTTATTAATAACAAGCTATCCGATATTTATATATATATATATATAAAATAAGTTGACATTCCTTTCATAGAGAAATATTTATCTAGTTTAGATGTCAGCAAAGCCACAGGGTTTGATAATAAAAGCGCAAAATTTTTGAAATATTGTGCTAAGGCTATTTAACCAGTTGTCTGTAAATTACTAAATATGGGCATTGACACAAGCTGTTTCCCTCAAAACTGGAAATGAACCCAAGTAAACCATCTATTTAAAAAGAATGTGAAAAAGGCCATGTGTAAGACGAGCTGCTTAGCTCAACATGTAATCAAGTTTAAATAAAGTCTATTATTGTTATTATTATTACAAGCTAACCGATACTTACATAATATATAATTCATTTTTTTGCAATTTTGAGTCATGTGGACATGACGTATATAGGAATTATTTTACATGATGAATAATTTGCGTGCCCCTGTGCTTGGGCGGAGGTGACTAATATTACATTTCACGGTCCCGGAATAGCAGTTGAGATGGGTTGTTTTTATCTTGTACACACGTGCCTTCCACATATTTGTCATAGAGAAATTTGAGATGTTCTTTGTTGTTATATAAATTGAGGCAATGGTGTCATTGATAAGCTTAAGTAGATATATTTCATATCAAGCTGTCGATATATTGTCAGGTCGTTTAATTGTGATAATATCTTTATGTTATTTATCTTAATTACATCCGGGTTTACCTTTGGAAAATGGTCATTTTATTATAAAAAAAACCCATGCCTGATTTATGAATATCAGTTGGATCCCCAACCTTCAAAGCGGTCACTAAGGAAATTTCTTGAATTACCAAATACGTAGTGAACTGTGTGTGAACATTATTCAAATTCGGAACTTTTATATGGTGGATCGCCATCTACGGACAACTAATTCGGTGTCTACATATTGGATTACCAATACGAGTGAACTTTCATTTTAATTCTGTGAAATGTGCCACCATTTCGTTTATTTATATTATAAGAATCAAATACAATTAAGAAGCAAATACCAATTGAATTCTTCGTTTTGTGTCTTGCAATTTATATCATTACCAACGGTCCGAACTGAACTTGAAAACAACACGCATTTTCTTTATTAAATATTCATAATTCTTAATATAACTGTCGAAAACATATATATCTCGATCAAATTATCGATGAAAAGTTATATACATATGTATAAGACCACGATCGAGTGTATTGTGGGTAGCGATAGGCCTAGGACGTCTCCTTGCAGGCGGTGTATGGCAGTTTTCAAATTATTATTAGCCTATATGAAATAAAAATTTGTTTTAATGTCTAGGAGACAGGAGTCATCTCGTCTTTCCGTGTCGACACCAAAATACAACTAACAGGCCTGTTCAACGATACATTTACGTCCTTAGCCTACTGTAAGATACTGACCGTGTATCCGATGTAAATCCTCAGATATATAATTATTTATTTTGTAGTAGTAGCTACATGTACATGTAGCCCTCACCAGATTTTGTGAATAGTTTGAATGGGCATGTTTGCATGATATATTAAAAAAAGGGGGAAAAATGCAGCCAGTGGTGAGAATTGAAAGATCAGAAGATCTGCACGTTAACACTAAGCCAGATTTCTGTTTTTATATACAGTGATCTTTTTTTATAAGAAGCAGATAACATTGTTATTTTAATCACCTATCTTTAATAGCTAATTTTTGATGATGTATGATATTTAGTATTTACTAATAGGAAAAAAACTTTTGTAAATGCAATGTGCATGTAGCTGTTGTTTTAACATGAAGAAAAGTGAAAAAAATTATAACAATACTTTGATCACAAAGTTTTTTGTTGTTCTTTGATATACCTGGTATACGATAATCTTTGTTGGTTTGTTTGATTGATTGATTTTTTTGCCGAAATACTCAAACGTCGTGATCGGTGAAGACACCCCTGAGATTTCGCCAAGACGAAGCACGTACAGGCTCGTGTTACGTTGATAAAACGGAGAAAACGACAGTTTTTATTTTATAAAATTACCATGAAATATCAAAGTAATATGCAGTGATAAATTGTACAATACTATCTTTTTTAGATTATATCTTTCGATCGAGCCTACTGCGTATGCATCGTAAAATATATTCTACTAAGTTGCATGAACAATCACGAGAACTGCAGGTACAATGTAAGCCTATACAGTCGATGTCGGGAACAGATCCGATTTGTTGCATTCATCTCAAATATAAAAAAAAGAATGCTATTGCCGAAACATTTTCAACTAAAGATAGTTCATGTGAATGTTTAAGTCTTCAAAGATCGCTTCTTTTTAATGAATAAGAAAAAAAAACACGAAAAAATCACGATAGCCGCTCGCAACCCAGTACCGCGGTTTCATCCGTTTTCGACGGCGAAAGACCAAAATAGATTGTTCACACACAATGTCAAACATATTCAATTCAAATCATTAATTATATGTTTCAGAAGCATGTAATTTATGTTTTTTGTGCAATATTTCATGAATTTCAACGAAGCATTGTATCCACAAACGCTGTAAGATTTACATTGTAGCCTAGGCCTACTGTTTCTTTTCCTTTTTTATCAAAGTAACGTTTAAATATTGAAATCTTTCAAGATAAACTTACACTGTTATTTTAAACTGTGTTATGCTGTATATGAGTGCAAATTGCCACCATAATACCACAAATGAATGCTTTTTCCTTCAAAACGTCAGCTTGCAAGGTCGAATCACCCGGGCTCATAGAGGACTAAAAAGTGACGCCATTGGAATGTTCGGGATCAAATCGTCAAATTTCGAAATGGTAATCAGATGAAGAAATTTAACATTTATTTACTCACATCGCAATATTTTCCTCTCGCAACTGTTACAGGAAATTCTTATTACCTAGTATCGAGTTCTATGCCTAATTAATCTCGATATTAGTGATGAAAATATCTGGTTTATTGTTATTGTTCCGCTACATTTGTTGAGTTTGAATTCGCAAATTCGAAGGGCGTCAGAACGCCGCTTGTTTTCAAACGAAATTAACACCGTAGTGATAAAGACCTTCCAAGTGAATTTTTACATCGGGGAAACAGGGACATAAAAAGTTGATTTTCTCAAAAAGTAAGAAAAATAAAATACAGTAATTTTGCTTGAACACTAAAAAAGCTCTCTGATTTTGGAACAGCTGGAATTATGAAGATACCTCTAACAGTTTTTAGCTCACCTGGCCCGAAGGGCCGGTGAGCTATTGCCATGGCGCGGCGTCCGTCGTCCGTCCGTCCGTCCGTCAACATTTCCTTTAAATCGCTACTTGTCCTAGAGTTCTGCATGGATTTTAACCAAATTTGGTCAGAAACTTCCTTAGGGGAAGGGGGTCAGATTTTGCATAAATGGTGACCCTGACCCCCCTGGGGCAGGAGGGGCGGGGCCCAATAGGGGTAATAGAGGTAAATCCTATAAATCACTACTTGTCCTAGAGTTCAGCATGGATTGCAACCAAATTTGGCCAGAAACTTCCTTAGGGGAAGGGGATCAGATTTTGCATAAATGGTGACCCTGACCCCCCTGGGGCAGGAGGGGCGGGGCCCAATAGGGGTAATAGAGGTAAATCCTATAAATCGCTACTTGTCCTAGAGTTCTGCATGGATTGCAACCAAATTTGGCCAGAAACTTCCTTAGGGGAAGGGGATCAGATTTTGCATAAATGGTGACCCTGACCCCCCTGGGGCAGGAGGGGCGGGGCCCAATAGGGGTAATAGAGGTAAATCCTATAAATCGCTACTTGTCCTAGAGTTCAGCATGGATTGCAACCAAATTTGGCCAGAAACTTCCTTAGGGGAAGGGGATCAGATTTTGCATAAATGGTGACCCTGACCCCCCTGGGGCAGGAGGGGCGGGGCCCAATAGGGGTAATAGAGGTAAATCCTATAAATCGCTACTTGTCCTAGAGTTCTGCATGGATTGCAACCAAATTTGGCCAGAAACTTCCTTAGGGGAAGGGGATCAGATTTTGTATAAATGGTGACCCTGACCCCCCTGGGGCAGGAGGGGTAGGGCCAAATAGGGGTAATAGAGGTAAATCCTAAAAATCGCTATTTATTGATACATTTGCCAAAATGCTCGAACGTCGGTGAAGACAACCTTGAGGGGATTTGTGGGGTGGGTTGTCTTAGCAAAGTGAAGTTGTACAGTTATTCATTTAAGCATTGAAGTCACTATTTTTATCAGCCGTATACGGTCTAATGCAGTGGGAAGACGTACTCGTGCACGACTTTTGAAGGTGGCAATCATATCAGTGGTTCATATGGAACATTCCATAGCAATCTTATTAGGATTGAAAGCGGATCGAACCTTCAGCCCTGGGTGGGAGAGTGGATCCCCAAACCAAAAAAACTATCTTATATACATTATCAGCCGTATACGGTCCCAAGAAGTGAGAAGACGTGCTCGCGCACGACTTTTGAAGTTAGCTGCCGTCTCAGTGGTTAATATAGAGCATTTTATGGCAATCTTATCAGGATTTAAAGCGGAACGAACCTTCAGTACTGGGTGGGAGAGTGGATACCCATGTTTCCCATTAAACATACCATAGCAATCTTATAAGGATTGAACGCGGAATGAATCTTCAGCACTGGGTGGGAGGGCGGATTACCAAACCAAAAAAACAATCTCACATACATTATCAGCCGTATACGGGCTAAGGCAGTGGGAATGATATAATCTTTCATCCTTTTTGGAGTGAGACAGAAGAATCTCAATCGGAAGGATAAGACTCTTAAGTTGTCAAAAAACGAGGCTTTTCCGAGTGTTTGACAGCTTAAGAATCTTATCCCGAAGGTTGCGATCCCCTGTCTCACCCCAAAAAGGATGAATGATTCTTTTTCTCTTACCCCGTACACAACTTTATGGCTCTAATAAACGTATCACTTATGTAAGCGAGAATGACGTGACCTCAAAGAGTCGCCGTCTTCGTGACTTCATTTCATTGTAGTCGTGACGTTATAATACTATTACCGCGACGTCATGATACTGTTTTCGTGAGGTCATACCTTTGTTTAGCACGTGCGAAGATCTCGTGTAGCTTGTCTTTACCCTAGGGTGAGATTAATAGAATCGTTCACCCCTTTTGGGGTGAGACAAGAGAATCTCAACCCGATGGTTAAGATTCCTAAGTTGTCAAACACGAGGCTTTGCCGAGTGTTTGACAGCTTAAGAATCTTATCTCGAGGGTTGATATATCCTGTCTCACCCCAAAGAGGATGAATGATTCTTTTTCTCTTACCCCGTGCATCACTTTGTGTCTCTAATAAACGTTTAACTTATGCAAGCGAGGATGACGTGACCTAAAAGAGTCGTCGTCTATGTGGCGTTATTTCATTGTTGTTGTTACGTTATTATAGAAAGCGAAGCGAACTCTTGTGATATAGGTGTCTCGAAGCGAACTCTTGTGATATAGGTGTCTCGGTAACGTTATTCTATGTAATTCATCCATATATGTAGAGTTGGAAAACTTTCTGATAAACCGGAAACACAAAGTCAACACATGATCCAGCATTACGCAAGACAGTATCCAAAGTCACACTCTCGCGTGATTACAAACAAGTAACGCTTGCAAAAATTTCAAAATGAAAACATTAGTGAAAGATAAACCTTCCAATTTATTCTTACCTTAATCTAACAATTACATTTTGTCCTGAATCTTAACTTAATCTGAATCTTTGTAGCCGCAGTCACGTTTTTGTGCAGAAAGTGAAAGTAAAAGTGTCTTGTGTTCAATATTAGTTTTCTTGTTTTAAACTCAATGCCAGTAATTCAGCAAAGCTTTTATTCTAATAATTAATAACTCTATAAATGGTTTCTAGCAGTACAGTTATTCAGCGCACACAATAACAATAAAAACAAAACACATGTCAACATCGATAAGACTGATGGGTCAGGGGAGATTACTCTTTCGCCGTTCGAAATCCTTTATTTACCTGGTATATTTCTAATTAATTACACATTTAAAAAAACAAAAACGAAAGAATGGATTAACTGCTGTGCTCTCAGATAGGCTTTGCCTAAAATTATATCATTTATTACCGCGACGTCCTGATACTATTTTCGTGACGTCATACCCTTCAGCACTTGGTAGAAGAGTGGATCTCCAGATGAAACGAGGATTGATATATTCTGTCTCACCCCAAAGAGGATGAATGATTCTTTTTCTCTTACTCCGTGCATCACTTTTTGTCTCTAATAAACGTTTCACTTATGCAAGCGAGGATGACGTGACTTCAAAGAGTCGCCGTTTTTGTGACGTCATTTCATTGTTGTTGTTACGCTATTATATTTATTACCGCGACGTCATGATACTGTGTTCGTGACGTCATACCCTTTTTTAGCACGTGTGAAGATTTCGTGTAGCTTTTCTTTACCTAGGGTGAGATCGAAAAATCTCACACCGGTAAAACTATGGATACCCCTGTCTGGAGAAGAGAAGACGTGCTCCTGCACGACATTTGAAGCAAGCTGCCATCTCAGTGGTTCCCATGGAACATTCCTTAGCATTCTTATTATAAGGATTGAAAGCGGAACGAACATCAGCACTGGGTGGGAGAGTAGATCCCCAGACCAAAAAACCCATCTTACATACATTATCAGCCGTATACGGTCCCAGGCAGTGGTCGTGAACGACTTTTGAAGGTAGCTGCCATCTCAGTGGTTCCCATGAAACATACCATTGCAATCTTATTAGGATTGAAAGCGAACGTATACGGCTGACAATGTATTTAAGATGGGGTTTTTGAGCTAGGTAACCTCTCCCCCACCTAGAGTTCAGGGTTTGTTCCGCTTTCAATCCGGATAAGATTACCATGGAATGTCTTATGGACACCACTGAGTTGACAGCCACCTTCAAAAATCGTGCACGAGCACGTCTTCCTACTGCCTTGAACCGTATACGGCTGATAATGTATGTAAGATGTGTTACTTAAGCTTTTTTTCTCATATAGATTTTTGGAAAGAGGAGTTCATACCATGAAAGAAAATGAAAGAAAAAACATATGTCCGTGTGCTCGTTTTTGAGCTACTGTCACTCAAAGATACCTAGTTGACAAAATATTGGATTTTATGGGAATTTTGCCGTTTTGACCATATACACAAGATATTAAAGCCATAATTTCCTTATGAGGTGTTTGATATGTATTAATGTTTGTAGAATTTATTTTCCAGTAGTCTTCTTTTAAAATATACCAGTTTTGATTAATAAGACTAATATTTTTTCTCAGAATAACAACATATGCTACCCTACCCCTTAATTTTGAGCTTCAAAATGCACCATTTTCAGCCATATTTGCCAAATCTAACACTTTATAGAAAAAGTTCTGGTATTAAACTTTTCTTTATATTTTGCATGTCAATAAGGAAAGGGTTGTTCTTTCGAAATCAGGCAGAAAAATGGGGGGTCCGTGTGCTTACTTTTTTGCCCCACTTGAATATTTGTTATTTTTCAGTATTTTAGAGTAAAAAAATAAAAGTGCTAAAATTACCATTAAATGTAAAAAAAAGTGAAAAAAGTGAATCATTGCATACATTAATGCTCAATATTTTAAATATCACGAACCAAGTAAAGATTTACAGCAAAAATTAGCTCGATACAGCTAAAAATGCTGGTGCAGTGATGTTTTAAGTAAAAACAATTTTAGTAAAAAATGATAAAACTTTGGCTCTACTCAAAGCGAAAAAAGACACAATTTCAAAATGGCCGCCAAATGGGCCATTTCTTAATATCCCCGTATAAAAAAATCTGCTAAAGTTAGAACTGTAATTTTTTGACAAAATTTGCAACTGGCAACTTGCTACAGATATTGATAAATTGTATTTGAATATCTCATAACTTCTTTGATCTTTGTCGAAACGAGACTTCAACGGGACTGAAACCTCAGAAGAATACATACTTAAGCTGAAGATCCAGTCTCCGACCTGGAGCTCAGGGCGCGTTCCGCTAGTTAGTATTATGCTTCAAATGAATTATATAAGTGTCTTATTCTGATATTTTACTTCTTATACATCCGAGTTAAAAATTAACAAATGTGATCGCAACTGAAGATTTGGTATCAGTAAAATAATCTAGTATCGACAGTTAAACTCTCAGATGATTTATAAAGATGTGTGCTTTAAATATTTATTTGAAAACTCCGAAAAATTATAGATATTCCAAAGAATTATACAAAAAATACTATATTGAATTTGGCTGCATCCGTCAAAAGAGGTGACGCTTTTTTACCCGGCAAGAAGTAAAGTTGGACAGTTATTCGTTATTCGAATAACGAATAACTGTCCAACTTTACTTTATTCACTGAAGTAACCATCTGGTATTTTGATAATGCTATGTATAGGAATTAAACATGAAAATGGATTATGTTAGGAAATTTTTAAGTTAGGAAACAATGACCTAGCTGTCCCACCTAGGTATTCTGCCAAATTTAAACTCATGTTTTCTCCTGAGTTAATAGTTAATTTTCTATTTAAGAAAATCATAATACACCAGGAAACTGTAGTGTCAGCGGTTTGGAAAGATAACAACTAGATGCCCTAACTACGCACCCGGTGATATTTTGGAAACCAAATGTCGCTATATCAATAATTCTCTTTTGCCTTTATATTTATATTTTTGTGTTGTTGTTGTTTTAACTGATTGATAAAAAGTCAACGCATAATAGCTTGTTGTTAGAAAACATTTTTGCTTCGAGCCAAATATGAAATATTTGCTCAAAAATTACAATTGTGAGCTTATGATCTTATTTATTTATTTCCTGCTTACAAATCACTACATATATATTTGATATTTTGGTCGTGATATGTTTTGTTTTTGTTCTATTGCGGTCATTTTGGTACTTCGTTTGTCTTCTTCGGTTGAAAAATGTCAATGTTATGACTATTTTTCAATTTTAATGAAATTTGAGATGTCAGCCATCTTGATGACGTTGTAAGTTCATCCCAACTTATGCAATGTTAACGTTTTGATTTCATATAAAAAATCAAAGGTTCAATACAATTTCATTAATTAACTTCTGTAAGTGTAAAAGAACAGGAAAAATACACATATGATTCCTGTGGAGTGCGCTGACCAGGAACCAAACATGGATCGCCGGAATAGAAATGTACGACTCTACCGACTGAGCCAAACAAGCATGCTCCGTCAGCTGAGTGACAGAGACCGTATTTTAACACCATAACATACCACACCGATCCTCTCCTTTTGCGAGTACCATGCCAGAACAACAAGCAACAGAAATAACGAATAAGCCACGAACAGATGAGTTTGATCAGATTGCCTTAGTTGCTTCTTTCTGTGAATGGCGACAGGCAGACTAGAGATGAATGAAGGATAGTAGTTCCCAACAACATGATATTTAACTCCCGTTGCGTGCGACACAGCTCGGTGAATGACAACCACATGAAATCGTGAGTTCCCTCTAAAATCGTGAGATTTCGTAACCCTGTTTTAACACGTCTATTCATTTATGGATCACATTCCCATGATAGGTTAACTGAGCATACGCCATATCCATTCCTGGAAACCCTGTTGATCACTCTATTAAATGATAGGTAGATATCTTTGTTGACGCGATAGGCTCCGCCTTTAGTGTCCGGTTGTCCGTCCAGGGCGAAGAGACACTCGCTGCAATGAGTGGCGTCGAAGCCTCGGTCGTTGGTTATACGATACGTCCGATCGGACACATAGAATGTGACGGTGTCGACAGACGGATTGATAATATGATGGTCAGTGAACGCTTTTTTCGCGTACTGGCAGACGGCTCCACCTCGTTTATAGGAAGTGACGTCATAGGTCGTTGCCCCTACCACAGCCTGTATCTCCGCGGCGTTATCATTGTGCCCGGCATCTCCACCTACAGGTGTAAACAGATGACATATATAAAATATGACATAGAAAAAGGGAATACCAACACTTTTCACATCTGACCCATGATCATGAAACAGACTTAAATTTAGATTTGGTTTATCACATGTCAAAATTACATCATAGTCGAGTTTCATTAACAGCCTACAACTAAAAGGAAATTCTTAATTTAGGTAGGAAAGCATTGCAAAGTTCATGAAATTACATTATATTCTGTAATGCTTTCTTATAAAGAATTACGGAATTCTTAAGAAATATTGATGAAACTACACCCAGAAACAGCCTTAGGTTTAGAGCTAGCCAGTCACACATAACCAAATACTACCATTCACGACTATAGATAAACAAATCACAAGATAAAGTATTGACTCATAGTGTCCCGTCAATAAACAAATAACAATACTATGGGTATCAAATTACAACTAGTTGTTGTTTAGATTTAAGCTCAGCTTAGTACATGTATATCTTATTCAATTATACATAGATAGGTGTTGATATCAGTATCTATGCGTGGTAACCCCTAGTAAAGTAATTATGGATTAGTATTTTAATCTTACTAATCAAATCCACATACGGATATATGTTCATGTATATTCTATATTGGTGTTTGATTCATATCGACGTTATATCCTTCTCTGTTGCGTAAATACATAAATACTATGAAGTATAATCAAAACAATATCAGTATGATTAGAGGAAACACAAATTATTAAAAAACATGCAAAGAGTTACAGATATTCAGTGTAATACAACTATCGATCGGGGAGTCACCTCCCTTTACCTTTTTAGACCCCAACATGTATTTATGTTTATTGTGTTAGTCTGTATCGCCTACATAAGGAGAGGACTGTATAACTGTGCATCACAGAACTATTTATGTACATTTTTTGCCCTCCTCCTCCCCGACTTATTTTTTGTCCACCTTGCATGTATCAGATTTTTTTTAGTTAATCCAATTTTACGTAATTTGATGTTTCATTTAGTACCATGTTCACGGATAGGCGTTGTGTAATTGTTCCCTCCCCACTATCTTTTGGTGTTGTTTTAAAAGTTTAGGAATATACTAACTTGTATACATATATGTAATACTTTGAAACAAAATTCCTATTTACTATTGGCATTTAGTTAAAGAGACATTTCAATGAGGCTAATTCTGTTACATAACCTTGAAGCAAAATACGACTTAGTTGTACTGTTCTATATTCCTTATGAAACATATAAAAAGAAATATTGACAAATTCCACGACATTGTTATGTATTTTGATTGATGCCGTTGAAATTCCAAATCGTTAATTAATACGATTAAGCAGGTATAACATGTATGCTGTACCCATACCTGATCCAAAGTCACGTACGTTAATCAAATGGAATGCATAACCACTGAGGAGTATGCTGAAAGTATCAAGAGACAAGAAAATGCACCTAATAACGTAAACACACTTATGTAAGAGAGATTTTAGTAGGTCTAGACAAAACATTTCTTCACTACACTAGCAAGGGTCAGGGTTCGGCATACAAGACGTCCGACCACATTGTGTAATGGCGGACAGTAAGCGAGTTTGAACATTTCACATACATTATACTACAGTGATCTTTTCTGGCATATCACAGTAAAACCAACTAATCTAATTTCCATAAGAAATGGTTTGAGTCCGATATATATTCAAATTTTAATGTACTCTTAGACTTAATTGTCCCTTTAATAAATGCTCTTATTGACAAACAAATTAAAGTTGTTGAGTTATTTATAAGGTATGCAGTGCAGAGAGAACCTGTGTATGTAGTGTTGTTTTCAACTAGCTAGAGATGAAGGTATACAAGTTATGAATGAAGTCCAATCCTATCTACATATTATTTGTCAATGACATACTTTGAAATAGAAATGAAAACAAACTCATCTATACAATCTATCATTCAGACTGACTGTTTCTGCAAAGAGTAAACAAGTATATTTTTATGTGAGCGATTGAATTTCAAGTGGAGAACGAAGAATCCCAAAAATAGTTGTTACTAAACTGTCTCTAGCACATGTACAGTACACCATATGACTCTAATATCCAAATCAAATATCTGTGATAAAATATCAGACATATATGTTAACTAGAACCTACAATATTTATATAGTCAAAAGAATATACCATAGCCATCATTGGAGATACTGTCCCCAATATTGACAAGCCATCCTTTTCTTGGTCCGTGTCTATGGAGATTGACCTCAACTTTAAGACGTGGTGTGCGATGCCCGCACGCCAGACCATTGGCAATTCTGCAGGGAGCCTTCGCGAAATTCACCTTGGCAACCACACTCTTTCTACAAGGTCCTTAACCTCCCAGGTTCTGGTAGCCATATTGTGAAGACAATCCTGGTAATCGGGCCCCCGTCGTCCGCCCTCTTTGTAAATCCAATTTCGCGGAAAGAACTTCGAAAGAAAGATACTTTTGTAATTAGGAAATATGTATATATATTTCGCGTGACATCAAAGGTAGGTATATTTGCATTACAAGAATTGATGATTTCTTTTGTCGTTTGATAGTATGACACTTATTTAATTGAGTTGATATATATATATATAATTCATTTAAATTTCTGACAACATGTATTTACACTCATGCAATACCTTATATATGCTGTAATCCAAGTTTCTAAATTTCTCGATTTTCGTTTCAAAGCGAACAGAGATACCTTTGAATTTAATTGTACAAAAATTGTGGAGGATATTAATTCGCATATATAACCGTTCGCGAATACTTTGATCCTGAAATTCGCAAAAAATAAACCGGACGCGAAATAAAGTTGGTTTGCGGTATAGGTATTAGATAAAAACAACATATTATTCATCTACAATGTAAAAACAAATAGAAAAATATTGTATTACGTTTCAGCACTTTTCTCTGCAAAACAATGTTGATACAATGAACATTTAGATTCATTGTGATATCATGTCTAATTCTATACAAATGGATAGATTAAATGCATCAAAACAAAACACTTAACCTTTTCAAAATTGCACCTCTTTCTATTCAAATCATTTTAACAAGGTCGGTGATCTTATTTAATCATACCTGCTTGTAACTGAAATAGGCAAATGATCACAGAAAAGATATCCATGATAATCGCTGTTTTCATCGCGGATATTGTATGCTGAAAGGAAAATATATAAGATAATATTTACACATTATGAAAATAATCAATAAATGTAAAACGATGTATAAATATTGTAACAATATTTTATAAATTGGTTTATTCTAACGTGCAACTCGATATAACATTAGTTTACAAGAAAGTGTGTATTCAATCGTGAATTTAGCTCCATTGTATTAAGATTTGTATGTACCACAGAAATAATACTACAATATACAATACACATATATAAACATGCCTGTAATTAGTCTATAATAGTATAACACTTACCCTAGCTGTGTAAACGATAGTTTAATTAAGACAAAGGCAGACACTGGCTTATATAAGAAGTAGGAGAAATACACAGAATGATATGAACGGTTTATTTAAATGTTTTTACTAGTTTTCTTAATTTATCACGTAGGTTTACTTGGAAGGGATCATTAATATTCATGCTATGAATCTGTGTTGATTCTGTCAGACTGTCAGTGCGTGTATCTGTTAATGGTTTTCTAAGAATTTAAATGTTTATTGTTGGGTTATGTGGTTTTCCACTCGTTAATGTCTGTGACGCAGTAGCCATCAATCATTACCTTAAATATAAGTTAGTGTGTAAGTCGGTGTAGGTCGCTGACAATTAGTAAACATAACTAGTAATACCTAGATCTGTCATTGAATCGTGTGACGTAATATTAATACATTTACCATCTAACATGTACATGTATTAACAAAGGACGAGTAACGAGTATCTTACATATATGTTAATTACGAGTTTTGACAGACTGATGTCTATATAAGTTATGCTAATGAGTTTTTATTTGTTTATTAATTGATTAGGATGTTGTATCAAACATGATACACTATAGGATACATATAGCATAGAGACATTGCATTAACGATCTTCTCTTCCATGAAGTCATTTTTTTTTCTTCTTTTTTATTTCCTTTCCCCCCGTTTTTCTTATACATATTTTCAGAAACGTATATACATAGGAATTGGAAACTCCTTCTTTTTCTTTGTGACAAGATAGGCATTTCCGGATTTAAAGCATTTCCTCTTGGCTAAGTATGTTCAAGTGTGTTATTTTAAACAGAATATGTTTGCATCAGTACAAAGTTTAAAAACAATAGTTTTCGTTTCTTTGTGCAATATATATGACTGCCAAATCACTGGCGTCGCCCTCTACGATCTCATCCTATAGCAATCTAAGCGGAACTAGATGGTGCAAATAAATTTATCTTCCACATAAAAAAGCACTGTCTAGGTCCGCCCCGAATGTGCGAGTGAATTCTACATTCGAGATCGCTTTTTCTCAATTGAAAATTCGACGAAAATTCCTTTTTGGTGATTTTGATTTTTCTCAAATGCTTACACATATCACGAAACAATATATTTTCGTACATTATGATATTGGTTGTAAAAGGACATAAATTTAAGTATTTATTTTATAATTATAATAATAATTTCATTTTTGACAAGCTCCTGGATATTAATCCTAGTCGAGGTCTGAGGTTTACACTGCACTGACATTTACATTGTATTCACCCCTGGGTACATATACATGTAGTCCACATTTGCTAGGTTCTAATAAATATTTATCAGAATAAGAAAATAATTTCAGTGATTCACTGGTGTATGAATGACGCGCGTCCAAAAAATATAACAATTATTTCTTTACTTTATTTTAATGCTTTCTGTTTTTTTCATACAAAACTTTTAATTTCAATAGAATGATTATTTTTCGCTCATTCGGTACGGATGACCAAAGTGATGAGCTTATGCGAAACCGCAGCCTCCGTCGTCCGTCAAAAATCAAAATAACTGCTGGTCGAATGTTTTTGAAAATCAACCATTCAGAAAGACTGATGAAGTATGAACAGAATAAAAAACAAAGAAAAAATATATATCCGCAATCAAGGTAATATGTTTTCCTTAAGACCAATGCAATAAGTCTAAAATTGATGATTGCTGTTGATTGCATATATTAAGATTTCTTTGCATCTTCGCTTGACTACAACAATGCTTTGAAACATATCCAAACACACTAAAACATTTTATAATGAACCTTTGAAGTAAAACGAAATCATTTCGTTAAAAGCATAGCACGTTATACACAGGTTACATACATCTTAAAGAAACATTGACGGGGAATGAAAATTACTACGTTGTAGTCAATGAATTTGGTATAAATATTTTTGTTACAAACGTATTTTTACTGTATAAGAGACCGCGGAACCAAAGGATTTCTCTATATACGATATATCAACGTTTGTCACTGTCCAGGTTACATGGAGTTTTCAAGTCTGGTCACCTGTCACTGATTTTGAAGAATGGCATCTCGCATACCTGTGAATAAAAGAAATTAAGATCTACCATCTTGCTAAACTTTTATGTGGGGTGCCATCTTATGTTGAATTCCGCACCAAAAAATTATCAGAATATTCATGAAATTCCAATATTGATTACCTCCCCCTGTCAGACACAAACTTGACAGCATTTTAAAATTTCTTTACATATTTTACATCTACATATATTGCCCAACCCACACATTAAACATTTGAAACTGATGCGCCTTGAATACCCAATCAGCAGTCTCCGAAACATTCACCTCTCTATGAAATCTTGTGCCCAAAAGGGGATTTCCAGGAATCTATTTTTGGTTTGATTCTGTGGTTCCTATAAACAAGACAATAAACCATGTGCGAAGAAAATTCAACAGACACAAATTCATGAATTTTAAATATATTTATTTCCCTGCTGTGAATACGTACCCCAGAACAAGTGATATCGTGTAAGGCTACTTCCAATAGGCAATGTATATAATATAATCATCTAAGACTAGACATCTTATCATACAAATAAATAGTCATTATTAGACAAGTAGCATGGATAATGTGTCATAGATCAACAATTGTATTGATAAATAAAATGTAAGCGTTACTTCAGTTATAATTTTTAACAAATTTCGTTATGAAAAATAATATTCCACATGCAGAGCTTACACTTCAAATGCAGAAAGAGAAAATATGATTTCATAAGGCAGATGGGGGCAATATGAAGCTTGCCCTGAGATTATATCATAGAAGTTTAAGACTGACGCAAATCATCATTGTTTGTTTCTTTTGAAAGCGAGTTTCATTGACTATTTTATATTTTTGCTATTTCTGCTTTTAATTACATTAATCGTCGTTGACACTTACAGAGCAACCATCCGGACAGAAACATACACAGCAGAGATACAAAGATAACATGAAACCGTTCACGCCCTTTCAGGATTTTCCTCCAATAGAACTGTTTAATCATGACAACACGCCGAGCTCACATTTTATATGAAAATGATTATTTATGAACGCAATATTTATGTTTTACGTATATCATTAACATTTACACGATTTTTTTCTGCGTTACTATAATACAATAATTGTCACGAAAACAATTTTGTCATTTTCTACGTCTCTGCATGTCTGTTTGAAAATGAATATCTGCAAACTCTGCATGGTTTTCCGAAGAAATAATCCGACTAAAATACAGATCTTTGCTATCAATGTAGTCTATGTTATAAATATCTTCACAACATAATGTATGATACATGTACTGAAAACCTGTATCTTAATCTGACTGTCGTAGTCATGAAATCTATTCTCGTAATCTATTATCTTCACTAACTATTTGTGTTTTCGTCTTTATAGCGACATTCCTTTTTAATGTTTTATATTGACAATTATCAGTTCAGGACAATGAAGTCTAATTCTTAATTATTATAATACCTTTTACCGAAAATGATTATTTAAATGTACTAAAAGCTGTACAAAAAAATAATAATGACATTGAACTTCTTTGCAATCACACCTATATCTGACATAATTCTGGCATTTTGTGTGTGTATTCTATATACATTGTATATATATACTCCTTTTATACTTAATGACATGGGGTATACACATATGTCTATATACTTGAGTCATCTATAACATCACGACCAAAATCTTATTTTGGCATTAGGGTTAAATCTACATGTGATCATACATAAAATACAACATTTATAATTATGCAATTTGAATATTTAAAACAATTTATACGTATTAAAATAAAATGCGTTTCAATAAGAATACTGTTTTTGTGGTCGGTAAATGTAAAATTGTACATCTTAAGCACAATGACATTATTATACGGATTATCTTAGAGAAACATAAAAATATTTTTTTTTAATATTGTGATTCTGAGGCACTTAAAATGTGAATGTTGTTACATAATATCTTTCTCTTTCTATCATAACCACTATATATGCATGGCCAAAGAAATATCATGTGTATATATTTTACTACAAAATTAAATTGGTATTTAATTACAAATAAATTTGATATACATAGTAAACTTTTCTACGTCAACACTAATTGTGCAATACTTTATAACCGAGGAAAAGAAGTTAAAGAGTGTATAGACCAGGAATGTTATGCAAAAAATAAAAATGATATTCACATTTGTGTAAACGAACTTATTTCAACGAGAGATTAAAGTCACGAGCAAATACAATTTGCGAATACACATTACACATCAGTTTATTACGTCATAGTTACAGGTCTTTTTGGCAGTATAATTCGAAAATAAGCTATTTGTGTATGAGCATGCCAAATTATATTAGTTCGCTCATTTAAGGGAGTTGTTTTCAGAATATAATAACAATATCAGTACTAAGGGCGTCAAAATAAACATTAGTTTTTTTGTTGATATCCAACACATACTATAATACTATATAGACATACTGTACTAGTATAATACATTCAATACACTGTCTTACGTCGAGACAATATGAATATGGACATTTTTCTAATACAATAGCAAAAATTCACAATGGCAGCGTCCAACGATCACATAAAAGACAATATGGCATTAGCACCATCAATACATCTTGAGTCTGACTTGGAAACTAGTCACAAGAAAACAAACTTTTTAATACAGGATCAAGCAGGCCGATTGATCATTAATTAAATCTCTAAGCAAAGATGTTTTTCTGCAGATTTTGTGAATATATTTTCCACAAAGATTGCATATATGTAGGAAGATAATAGTGTCACCTGAATTGTACTCAAACAGGACTTGTATATATTGTCAGAAGCTTTTAAGTGGTAAAATGCCGATAACAAAATATCTGAAAATATAGAGAACAAACCATACCAAAAAATCTCCACAATTTACACGATTTTACTTATGCATATTTCAAACTGTTTTACTTTTTCAAGTGTTTCAAGATAACATGTAATTTAATCATAACATACAGAGAGGGCATCCGTCAAGACTTCAGCGTATAATTTATAACTGTATTTCATAGATCATTTACAAGTGTAGATAACGGAAGTGCATAGAGCGTGCCTAATGAGTTCATTGCAGAACAACTACAAATATGTCTTATAATAACATATTTTCAGAGAGTAGAAGTATGTCTTATAATAACATATTTTCAGGAGGGAGAAAACTGTCTTATAATATCATATTTTCAGGGAGAAGAAAAATGCCTCTTCATAACATATTTTCAGAGATGAGAAATATGTCTTATAATAACATATTTTCATAGCGGAGAATTATGTCTTATAACATATTTTCAGAGAGTAGAAATACGTCTGATCATAATATACAGGTTTTATATCCTCGAAATAAAGTTTACTATTATCATTATCATTTTAGATAGAAACCTGAAAATATCATTATTCCCTTCGCTAGAAAATACACATTTCATAAATAGGTGTATACATGCATTGAAACTGAACTGCTTCAAACACTTCAAGTTACTGACGGATGTTGCTATATAAAATTTGTGTTTTAGTTTTTCATCAGCAGATGTATAAAACAAATACATGTATATTACTGATGAAATATCACGACATGAAGTAACTATATGAATACCTATCCGGTGAAACCATTATAAAATATAACTTATATATAATACCAACACTAAACACTCTTTTATCCTACCCAGTAGTGAAATCTCGCAAAGACAGATATCATGTACTAAATAAGTAGCAACACGAAGAAAACGAACACAAATGAAGATCCAAGAATGTTTGATACTTCAAATGACAGATCAGAGATATTTGCATATTACAGAGTTAGCTCCCTTTCGGTTAGGTATCGATTGTTACGTCATTATTTATAAGCGCAATTGACGTAAGTTTCTCCGAAAAGTATGATGTTACGCTTGTAAACACATGACGTCACAATCAGTACCTACCCACGAGGGCAGATAACTCTGTAATATGCAAACACAGAATCGTCTAGTTAGATTAATTTGAATATGTAATATCTAATTAACAGGCTAGAAAAACAGATTATGTTGTATGCAGCACACAACGATTATATAACGGGATTGTTATCTGCTGAAGAACTATACCAGCATCAGGTTGGTGTACAAAATGGACGGAATTGGAACAGTTATCAAGTGATTTAAAATCTAGATTACATATCCCGGTCAACAAGAAAAGCAAGTTTCGAAAACTTTTGTTCAGTGGTAACACATACAACTAAATATTAGAAAAATGTTATCACAGATATCATAAAAAGAAAATATACTTTAATTAGACCCAGTAAAATAAATCAACAAATGTACCCTTAACTAATCTACTAAAATGTACGTGTATTACAATGTACATTTACATAGCACCCATTTTATAGCTTATTTCCCCGGATAACCCGCTATTTTGTGCCCTTTAGACTCTGCCCATGATTTTAATAGTTCGTCCTGTTGCGTCAGTTGCTTTTCAAATTTTGTCACCAAAGCTTTGAGATCTTTGATGTTTGCGTCCCGTTCCTTTACCGCCAGCTGATACTTCTCCAATTTCATTTGAGATTCTTGACAATTTCCACACTGGCCAGCTTGGTTGTTCTGAAACAAACACATTTTGCCACCATTAAACTTGTCATTCATAATCATATATGGTTATAATAGGAAATACTATCAAAAGAAAATCTTAAAAAAAAATCAAATGCAAAATAATTTTGCAGTGCTCAGTATGATTAGAAATAATGTTAAGAATATTCTTTCCTATGGTCTCATTTGTTATACAATGAATTTAAGTATTCTTCAAAATCGCTAAGAGAATTCTCTAATATATATTTTATAGCTATATCAAACGACAACATAGATCATGTCAAGTCAGGGTCTGCATACTAATGTCGTTAAATCACGTCGTGCTTAGCAGATGACAGGTCATATCTACAAACATTTTGATTTGTCTGAAAAAAGATTTATCGATGGGTATATCAGAAACTGATACAACGTATATTGTAAATGGTCATGGACCACTCTTGCGTTTATTGTTTGTATATTAAAATTCATAACTACCTTCTGTGATTTGAATGACTTGAGTTTCATCCTTAGACTGTCAGCTTCTTCCTGAAGTCGGCCTAGCTCTTTTGTCAGTTCCTCTAACTGCTGTTGTCTTTCCCTGTAGTAAAATAAATGATTATCAGACTCGGATATATACTTTGTAATATACGCTTATTATAATTAGCAATTGCTGAATCCCAATACATACCATGAATTTCCTTTTAATGCATCTGCCATCTGCATCTTCAACCGATTTAACTTTTCATCACGGAGTTTTATTTCTTTGTCTTTCTCGGCAATTTCTAATGAGTGCTTTTCTTCCATCTGTTCAAAAATAATGTTTATGTATATATCATTATATGTTATGGTAGTTTTAAGATAAAACAAAATTTACAATATAAAAAATACCTTCGAAAAGATTTGTGCAAAGCATACAACAGGTTCAAGTTGTTATGCTTTTATTATTTGGATTTGGAGAATTGTTTTCAATATTATGCGTTGCTATAGAAATAAATTGACTATTTCAAGCATGCGAATACTAACCTCTTTCTTCAAGCTCTCCATCTTCTTTGCGTTTTCTTCCCGGATAGTCTTGATCTCTGCTCGGAGCGCTTCAAGCTCCTTCAGAAGATTATCTCTGTCTGCACGTGTTGTGTCATGTGACGTCTTCTCTTCTAACAGTGCTGCTTTATGAGCTTCCTCCTGTAACACAGTACGTTCGTACAATGTTAAACCTTGGTTAATACAGTACATAAAATAAAAAAAAATAACAGGAAGTCAAGTAACTCCCGAGGATTCGAAGTAATAACTGCAAAAATTATTTCTTGTTTTGCATTAACTGTGTGAGCATTAGCTATCTAGGTGTATGCATAATGGTCTATATTGTATTTGATGAGAGTTGTACAACTTATAGGTATGCGATTTCTTTTATATCAGCTTTAGTTTGCAATTAAAGCTTAGTTTATACAGTATTTTAATATGTATATATGTTTATTCATATATAAAATGCATCAGCATATTTCGGAATCGGAAAACAAGCTCAGAGCTTATATAAATTCCTTTTCCTGAATTATCAAGGCAAATCAAAACACAGAAAACATTGAATTTAGAAAAATGTGTTCATAGTAACATGTGGTGAATACAAGATATGTACATGTACATACAATAAACATACATTTGGTGATTACAATATACGAGAATGGGCTCATAATTCTATCAAAATGTGGTATAAAGTGTTATCAATAAACGCCAGTCTAACAAAGCTGATGAAATTACGCTCCAACAAAATCGTTTCCTTAATTTGATATACATGTAGGTATGAACTGCTAGAAATATTTTTGTCTTTGTATTTTGGATTAAATAGCTATCATTTTCCAAAAGTTTGTATATTCCGGTAAGAACAATAATTAATTGATGTAATGTATTAATGATTATTATAGTATAGTTAAAACATTGTATTAAAATAATGATAGTTTCGATTGAACCACAGGTATAAAGTGGACTATCTTCTACTTTTTTTAAATAAAATGTTGTTTCAGATTACTTCAGGGGGAGGGGGTTTAATAATACCTTTTTGCAAAACACTTTTCATTATGCCAATAGGTGGATTTTCACGAATATCTACTGGTAATGCATTTCATAACTTAATTGAAGAATTTCCAAAAAGAATCTTTATGAGGTTGTGTTTTGTAGTTTAGTTGCTGTAAATTATCTAAATTTTTATTATTATATGACCTTCTGATACCTTATGTAGAATTAGACGTGATGGATAATCTGGAGATTTAAAGCTTGAATCATATGTTCGTTGTTCTAATAACATTGACAAATTCATATTGTAACGTTAATGCGTAATAGAGTTGTACAATATTTTCGATGCAGGGACCTTTATACATAAAACAGTACATCGTAAACTATTGCTGAAAATATTGCAAACTATTGCAGAATGTAATTGAATCACGTATAAATATTTATGTTTGCGGTATATATTGGCGCTGACGTGACACTAACCTGTCTCAGAATCTGGTCCTGTAACGTGACCGCCTCTACTTCCTTGTTGCGTATCTGTTCCTGTAGATCCTCTACTTGTTTCTGTAGACTGCTGATTTGTTTCAGGAGGTCTCGTTCCCTTGCCTGTAATGGAAAGTTTATTATTACAAAATGACTTGCATTCTGGGTATAACAAAATACTCTCGTGATCCCTTAAGAGTTCGTATTATCCGAGTTCCATAAAAATCATCGGGATCACCCTTGACCAAACACAGTACAAAGTATGTACGGTATTATATCTTAAATTTCACGGAGTGGGGATTTCAAGGTTGCCCTTTTTATACTTATTCGCAGGGGTAAACTACAAGTTCACTGCCAGTTAGTTTCTAACAGTAATAAGCTACAAATAATACGTTCTATTTCACCATTCTTTCCATTCTATTCGTGGAAATCACGATGATCGCGAATTTAGCAAACCATTCATTAAGTAAAATAATCAGTAATTCCTGTCTTTAGATCTGTTGCAATATACCTTTTTGTTAAATCACATGAAAGCATGAAATTCAAGCATACAAATTACAACAAATACTGTAATGACGTTTTAACTTCCTTAACTTCTAACAAGAATTGACAAATATTAATGTAATTATGTATAAAAATACCTTATCTTTCAATCCAATTCGCCGTCGTGCTTTTGGCATGTTGATAGACAATTTCCTTTTCGTAATAACAAAATGTCTTACACTAACTATAACTCAGACAACTCGCACGATCCAAGTGCTGTCTGAACACGATCTGTTACATACATGTATCGCATTTATACTGCTTTAATTTTTGGCAGGGCATTCTTTATAGAATGTGCAGTGGATGTATAGGTATTAAGATTTAAGACGTATTTGAGCTTTGGTTAATTACAATAATATGGTACATGTTAATATGTATATATAAACATACTGGACAAACGACACAGAACAGAATTTAAATCATGCTAATATCTTTTCTTTAAACGTTCGGCAATAGAAATATTCAAAGTGACTGATAGCAGGCCTATCAAGTGACATTTTCTTTTGTTCCATACCGATTTACTTCTATTGTGTAATTCCAATATATAAGCATTTTTTTTACTTATGACTAAAGACATATCATACATGTATAACTAACGGTGCATTGATAGCTTTAAATGCCTCGGTCATGGAGAGTAATACATTCAGTGTGGAATATGTTCGATGAATAATTACATGGAACGCATGGATATTACAGTTTACTGCAAACAATCGAGCAAACGATCATCAAACTATATGGATGATGAACAGGTGATGAGTCTGACAGTCTGCCCAACAATTGTAAGAAAATGGCGCAGCTACACTCTTCTCCTAATCGAAGGAACAAGCAGAATGTGTTCTATATATTGAACATTTAGGATTGTAGGTGGTACATTGCACTAGCAAGCGAACCGTGATTAAAAGTATTGTCATTTTTAACAGAACCTTCCTTCAATCTGTCCATTAATTATTTTATAGTCATGAATACAATTTTTGGTAGCAAACCTTTAACAACTATATGTTATTCCTATTAACGATCACCTATGTTAAAAATGCAGAGTGACACGATATAAAACAGCAGGGCAATTACTAGGTAGTTATGACTAAGACAAGAAATTATATCAGATTAAGGATTATGATACCATGTATTATGTACATCCTCAGGATGTCTATCAATCAACTAATGTTCTTTTAAAAATCAAATTATGTGATAGAAGTGTATCGACTTAAAGCCATAGAACTCGACGATGTCAGAGACATATAGGATAAGGTATCAATATTCCACTGTTTTCAATTATTCTGTTTTTATGTTATTAACCTTATTTAAGAGGCTCATTTTTATTTTACAAATATTTTTAGGATAAAAATAAACTACCTACTCTCAATTCCTAAAATGCGAGTCTACACTAAATGTATTTTGTGTAACGTATATATAGCACACAATGTGTGACATATTAAGGCATGCAGATCAGTAACAGCACGTTTTATTATATTGTATATTCAAATGTACTTATATAATCTATAATAGTGATGCCGTGTGCCAGTTGGAAAGTTTTGGACAGTCCTTTCCTATTTATATCACCCAGTCGGTGGGCGAGTGGATTGTGGACTGTTCACATTGGTTGTCCGGTAGGTGAATAGGTAGGCACTAATGAACTGAAGTGTGTAAGTGGGTTGTGGTTTGTCCACATTGGCTGTACTGTGTGAATGGTATGTGGACTGTTCACATTAATTGCCCTGTGTATGAATAGGAACTGAACTGGGGTGGGTGAGTGGGGTGTGGACTGTTCACATTAGTTGTCCTGTATATGAATAGGCAATGAACTGGTGTGGGTGAGTGGATGGTGTGTGGACTGTTCACATTAGTTGTCCTGTGTATGAATAGGCAATGAACTGGTGTGGGTGAGTGGGGTGTGGACTGTTCACATTAGTTGTCCTGTATATGAATAGGCAATGAACTAGTGTGGGTGAGTGGGGTGTGGACGGTTCACATTAAATGTCCTGTATATGAATAGGCAATGAACTGGGGAGGGTGAGTGGGGTGTTGACTGTTCACATTAGTTGACCTGTATGTGAATAGGCAATGAACTGGGGTGGATGAGTGGGGTGTGGACTGTTCACATTAGTTGTCCTGTGTATGAATAGGAACTGAACTGGGGTGGGTGAGTGGGGTGTGGACTGTTCACATTAGTTGTCCTGTATATGAATAGGCAATGAACTGGTGTGGGTGAGTGGGGTGTGGACTGTTCACATTAGTTGTCCTGTATATGAATAGGCAATGAACTGGGGTGGGTGAGTGGGGTGTGGACTGTTCACATTAGTTGTCCTGTATATGAATAGGCAGTGAACTGGGGTGGATGATCGGGGTGTGGACTGTTCACATTAGTTGTCCTGTATATGAATAGGCAATGAACTAGGGTGGGTGAGTGGGGTGTGGACTGTTCACATAAGTTGTCCTGTATATGAATAGGCAATGAACTAGGGTGGGTGAGTGGGGTGGACTGTTCACATAGTTGTCCTGTATATGATAGCAATGAACTAGGGTGGGTGAGTGGGTGTGGACTGTTCACATATTGTCCTGTATATGAATAGGCAATGAACTGGGGTGGGTGAGTGGGGTGTGGACTGTTCACATTAGTTGTCCTGTATATGAATAGGCAATGAACTAGGGTGGGTGAGTGGGGTGTGGACTGTTCACATTAGTTGTCCTGTATATGAATAGGCAATGAACTAGGGTGGGTGAGTGGGGTGTGGACTGTTCACATTAGTTGTCCTGTATATGAATAGGCAATGAACTGGGGTGGGTGAGTGGGGTGTGGACTGTTCACATTAGTTGTCCTGTATATGAATAGGCAAATGAACTAGGGTGGGTGAGTGGGGTGTGGACTGTTCACATTAGTTGTCCTGTATATGAATAGATAGGCAATGAATATAGGGAATGGGTGAGTGGGGTGTGGACTGTTCACATAAGTTGTCCTGTATATGAATAGGCAAGGAAATGGGGTGGATGATTGGGGTATGGACTGTTCACATTAATTGTCCTGTATATGAATAGGAATGAACTGGGGTGGGTGAGTGGGGTGTGGACTGTTCACATTAGTTGTCCTGTATATGAATAGGCAATGAAATGGGGTGGATGATTGGGGTGTGGACTGTTCACATTAATTGTCCTGTATATGAATAGGAAATGAACTGGGGTGGGTGAGTGGGGTGTGGACTGTTCACATTAGTTGTCCTGTATATGAATAGGCAATGAACTGGGGTGGATGATTGGGGTGTGGACTGTTCACATTAGTTGTCCTGTATATGAATAGGCAATGAACTGGGTGGGTGAGTGGGGTGTGGACTGTTCACATTAGTTGTCCTGTATATGAATAGGCAATGAACTGGGGTGGATGATTGGGGTGTGGACTGTTCACATTAGTTGTCCTGTATATGAATAAGGCAATGAACTAGGGTGGGTGAGTGGGGTGTGGACTGTTCACATAAGTTGTCCTGTATATGAATAGGCAATGAACTAGGGTGGGGGTGAGTGGGGTGTGGACAGTTCACATAAGTTGTCCTGTATATGAATAGGAAATGAACTGGGGTGGTTGAGTGGGGTGTGGACTGTTCACATTAGTTGTCCTGTTTATGAATAGGCAATGAACTAGGGTGGGTGAGTGGGGTGTGGACTGTTCACATAAGTTGTCCTGTATATGAATAGGCAAGGAAATGGGGTGGATGATTGGGGTATGGACTGTTCACATTAATTGTCCTGTATATGAATAGGAAATGAACTGGGGTGGGTGAGTGGGGTGTGGACTGTTCACATTAGTTGTCCTGTATATGAATAGGCAATGAACTGGGGTGGGTGAGTGGGGTGTGGACTGTTCACATTAGTTGTCCTGTATATGAATAGGTAATGAACTGGGGTGGGTGAGTGGGGTGTGGACTGTTCACATTAGTTGTCCTGTATATGAATAGGCAATGAACTGGGGTGGGTGAGTGGGGTGTGGACTGTTCACATTAGTTGTCCTGTATATGAATAGGCAATGAACTGGGGTGGATGAGTGGGGTGTGGACTGTTCACATTAGTTGTCCTGTATATGAATAGGCAATGAACTGGGGTGGGTGAGTGGGGTGTGGACTGTTCACATTAGTTGATCTGTATGTGAATAAGCACTGAACTGAGGTCAGTAAATGGTTTGTGGACTGTCCACATTAATTGCCCTGTATATGAATAGGCAATGAACTGCGGTGGATGAGTGGGGTGTGGACTATTCACATTAGTTGACCTGTATGTGAATAAGCACTGAACTGAGGTCGGTAAATGGTTTGTGGACTGTCCACATTAATTGCCCTGTATATGAATAGGCAATAAACTGGGGTGGGTGAGTGGGGTGTGGACTATTCACATAAGTTGACCTGTATGTGAATAGGCAATGAACTGGAGTGGATGAGTGGGGTGTGGACTATTCACATAAGTTGACCTGTATGTGAATAGGCAATGAACTGGAGTGGATGAGTGGGGTGTTGACTGTCCACATTAATTGTCCTGTATATGAATAGAAACTGAACTGAGGTGGGTAAATGGTTTGTGGACTGTTCACATTAATTGTCCTGTATATGAATAGGCAATGAACTGGGGCGGATGAGTGGGGTGTGGACTGTTCACATTAATTGTCCTGTATATGAATAGGCGATCAACTGGGGTTGGGTTAGTGGGGTATGGACTATTCACATTAGTTGTCCTGTATATGAATAGGCAATGAACTGGGGTGGGTGAGTGGGGTGTGGATGGTTCACATTAGTTGTCCTGTATATGAATAGGCAATGAACTGGTGTGGGTGAGTTGGGTGTGGACTGTTCACATTAGTTGTCCTGTATATGAATAGCCAATGAACTGGGGTGGGTGAGTGGGATGTGGACTGTTCACATTAGTTGACCTATATGTGAATAGGCAATGAACTGGGTTGGATAAGTGGGGTGTGGACTGTTCACATTAATTGTCCTGTATATGAATAGGAAATGAACTGGGTGGATGAGTGGGGTGTGGACTGTTCACATTAATTGTCCTGTATATGAATAGGAAATTAACTGGGTGGATGAGTGGGGTGTGGACTGTTCACATCAATTGTCCTGTATATGAATAGGAAGTTAACTGGGTGGATGAGTGGGGTGTGGACTGTTCACATTAATTGTCCTGTATATGAATAGGAAATGAACTGGGGTGGGTGAGTGGGGTGTGGACTGTTCACATTAGTTGACCTGTATATGAATAGTCAATGAACTAGGGTGGGTGAGTGGGGTGTGGACTGTTTACATAAGTTGTCCTGTATATGAATAGGCAATGAACTAGGGTGGGTGAGTGGGATGTGGACTGTTCACATAAGTTGTCCTGTATATGAATAGGCAATGAACTAGGGTGGGTGAGTGGGGTGTGGACTGTTCACATTAGTTGTCCTGTATATGAATAGGCAATGAACTGGGGTGGATGATTGGGGTGTGGACTGTTCACATTAATTGTCCTGTATATGAATAGGCAATGAACTGGGTGGATGAGTGGGGTGTGGACTGTTCACATTAATTGTCCTGTATATGAATAGGAAATGAACTGGGTGGATGAGTGGGGTGTGGACTGTTCACATTAGTTGACCTGTATGTGAATAAGCAATGAACTGGGGTGGGTAAGTGGGTTGTGGACTGTCCACAATTGCTGTTTTATGTGAATAGGTAATGAAAGTAGTAGGGGGAATGGATTGGGACCGCCCTTATTGGCTGTGACTGTCCACATTGGCTGTACTGTTATGTGAATAAGCCGTGAACTTAGGTGGGCGAGTGGGTTGTGGACTGTCCACATTGATTGTTTTTTTATCGAATAGGTAATGAACTGACATATTAAGCACTTAGTAGTTTCTTATATAATAAGCACAAAATAACATTAGGTCATTCCAAAAACAATAGCTGTGTCTGGTAATCCTACAGACCCCATACAATCAGTTTTTGCAAAATTCATTTTTTTGTAAATAAATTCAGGTAGAGATATCAAAAATATTCTGAATCAAATTGATGGTTTTAATCAGCAGAGATATAAAGTCTTAATTCCAATCAACTCAACAGAAAAAAACTGATTAACTACTAACCCTCTCTATTAAAGGGCGAAACACATAAATCATTATTTGGCCTTTTATATGCATGTACCAGCTGGAGGCACACCTATCTATGTAGTACACTATACTAGTATTAAATATATAATTATATTGACCTATCATGGAGGTAGTCATTCTTTGTATATGCCCACTTAAAAATGACTTATCCTCTTAAGGGCCCAAAACCATTAAATTATTCCTATATTATAATCTGTGTTTATGTTTGTACTTTAGGAATTATAGATAGACCGGATTAAAAGTTTGCGTTTATTATAAACTAGGCACTCTCCTATAAATAGACTTAACTTATAAACAGAAATTATATACTACTAACTCTGCAAAGCTGAAATTGAGTAGGTGGATAATTTCCAAACCTGAATTTAATACATTTATGAATGCTTCTAGAATATGACAGATATGGAAGCAATATCGTTTATTTATAATTTATTATGCTATAATAAAGTGTATACAATGTATATACATTTTATAACTACATTGTAGAACTGTCGCTAGAGTGAATGCATGACTAACAACCTGATTCCTGCATACCCCCCTTAACTTATAACAATATATATTTCAATTATAGCAAAATAAAGACAAACTTTATAACAGGAATTGCTATGAATTACAAAGATTCTATTGAAAGTATATATACACAGCAAAAATCTCATCCATCAAACTAGTAATATAACTCAAATATTATGGATATGTTTTCCTATTCAATATTTTACATTGTATAAATGTATACATATATATAAAGTTAGAGTTTTAATAGACCAAGGGACTAGATCAAGTTGAAAGTTACTTGACAGAAAGATATTACTTTTTTTAATTATTAATATGGACTAAATCTAAATAAAATTTCAATTATTAAACCATGGGTATAGCATATAAAAAAACCAGATGATATTTGGGACATTCTCCAAGGACTATTTTATGTTGCGATGTCAATATCACTATTATATTCTGCGATGCTGTTGATTATTTTCTGAGAATTTCAATGTTGTCAGTAGAGATGTTCAACATAATCATAGACATACATATATGGGATCTTACATGAGTATTCATTTCATATGAGATTTTATGAGAGCAAAAATTATACTTCAACAGAGATTTTATGAAACGAGCAAAAAGTATACTTCAACATGAGTTTCATTAAGTCTCATATGAAATGAACACAAATTTAAGATAGTTTTTATCACATATCTACAAATACCTTCATAACAAAGAATTTAACGTCAAAATGTATTTCAAAAATCCAGCATAGACCGCCATTTTGTCAAACGGTCCTTGTAATCCTGAGGTCAAGTCATTTTTCTTGACATCATTTTATTGTTTATCTGATCATGACATCACAATGAATTTTCAGCCAATGAAAATCGCTCCAGGTCATATTACACTAGTGACATATGCAGAAATATTACACGGGCAAAATCACTGAATATTAGGTGAATTATGTGACAAATATGCATACAGATGTTATTGTTCAAACTTATAATTCTAGCAAGCACTCAATAACAAATTAAGTCCAAGTTTATATACCTGGTATGTAATTGTCTAAAGGAATAAGGAAGGGGGTAAAAGTGTCTTACAAAGTCCACAAAAACTCATGTGTTTACATGTATATGTACATAATATTTATAATATCGATTTGACCTTTTTCTAGTAGCATGGCTTACCATTCGACTAGTATTATTTTTTTTTATTAAAACGAAATTGAGATTAAATGTTATTTTTGTTTCAAAATTATACATCGCATTCAATAATTATCACTTAATATTAATATTCTTTTTCATCCTTTTAGTTTAAGACTAGTATACGCATTATAATGCAAAGTTTTGAAAATGGTGTGGAATATATGGGGTAGGGACCAAAGTACAAAGAGAAAAACAGACGACAAGACAAGGTTATACATGTATGCATACATATATATCAAGTGATAAGACATCTTGATTCCTCTTTGCCACTATGACTCCCAGTGTTGGCGAAAGCACTTGGCCGATAAATTTTACCTCCATAATCAACTGTCAAAAATTAGATGATCGACCCCACTGTTTGCTTTTATTCAATGTTTACAAAATCTTCAAGAACCTTACAAACAAAATTGATCGATACATATGTGCTTGTAGTTACATTTTACAAATATAAGGTGGCTCAGTATTTTTAGATGTTGTTTTGCGAGCATTATTTTTCATCTAAGTATTAAATTTACTGTTCTTCCCTACAATCAGTACCAGCCTGTAGAGTATTAACAGGATTTTAGTATTTTTCTTCAGTTACAAAAGTAATTTACCTTACACCATTATATATAACCACCATTGAGTTTCTAATTTTGCTTCAAGATAAAACTATTAAAAATGATTAATTGCATCCTGGAAAAATTCCTGTGGCACTATGTCCTATATGAAATCAAGTACTAATTGGGCATTCACCAAAAGCAAAAGAAATTCTTTTTAGTTATTTTTTGTGTTAATTAGACATATATATACATGATTATACACCAATTACTGTTGAAATGATGAGTATCGTTTATGCTCTGTTGGCGGTGGAGCATCTTAAACTTTTTCTTGATTATTTTTGTCTCTAGATGTGTCCGATTTTATTTTTATCTCTAGATGTGTCCGATTTAAACTAGAGGGAGATAATATAATCTATTAATAAATTTCAGCCTGAAAATTCTGATCAAATTAAATTAAGAGTATGCTGGCTAGTTTTCGTTTTAATTCTTCCCATTCCTCAGCATTTCAACTGAATAATCATCAGAATTAGTAATTATATATTATAGTTGACTCAGTATCTTTTGACATTCTGACATATCTGCATGCTATTTTCACATGTGTTCATTTAATATGATATTGATTTTATTACATTATTTATAAATCTATTAAAGGGACAATTCAGTCTAAGAGAACATTAAAATTTGTACATATATCGGAAAAAACCAGTTCTAATGGAAATTAGATCTGTCAGTTTACTGTGATATGCCTGAAAAGCCCATGGTGGCGACATGTGTGTAGATGTTCAAACTCGCTTGCTGTCCTCCATTACCCATATTGTGGTCAAATTTCTTGTATGCCGAACCCTGTACCTTGCTCATAGAGTAATTCAACTTTTGTCTAGAACTGCTCAAATCCCTCTTAGAGTAGCGTGTTTAACTTATTAGGTGAATTTTCTTGCCTAAAATCATTTTATCGCCCTCTCAGTCAGAGTGGTTATGTAGTATATTTGTTTACCGTGCGTTACTTTGGCTCTGGAATGGGTACAGCTTCCATATTGTACCTGCTTAATCGTATTATCAACATTTTGATATTTCAACAGTATTAATTAAAATACTAAACAATGACGTGAAATTTGTCAATATTTTATGTTATATTTTTCATAAAAAATGTAGAGCAATACATTTATGCCATATTTTGCTTCTTGGTTATGTAAAAGAATTAGCCTGAGTGAATTGTCCCTAAATATTTGTAAACACCTATAAAATTGACAATCAATAATTTATCCTTTAAATAGCATATCAAATTCATTTTTACAGAGCCAAATTTCAGCCCAATTATACCATTAGTCTTCAAAATTGATATTCCTCTGTTCTACCACAATGACATTTATTTGATATGCACTCCAAGTAGAACATGCGAGGTAAAGTATTCAATATATATATATCAGGAAAATATTGATTACCCATTATTTCATACCCTCATAATAGAATTTATAACAGCCATGCATGGATATCAACAAACGTTTAATTGTGGTCAGATCAATAACAAGGTCACTTGACTACCTGTATATCTAGAAATAATTGATTCTACATGTAAAATGGGAATTCAATGTCCATGAGACCTCTTCAGAACAAATTACAGCTCTCTTATCAGAGGATATACTAAATACTTCAGTGCTATTGTTGAGCAAATTTATATAATAGCGTAACAAGCAGATGGAATATTTTCAAATAGATTTTTAAGTCATGCTGGTCATTATTAAGTAATAAAGAAGATTTTGAAATAATTTTGACTATTAAATGTTTGTGTATAATGAAGATAATAGATAATAATTTTGACAGTCATTAAAGAGAAATAATCTCTCAGTATCCAGTCCTGCAAATCAAAGGAATCCAAAAGTATTAAAAAACTTAAAGCCATAAAATTTTAACTACCAGTTAATGTCTTCAGAAAAACTTATATTAATTAACAAATGATTTCTACATCATGTGTTTTCTTTTTATGTATTTAAACTTTGCAACATGCATTTAAACATTTCATAAAATTAAATGTGTTATATTAAACCATTTATCTTTCACATGATGATATATATATATTAAACCAAATTGAATATCATGTGGTGATTTCTTTACCATCTCTTCATATGCATGCACATAAACATAATGGGAATGTGGTGGCCATATTTGATTTCAGACTTACCAACAAAAAAAATCCAGCCAAACTTCAGCTTTTATATGCCACTAATGAAACACTTCACTTGAGAAGTTATACTTTTGAAAGTCCTGGTCATGTTGATGAAAACTGTGATTAATAAACCATATGCATACTATATTCATAAAATGTAATATACAAAATATAAGTTATTTCTATACTTTACCTTCAGGTCTTGAATCTCCTTTTTGTCTGCCAGGTCCTGTGACTTGGTACTTGATGCCGAGTCTGACTTCCCAGAATCAGACTTGACACTAACACTACTAGGCTTCGCTTCTTTTTCCCTTGCTATATTCTTTTCCCTCTGTGGCGGAACAGCCATTGCATTCCCAGTGATCCCCGCCATACCAGTCTTCCCATCTCCTGTTCCGTGAATTGTTGGAGAATGGAATGAAGACAATTTTGGAATATCATCTTTTCCAGGAGTCTTAGCAGACTGTCTGATAGCACCGAGCTTTCTTACTTTTGTGTTTGACTTTGACATCATAAATTTAATCCTACGATCCACTTATAGAACCTCTATTATATACTCTGCTTTCCGAAGACTCAGTTCATTAATTTGCCTCATTATAACACAATATTGAGGATTGCGTAATGTGTATCGATGAAAAAAGATTTTTTAAATTTGTATGGATGTCATATATTCATGATCGGTATTTAACATTGTTGCTCATTTTTATTTTTGTCAGTCTTGAAGTGAATTACCATCATCTGTAAATAAAGAAAGAAAAACATTTTTTGAAAAGAATGAATTTGAAATCAACATTTACATATATACATATAAGACATTCAAAACCAGTTTTCAGATGCAATATGGTACAATACCTAATAATTTATAAAACAACTGTATGAAAGTCAGATTGGACAGTTGTGAAAGATTAACATAATAACAGTTAGTTCTAGCTGTTAACAATAGTCAAAAGACTAATATATAATATATTTAGCATAAAAAGACACTTTTTTAACATCACGCCATGTCGACAGTCAGTAAAATAACATCCGACAAGAAACTGGATGACCCACTGACTCTATGTTATGGGAGTATACATGCATGTACATTTGTACATGTATAAAATATACAGGCATTTTACATGTACATATGTTCCTTTAATTAATTTGCTATGGAGACTCCCCCAATATAATTTGGTTGACCGTTCATCTGTACATCAATCAAGGATTTATAAGTGAGAAGGATTCGTGACTGTCTCTTTACATTACTAAACACCACACGCGAGACGCCTATGAACCAGGAATAAAAATCATTTTTCTCAACAAATACTTGTCTTATCAAGTCAAACGAAACACCAATGTAAAGTTTATTAAATTTCATAACGTTTATTCCTTGCTTTAAGAACGGAATATTTAGAGATTATGTCTTCAATTTGCGTTTAAAAGTACGACAGCTCATGAAATGACAACCCGCTTCAGAAAGTAAGACGGTGACCCTCGCATCCGCAAGCTACATCAAAGGCTGCGCCGGCGGATATCAAAGGAAAATCAGTCATCGCCCAAAGGCAAAGTCATGGTCAGTGCCCAAACACAAAAGCTCCTGCCTTATATTTCCCCAAAACTCAGTGTGACTTATCCTTTTCATATACGTCCTTGACATCAATATATAATTTTAGTGATAAGTTCAATATATGGCCAGATCGAAAGCGTTCTTACACGGTGACTTCATTGTGTATCGTGGTAAGTTTTCATGCTTGATTAAACCTTACACAACTGATCAGCTGGTGACTCAAACGTCCAGTATAATAACACCCATGTACCTATAGGATCCTCAACGATTTAATACACATCAACAATAACACTCTGATATGTTTGTTCAATTTTGGAATTTGATCCAAAGGTACCCAGTCCTCGTTCACAATAATTATAACTCAACGATAGAAATGAAAACATGTGCTTTCGGCGCCAACTTTGTCTTGTTGAAAATTTTACATCTTACATTTTTTTTAACAGATATACGCCAAGCCTACTACACACAGCACTGGGTCTGTCATTATCCTACACTTAAACTGTATCGGATTACAAAGCACACTACGTAATGATACTCACGTGTTCTGGTTAATTCCCCATTTTCTCAGTAGGAAGAGACACTGGCGAATTTCACAGAGGCGTCCTTGTCGACAAGTCGAAACCGAACACTGTCTGATACAGGACACCCGATTGGTCAATAAAGACCTACCAAGGGCGGTAACTCATTCAGTCATCCGGTATGCCGTCTGCTTTAGATAACCATATTCCACAAAATATGTTCTGTAGGGCTGTAGAGCTGTAATTTTAGACAGAAAACCGTTTCCTTGCTCTTCAACTTCTTTTAATTTCTTTTTATTTCTTTTTGTTTCAATCTTCGAAAATTAGCAGAAGCTGACCACAAACAGTCATATTCAAAAATGGTATTTTTGTCACTATCAAAAAAAAAGACCAGACGATTTTGTATTTTTCTTCAGTTACTAAAGTTATTCCACTTACTTTATACCATTACCACCATTGAAAAGTTTGAACTTCTAATTTTACTTCAAGTTAAAAATATTGAAAATAGGCCTAATCAAAAATATTTGCATCCCGAAAAAAATATTCCGTGGCACTACCTACATGTACAATGTACATGTAGAATTCTACATGTACATTTAGATCTATTTCTTATCATAAAATGAAGTAGAATCTAATGATTGCGAATGCACCAAAGGCGAAATAAATTATTTTGTTATTTTTTGAGTTAATTAGGCATACTTATACACGATTAACACCAATTATTGATCAAATGATGAATATCATTTATGCTCTGTCGATCGTAGACTCGTGGTCCGCTAAACCTGCCTATATTATTAGGCTTTTTTGATTTATTTTTTGCCTAATAGATCTAGACTCTATATAAGGCAAAAAAAAAAAAAAAAAAAACTAATAATATAGGCAGGTTTAGCGAACTAGCTCTGTCGGCGGTGGAGCATCTTTAACTAAGACTGTATGAAAGTTGATACTAATTAACTGGTTGAACTACTAAGTTAAAAATCTGTTTCATGATACATGTACGTGTATGTCTAAGAATCATTTAAAGATGTTCTAACACTGAAAAATGTTGGGTTTTTTTCTACCAAAAACAGGAGCAGATGAATTAGAGCACACTGGGGTATTATCGACCACTTATACTTAGGATAAATTATAAGGTACACTGGGCCACTTTACGGCTTTATACAACCGGGACTAAGGCGGTGCGATAGTCCATTTAAAGAATCATCGTTTTGTACAAGCTTGATGCAAAGGTACATGTAGTAGCTGACCTTGATATGACCTTCAATATTAAGCAACAATATGTGCTGGGTTAGTCCGGTAAACCTGCCTATATTATTAGGCTTTTTTTGCCTAATATATACATATACGGCAAAAATAAAATTAAAACAGCCTTATAATATAGGCCGGTTTTGCGGACTAGTGCTGGGTATTATCGACCATATCCGGGTATTATCGACCATCAAAAAATGTTGTTATGCTGATTCAATTTATTATGCTATTTTCACAATATTACCAGTAAGTTGACTAATTAATTCCCTTTTAACCATAAGTTATCATCAGATAAAAGAAGAAAAAAATGTTTTTAATTTCCGAGTGCAAACAAGAAACAAAGAACAATTGATTATATAAAATGTAGAGCGGTTACAGTCAATGATAAACTAACTTATTTACAAAAGCCACATGTAAATCTATATAGGCGAGGATGTCTGCTTCCCGATTCAGATTAATAAGTGTAGTGCTCATCATTGCTGCATCAAGTAGCGCATTCTTAAAAAAAAAAAAAAAAAAAAAAAAGGATTCTCCGACTCGAACTCCTCTTCAAAGTCTTCCTACTGTATGTGGCAAAAAGCTTTCTTTGAGCTTCCTTCCTCTTTAATACCCGTTTACTTCGTTCTCTTTCCTCTTTAAGCCGTTTTTTGCTCTGCGCGTTCATGCTTTGCTTTCTTTTCCTCTTCTCTCTTCTGTTTCATTTCCGTTCTCTTTTCAGCTCGCTCTTCCTTTTTGCGTTCTTCCTCTAATTTTTCTTCCTCCCTTTGTTTGAATATTTGCAGAGCTCCACGTCCAGACAATGCCTTTGGTAGTCTTTTTTTTCTATTTGACTTGCCCTTACCATATTTAATTTCCAGGTACATTTAAAGTTATAATTTATTTTCACAAGTAATAATTTATTATTTTGAGAGTAAATTAGTACAATGCACATGTACAATTTATACAACAGTCTTTCATGTAAGAGTTACATCCCTTTATTTTGACAAAAATTTCCTTCAATACTCATACATGTACTTATATTCAATAAAATGGTTCAATACCAGGTGCCATATACCTGTATGAGATTATAAACTATTTAACATTTCGGTTCTTCTTATTTTAGAAATTCCTAGCTCCCTACAGCCTGGCAAAGCCTTTGTACTGCAAATCGAAAACGAAGTACAAAATGTTTTGTGTATTTATATATCTTTTAGCTTTATCTGAAATAGACGAAGTCAACACAATTTTTTTTTAGAATTGAAAAAAAATATGGTAAAATATGATAAATTCCCTCAACGAACCCTAGCGTGAATCATGTTGACTCAAAAACCAAAGCATCCCGCAATTCCTGTCGAATTTGGTAGACACAACATGAATGGTCTTTTTATTGGAATTCAGCATTACCATTAGAGACAAAAAAGTTTCATTCTGTTCTAATAGTTTACTTGCTATAATTGCATTACCACCCAGTCCAGTGGTTCTCCATCTTTTTCCTCTACTCAATTATTCTTGAATGTGAAAAAAAGAATATACAATGTTGGGCTTTACAAACATCAGAACGGGAAAAAGACAAAGACGAAAAAAACCAACATTAATATAAGAACAGAAACACACTCAAGACTTTATTAAATTTTCAATTTTATTTGATGTTTGTCAGTAAGAAAATCGTTGCGAGAATAAATTAGAACTACATAATAATGTATATCTTATAGAGAAAAATAGAATGCATCAACATATTGCCTAGACGTACTTAAATGGAATGTTCCTCCTGTGTTGTTAATGACTGGGATTCCCCATGTTAAACTACCAATTAGAGTGCCACATTTGCTATACTACCAAACACGCCGTCTCAAGTCGGTTCGCATATACATGTATATATACTCACGCGTGTTTTATGCATGTTCCTGAAGATCTAGAGGGACGATCCAAAATTAAAATTATCCCGCTTTCTCACATGTGCTTCAATCATAAGCAATTGTGTTAAAGCAGTTAAACGTTCATTATGCGAACATTTATTTTGTATAACAAATATATACAATATCAATAATGTACCCGAGGGTCACAAAATGTTATAAAACCCGGGGCTTGCCGAGGTTTTAAAACATTTTGTGATCCCGAGGGTAGAATATCCCTATCCTTCATATCGACAAATAAAAGAGTATTTTTCTCTCATACATTGACATTTTATTGCAATTTTAAAACTATTTTTCTCTGCATTTTGAAATAAATTACAAACAAAACGCAACTGCAAATAAATTCTTCACACATGAAAATTACATGATATTTTCAACGCAGATTCCGCTGTTTGAGTCTTTTAAAGTTAATCCACCCTAATTTCTGAAAAGAAATGTTAAATTGTACCTAGAAAATAGTAATTTTGTTGACGCTGTGACGTCATGAGGCTTTAGTGCATGGGTACCATGCAATACAGCCTCAGGCGGCATGAGTGTATTCAATTGCTCTAGACCAGCCAGTATTACATATATAGGTATGAGATAAATAAGTGTATATAGTGTAGGCTCTTTAACGAGCTGACATGGACATATACATACAGATTATAAGTAATCTCTAGATCATAATGCTTAATTTCATCAACAAGTGTAGATTAGATATTATTAGCCACATATGACAACTTAATATTAAGGAAATAAGTTAGAAAAATATATAAATAAAAAAACATTACCATTCGTTCTACAATATTTCACTCACAACATATTATTTAAATTATGGATGTATAACTGAATCAACAGTTGTGTATTATAGGTATCAGTAGACGCTGCCAATAGAACGAGAAATAAAAAACAATACCTCAGGTCTTAGTTTCACCAATATTTTTCTAACTTAATGAAATATCTTAACTCATAGTTCTATTAAATATTTGTATTTGTACCATTACATGTAGGATCGACCAATGCTAAATAGAATAGACTCCACAAATTAAAAAGAAATATTAGTGTTTTAACTATTGAAAATGCTACTATAAATAAAAATAAAAATTGAAATACACTTTAATAATAAAAATTATACAATATAATTATATAGTTCAATATTTGATATCGATATTGGTTATAAATTTCAAACATGATACAATGATGTCCAGCATCATGTATCTTTTTCTATCATATTACAGGTGGTCAACTCGTCTAGTATATATATCAACAGTGGTTGTTCAACCTTTAATATCATTTGATATATAAAAAAAGTTGATAAAGTATTTAAGGCTTGCTACATGTACGAAGAGCATCACTTCCTCGCCCGCAACATTGTAGGGCAAGTCGATTGACCGTTTATTCAGTTACGAAGGTATCAATTATGCCGTTATTTGTTTATGTATTTTGTAAGTGAAATTCACGTCCTTTTCTCCGAACAGTATTATGTTGTATGTCTTATGTTAAAAACACATGTCGTCACAATCTATGCCTACCCACAAGGGCAGATAACTCTGTAATAAGATATCTTGTCTCTAGCCAATCAAAGATGATGTTACAATATTAGTAATGTCAGTTTTGATTGGCTTAATCTAAACTTTAGCCTAAGTTCGGTTCATGATCCTAGATATATACATGTATACTGTATAATTTTGTCAATTTACGGAATCCAGTGTTTCTTGAACAAATATAAATTTGGCCTTGGCATAGGATTGTCCCACTTTTTTCATATCACATCTTCTATGCATCCATAGATACTGTACTGTATAATTATGTCAATTTACGGAATCCTTGGTTTCATGAACAAATATTGTATCAATTTGGCCTTGGCATATGATTTTCTCACTTTTTCATATCACATCCTCTATCTATCCATCAAATAATATTCTCAATCTTCTTCATCACTTTCTTCTTCATCCGTGTCCAAATCATTTTCCTCCACTATATAGTCGTCCTCTACTTCAAGAGCCAACGATGAGTTAGAAACTGCAAGCCAAAAATGATCAAGTCAATAGCACATCATCATCAGGCATGGAAGAATGGTTTCAGTCAATGTGTGACATATCACTAGAAATAGATAATACTTATATACACTGATGATAAAGGTACATATTTCCAGTTTACCTGTTCCTTTAAACAGCACAGGGATGGAAGACAGACCGGTAGAGTTATTCACCCCTTCTACTCTCCAGTGGACCAGCCGAGCATTTGGACTTCGGGTAGACGTTATGAACTGCTTACCATCTGAACAAACCCTGGTGGACACAACCTGGAAACAAATGGGAAGCATTTCAGCGGAAATTATTAAAATTAATCTAATTTTGTGAAACTCTTATTTAGGTCATAAAGTTTTTTAAAAGATATTATTACGCCTTTGCATCAACCAATAAAAGGCGACGTGACATTTTTAGGCTATGAGATATCATAATATTTTAAAACAATATTGGATGTTCACAAATATCACACAAAATGTACATCTTACATGCAGCTAAGAACTTGTAATTTTAATCACTCTTCGTTATTTTTTGGCATGTAATTTTATTGTTTATACAAACCGTATTGTCTAATCGATAGCTGGCCAGACATGTTAGAGTGGATTTGTCCCAAACGCGTATTGAATTTTCCTCTTCGTATGTTGCATAAGAAAAGAAATATGGACCGTTCTCCGTCAGATGAACCTGCACAGCACTACAGTGGCCCTCGAGACGTTTTAGTAATTGACCTAAGAGTAACAGAAACAAAGTTTTAAAAAGTAATTGCTTTGCAAGAAAATCAGTAAACTGTTTGATAGAACAATTTACCATGGCAGAATCATTGTATTTCTACATTGTAAATCTCAACATTTCCAATTCCGTCTTTGCATATTACAGAGTTAACTCCCTTGCGGGTAGGTATCGATTGCTACGTCATTATTTTGTGAGCGCAATTCACGTCATTTTCTGCGAAATTTATGACGTTACGCTCGCAAACATATGACGTCACAATCAATACCTACCCGCAAGTGCAGATAACACTGTAATATGCAAATTCGGAATAGTAAACTATTAATACAAGCACAACCAGGTGTAACACATAGTATCAACACAAATAAAACCAGGTATAAACTTTGCAAATACAGTCCCAATAAGTTAAATTGAAAGCCGTTTGGATATTGAAGCATTAACAAATACAAAATAACAACATATGGAAAGGATTTTAGTTTCATTACGAATGAAGAAGTATAAGTAGTTTTTTAAGAAACCTGAGACCAAATTATGTGGGTTTTACTGGATTTGTATTCGAATGTTACCCGTTGTTGGTGGCATTGAAAGACCAGCACCAGACAGTTTTTAAGAGAGCTATGCAATATGATGTAATACATTTTCAAGTATATGTAATTCAGCGAGTATTTCTAATTGAGGCAGTCAGACAAAATAAGAGTTTCGTATTTTAACGGGCTATCACAAACAGACCAAATACGTTGAAGTATAGCAAGTATATCAGTACCAGTCCTCTTCATTGACGGGGAGAAACGAAGGGAAGTAACTCTGGTAGATCAGAATATTTCCGTACTAATTAAGTATGAGTTTAACAATGTACCTGTATTTCTGTCCCATACTCTGAGTATGAAGTCATCATGTGCTGTGATCAGCCTGTTGGCGTCTAGCACGTGAATCTCATCCACCGAAACATCTACACCCTTCCTGTTGGCCACCTCAAAGTACTGTTGTTGGTATTCCCCATCCTCACACAGGCACACACTTTTATCTGGCGTTGTCAAATACATTTACATGTCAATGAAACATATTTTCTTTTTAATGAATATTAAGGGTGCTATTTAACAGACAATTTATCTGGTTTTTGTATCTTATGTTGTAACTTCTCAATTACATTGTGGTGTACTTGAACGAGAGTCACTTTTCCATGTCTTAAACATACATTTGAGTTACATGTTTAAATAAATACTATTAAGGATATTATTTAATGATAAGATAATTTTAGCGCTTTTGACAGAGAAATGATAAGATATTACTGAATCTTCTATGTGTCACTTACATACATGTTCATTACTGTAGCTGCATTTGTTAATATGCATATTCATTATGTCGCAAACATGTTCAAAATAGGATTTTACTATAATTTGATTGAACCAAATAAAGATAACTACATTTCTTTATATCGTCTTGGTATGCATATAAACTTACTATCCTTTACATTCCAGATTGCAAAGGATGTTAATCTGTATTGTTCCTTAGAGGTCCCTGGACTGTCGGTGTATGAGTTTACACCAAATACGAACGTGTTCCCATCGTCAGACAGAACTGATCTATCAATGTCCAAGTCGGTGAAGTTGTACTCGTTTTGAGATATTGTTATAAGACATTGTGATGTTGTTATATCGAACAGGACCCATGGACCTCCAGATATACGCCCGACTAGCACCGTCCATTCTTTGTTAACCTGTACATAGAGCAAAATATATAATTTTTGATGAATATTCCAATTCGATAATTTAACCATAGCTCTTATTTATCAAAGAATTCGCAAAATCGCAAAAATATCATCACTAGATATGTGGTCACAGTATCCCCCTTGCATGTAAGTGTTTGGCTTATATATATAGATATTTTTCTCTTTGTTCCTTACTTGGGTTGTAGACGAGGTCGACTGACTATTGTTACAGTACTTTGTTAGTCAGGACGTCCACTACACATGACTATTGAGACACCTTAGCCATTTGATTTGCAACAAAACACTACAAAGGAAATGATGTCTCACAAAAATGTTACCGAATTTAAAGCATTCCCATAAGATAAAGTGTGATTCAGTTGATATATATTATACGTACGTAGAATGTTTCTTCAAACGGACTTTTCTTGTCCTTTTTAATGTTTGACGGTCTTTGGATAATTGATTTTGTCTTTCCAGTCGAAGTGTTGTAAACCTTGAAACGCTGTCTTCCTCTTGTTTGAGTAATAATTTCTGAAAATTGTGGTGTATATTGTGAACATATGTACATATATGATATCAAACAGACGCCTCCTCTGATTAAATTGATTCAGAAACTCATCGCAAGGGAAAGAAATTATTTTGTTACGACGTAAAATCACTTGATAGGTGTTTCAATACAACTCCACTACCGCAAAATCATATAGCATCATAAATCATAAATATATGAGGATATTGAACGAAACATAATTTACACCAACATGTAATTGTACGTAAGGTCGTAACACTGGAAAAGTAATAAGAAAACGACGAAATCTTAACCAAAAGTAAACAAAAAATGTTCCTGAAGTGCAACCGTCTTTATTTACTCTCGTAAGTTAAATCAAAACTAAATTGTTATCAAGATGACAGTACTGGTGTATTTGCAAGATACACCAGACTGTAACACACTCGAGGCTTACATTCAAGACCGGTCTATATTCGATTCAGGCTTAAATTTTAGTATGCATCTACAAGGCTAAAATAATTCAACATGATACATAGGAATATAAATAATAATTATCTCCATACTTAGTGCTATATTATGAAGCAATTGCAATCATTTTATGTTTTCCTGCATGAGAACGAAATAGTTGAGAACGTTTTGTCCGTACCTAAACCATCGTCCTTGACACAGATATCCACTGTATAGGGAGATACGTCGCCTTCAAACACTTTGCTCACTGTCATGGTATCAAGGTTAACTATCTTGATTTTCCTGGAGCTCGTCACTACGGCTATATGATTGTCGTTCAGGACTTTAATCACTCCTGGTGGAGCGTTCTGCAGCAGTTCAAATTGAAAACAGGAGAGAGTTAACAATATTTCGAGATCCTGAAACTATCGAAAACTTTAAGTGTTTGTTCAGCCAAACACATGACATTATTTCAAAACCTGTAATTATTGAAGTTTAAATTTAAGATTGATTTAAATTTAAGATTGTTTCATGATCTTGATACCAGTTGTACTGAGGATAACAGGCGGCGACAACAATTTTAACAATCCTCGCCCCATTTTGGCACATCTCTTGATTTTATTTCAATCCATTATCTTACATTAATGCGTGTGTTTTGTTCGGTACGGTACGATGTATCTCTATGGGTGTATAATTGAACGATGTTCTGAGTTATGATTTTACCGGCGTGCCTGAGCGGACAACCGTTTTGGTGGGGATGTCGTAAACCTGTAGGCACACACTCTCAGTGTCCGTCTTATCCGTCTGGGACATGACAACAGCATAACGAGGATTCTTCATGGGGACAAAGTATCTGAAACATACAACAAGGATGCAAATTACTAAATATGATAATTATCGTCTTTTTATCTTCCCTTGACGGGCCAATATATCGAGTGATGACGTCATTATAACAGCAGCACCAAACTTTCCCTTTCTTGTTCTATACATAAAAACTACAGACGCCATGCTTTCTAATTTCGCATACAATGTCAATGTGAAGGCGACTTTTCACATTTAACTTTTCTTTTAGTAATGTGCTGAACGAAAAAGCAGGAATGCACATACATGTACTGGCCGTAGAAACCACAAGATCTTCTGAATTTGTATTACAAGTATCATAGTTTTCCCAACATATACTTGTCCAATTAAACCCAGACAAGGGCTTAAAGCTCTTTATATTTAATTTGCTTTTGTTAGAAATCATCTGAAATCTGACATTCAAACATCAAAAATTCACAGAAAAGCAATGTTGTGTTGGCCCGAAATAACGATGAAAAACACCGATCTTCGAAACATATACTTTGAATATAAACCAGTTTTCACGAAATGTTCACAACCCATATTAATTAAGTAAAATACGTTACAATCATAGCTAGGGAAATCAACGGGTTATACCATAACAATAGTGATATTTTGGCCTTACCGTATGCTATGGCCGAGAACCAGACTCTGGTTTTTGGTCTCTTTCTCTTTCCTCTCCAGATCCCACACTCGAACTGTTGTATCATCTGTAGCCGTTACCATGGTTTTCCATCCCCTGCAAATGACATCACGTAACGGAACAGGGTGGGGTAGAATAGCTGACCTTTGCTCCTTTTTGAGGTTCCAAACGATGACATCGACCTCCCCAGGAAAGTAAAGGAAGTTTCCGGTGGCTGTGATTCTGTAGTTCTGGGCGAAGTCCATACGGAAACCTACAGAAATATAATACAATATTTGAACACCAAAGTGCATTTACATTTTCTATCATATTCGTTTATTCATTTACTTTAATAACATACTCATTTACTTTAATAACATACTCATTTACTTTAATAACATTCTCATTTACTTTAATAACATACTCATTTACTTTTATAACATACTCATTTACTTTAATAACATACTCATTTACTTTTATAACACTGTCCAGTAAGATAACCAGCTTTTAAACATACTCATTTACTTTAATAACATACTCATTTACTTTAATAACATACTCATTTACTTTAATAACATACTCATTTACTTTAATAACATACTCATTTACTTTAATAACATACTCATTTACTTTAATAACATACTCATTTACTTTAATAACATACTCATTTACTTTAATAACATACTCATTTACTTTAATAACATACTCATTTACTTTAATAATAACTACTCATTTAATTTAATAACATACTCATTTACTTTAATACATTTACTTTATTACTTTTATTTATAATATACTCATTTACTTTAATAACATACTCATTTACTTTAATAACATACTCATTTACTTTAATAACATACTCATTTACTTTAATAACATTTACATTTTCTATCATATTCATTTACTCATTTACTTTTATAACACTATCCAGTAAGATAACCAGAAGAGTTTAATTAACATGTTTTGTGCGACAGATAAAGATATATCATCATTCATAGACCTTTGTGAAAGACAAATACTTCAGTTCACATATTACATAGAGTAACATTTCAGCCGTTTTATGGTTTTTAGTACATTTTTTGTATCACAAGCCTTAGACATATTTACTTGAACTAATCACGCTTTTTCTATGGCAACTAATTAGATATTGTATGTTGATTTATCAATTGAATTCTTTAGTTAGATTTGGACCATCTGTGTACAGTCAAATACAAAGTACATGACATTTATTTCATTTCTCTTTTATCTGTCATCTGAAAAACTCTACCAAAGTTGTTCACAATGCCAAATGCATGGATGTGTTAATAAACTCATACTTATATATATATGGGTAATTGTACAGAATGTGGTTGATGAATATGGTCTTTATAAACAGGTGCATTTCATGGCAGGTCTGACTGTAAATGGTTAAAGACAACCATACCTTTGATTGTTTTAATTTTGTCCAGAGATGTCAAATTGTAGATATGCAGGTCATTGTCCCGGACATTAGAGAGAATGAATCTTGTCTCATCAGGTACGATGACTATGGCATCTATGGTTAGATTTGGCTGGCCAGAAGTCCGTTTGGAACTAAATACGGGTACCCAGTGACTGAGGGACTTCTTCGGGAAGTTGTAGACCGTGAAGTAATGCTGGTCAGAATCCGTCAGAACCACGTAGTTTTCAGAGGCTTCAGAATCAGATATGAATTTTAAACAACTTCGCATACACAAAAATGAAAGTCATAAAGGAATTTAGCATTCAAATCATCAATTAATGATTTAGATTTCACTTCTAGTAACAGTATATTTTAAAAATATTTTGTATATCTTTAAAATATCTTGGTTTATAAGATAAATCAAAAAGGTATTCTTGTAATTGTTAAATCTGGAATCCAGGGATAGATCTAAACAACAGTAAACATTTGAAATTTATTACACCATATTCCCAAAGTAGGCAATGAAATACTGTAAAAATTGAATTGTTTGCGGGTAGAAATTTTCGTTTATTTTTCTTTTATGAAATGTTCAAGGCGATATCAACAAATCAATTAATATAAAGATCATTACAACACGAACAGATTGGAAATTTTCGGCACGCTAAAATGCTCATGTTAACAGTATGCGAAAAAACATTTAATCTTATAATTTACCTGCAATCGCACTTGGCATATCCATACAGAACGATAACTCGGATTCTGAAATTTCTATCGTGGTCATACAGTCACCATTCTCCATGTTGTAAACGTCTATTGTATTTTCACAGAACGTTGCGAACAGTGTTTTGTTCTTGCCTCCGACCGCAGACTGTCCGCCAATGTTATCGATGGCAAAGGCGATCTCGCCCGACCCTTGTAAGGCGATGTAATCGTCAGCGTAGTCAACCAGGATATATTTGTCATTGTAGACATATCGAACCTGGCATGGATTCAATTTTATACCGTCGTAAGACTTGAGGAGTTTCCCATCTATTAGATCCCAGGTTTTAACGGAATCTTCGTCATCATCAGAACCTTAAAAATTGCATTACACGTTATATAAAATCAAATAAATAATCATAAATAAATGAAATTAATAATATTGATGATATCATCATTCAATCATAGACGCGAAGCGATAGAGTACTTTACAAAGCAAGTGTTCAGATGCATTATGCCATAAAAAATAAAACTTAAAAATTAATTTGGAGACTAATAAAGGGCAATTAAAATAAAAACCTCTAGATGTTATTCTTATATCGCATAATACAGGCGAAAAGACCTGTATCACATCAAAGTAACAATGGAAATCACATCAACAAATAATGAGTAAGATATTGAAGAAATATCTTTTTAAGGGGAGAGTAATTGACGATTCGCCAGCTGCCAATCAAACCCTCCGGGTATAACATGTCACTCTGTATTTCGTGTTGTGAATGCTACGACATTGAATGTGTTTGCGAGCACGAGGCACGAGGCGTGGCTACAGTACCTGGCGAACGGCAAATTAACAGTTCGATATATTTTATGTTAATTTAGTTTATACATGAACACTGTGCATGTATGTCCTTGAATAATCTAGATGAGTAGTGGGTAAAGTCGTTGAATATAACACTTTTTCGCTTCAACATGTGATCTCCTAAAGAGGCCACTCAGATTATGTGATTCTGCTTAACACGTACATGACACGGCCACTTTTCCGTCCTGTCTAATGTCCACTGAGAGGACAGGACCCTGGTGTCCTGTTAGACAGTAGATGAGTTGACCACCTGGCTTCATCAACACGTCTTGGTCCGGAGCCAGAAAGGGAACACTGCATTGTTTACACTGCTGTAACAGGTCTATTGAAAGCTGGAATGAAAGCAGAAAAGTAGTTATTGAAATATTTGTATACATGCATTATCCTTCCGGGATACTTACTTTATACATTAGAAGGGTTAAAGTTTCGTCCATTCAAGTCTCGTCAGTAATAAAGAAGGCTGAGTGTCGACGACGAGAAGCGCACAGATTTGCAGTCTAATGCAAATATTCGATAGCATTTGTCGATTGGAATGTAAGAAAGACCTATAATTCAATACTGTTAAAGTTATGTTTGAATACTATTTTTCCCAAGTATGGCGAATCTATACAGATAAGTATCTGTTCAACTAATTGAATACAATATGTATAGTGTAAACTGTAATGTGTAATGGATTTTGCTATAGAAAAGTTTATTAAAATTACTTTCTCTCCCGCCAGCCTGTCCATCAATTGTGGAGCCAACTGATACGGGTCATACAGCAATGCCCCTTGTGACATCTCTATGGCTGCCCCTACAACCTCAATGTCCTGGTCTTTTGGGTAGGTTTTCCTTGCAAAGGCGAAATCATCTAAGATGGGCCTAAATAAAAACAAAATGGACAAGTTCCGAGAAATAAAATAGTAAGGCATTTCAGTACACATTGTAACACGTGTACATTTAACGAAATAATCGACAAAAGACACAGGGTTTTAGTTTAGTACTAAAATAAAATTATACATATACAATTTACCTTACTGAAGACGCCACCACTTTGGCCTGTAAAAACTTGAAGTTCATCAGACATTCTTTTTTCAGCTCTGTGACGTCAACCTTAGTCCTATGATAGGGGGAGTTGTTCAGTCTACGCTGGTTGTAAGAGTTTCCGTAGGTAAGTGGCTGACTAGAAACATGACGGTCACTCTCTCCAGACTTTTTCTTCTTATCTACATAGGGCTTCTTTTTTCCTTTGAAAATAGCAATATCATGAATAGCATAGAATAAATAAGTAGACTGAAATAAAGTAATTAGAAATGGATAATTAGAAAAAAGTTAAACTGTATTGGAAAATTTGATGTATTCGCTGCATGGGAATTTGATTTTTTTTTTTTATTTTGCTTTCTCCGTGAACATATCAACGTACTAACATAGTTATAAGTGTACATTTTACATGTTAGATTATAATATATGTACTGTGTAAAAAAGGCACACAACAGGTGAACAGATTAAAGTTTGACAAAGAGAAAATAAATCCATATGCGAAAACCAAAACGTTCCAGTACACTTACCATCAGCCCATTTCCCATCGAAGAAGTCGGCCAGACCCTTGTTAATCGTGACGTTGACATTGGCCTTACAGTACCTGGCTCTAGCAGCCTCTATGAACTGTCTATGGTACCAGTAGAATACACGAATTCCATCGGACCCTCTCTCAACTGCAAAATGAAGGTATCATATACAGTTTTGCACACAAAGAATACGTATTCATCGGAACCTCTCTCGACTACAACATGGAGGTATCATATACAGTTCACCACACAAAAAATACCATCAGAAACTCTCTCGACTGCAACATGGAGGTATCATATACATTATTGTACATCTCAACACAAAAAGAAGCACGCGCTTGATGAGTCGAATATGCAATAAATGACACCAATATAACTCTTTTGTTCATGTTTTATCGTCTATTAAATAAATGTCCTTTAATATGAATTTATTTAGGTAAATAGACTTCATTTCTTTTTGTTTATTTTTGTTTCTAAATCAATGAATCTATTAATCTTCTTTTATTGATACGATAAACAAAACTAAGTATCATTCATACAAATGAAATGTGACATTAAAAGTACATAATGTAGTTTATATATCCAACCATAGATAAATAGTTATTTGAATTACAAACCTATATATTGTTGAATTTCTGCCTTAAGCCGAACCAGCAACAGTGGAGGTAATCGCCTAACTGGAGGTACCCAGAACTGGTATACGTCATTCAACACGTCCTCATCACACGACAACACATCCTCTAACTCCGACTCCGACAGACCATTCCTGGCTGCAAAAATAATAAACGAATAAAAGAATGTCATTCAGAATCTTGTTGATGTAAATTTTTAATTCTATGGATACATTGTATCAAAACATTATTTTATGATCAAAACCTGGAAAAGAAAGTAATACATGTAGTTGATGACTGTATGTTTATTGTCATAAATGATTGTGCGTTATGTAAAATAATACAATCCGAACTGCTGCACTGCCAGCCTATTACATCTGTTCATCAGATCATCATTTAATGGTTTCTGGTCATTCATACAAACCAATTATTAAGTGAGTGTATGGCACAATATCTTTTGACCAGCCATGTATGGCACAATATCTTTTGACCAGCCATAAATGAAAACAAAATAAATGTTGATATCCCCATAGGAATACATTGCGTCATGACCAACAGATATGTTAATACCATATTAATGTAAATTTTTAATTCTGGGGACTATCTTTGTCATAAATGATTGTGCGTTATGTAACATAATACAATCCGAACTGCTGCACTGCCAGCCTATTACATCTGTTCATCAGCATTTGTTTGCCATACTGTTTACATTGTACGATTTCACACGAATAATCTATTTTCAGATGTTATGCTGGACAAATTTATCTTTTAACTGCGATTAAATTTTGCCGAATTAGAATCATCCTAGTTCTATTGTATTTGCGATTGACACCTTTTGTGGCAATATTTGTTTTCGCAAAGTTAAAGCACAAACATTTGTAATTTTTTATTGCATGTAGAAATAAGCTTATTGTATGCAAATTAGTTCTATGATGGTTGCAGTATTTCGCATAAACTAGTTCATCTTTAGATACAGAATAACGATTATTTGGAGTAGTCTACGTACATGCCGTGAGGTAGCCCAGAGTTCTCGACACGAACATCTCCCCGTGCTTGCTTTCCAATTTAGAAAACAGCTTATCAATGCTACTTCGTATAGTCTTCTGAAGGACGGTTTCGCTACTGGTCCAATATGAATGCCATCCTTGTGCATTTTCAAACGACAGTTTCAGAAATAATGGTAGTGGACAATGGAAGACACTCCTGTTGAGGAGTTCTAGTTGTGACGAGGTGAGAGTTCTGTTTCTGGATTTTAACCATTGCTGAATAATACCTTCCGCATCGCTGGCTTTCAGCTCAGGTACCAGCCAAAAATCCTCTTCGTCTTTGAACATAGCCTAAGTTTCCAATAAAACGCATTAAATTTCATATTAATAAATTGACTGGTTGCATATCAACCTTTGTGTAGTGATATGTAGCTTTTGAAACAATGTAATGTATCTTGTGATGAATCGATGTTGGGCAATCGCAATGATTACTCATAAATTTGCAAAGGTTGAGACATTATATGAATGAATTGAAAACATATTTTATATCTTTTGTGCCATCTTGTGTGATAACCGAAGGATAGGGTAATATATTGTACAAATGAAATGAAAATAAAAATAGATGAATACAAATTAGAGAGAATGGTGTATGGGGACGATTTGCCTATGTCTGTTATCGCTGTAATTAACAAAGAAAATAGAAGTAAACCTTAAAATAAAACCTATATATAAATTTCTACACAACACTTAACATCGTTAAAATCATTAGTTAAAGACGACTTCCAAAGATTCGACTTAAGAGACATTGCTAATGCATACCTTTAGCTTAGGAAAACATTCGAATTCTTCATCTTCAAGTGTAGATACTATGACCTTGACATATTTACTAACAGTCCGTGGTAGCCAGAACAGACTCCGAGCGTTGTAGGAGATGTCAATCTGATCCAATGAGTCGAGAATAACCACAAGAGGCTTTGAAGGTTTGGCAAAACTTAGTACATAGTCCAACTCCTTCGATAATTCCTGGAGACTCTGTGAACAAATTGGTTAATTTCTTTGATCAACAATATTATTTTCGAAATATCTGCTTATTTCTTAAGTGTTTTGGCATATCATCATTTTACTGATGGTAATTTTACATTATATTATGATTTGATTAACACTTTAGTTGCTTTGCTCCGTAAAGCTACAGACATTTTTTTATTAGCATAAAAACATAATTATGCAAATAACCTTGGTAACCACTATATATGGCTACCAAAACATAAAAATATTATAAATCTTTATTCCAGAAATTCATTGAATGGTTTCTGGTCATTCATACAACCAATTATTAAGTGAGTGTCTGGCACAATATTGAGCCATGCTATACATGTATTAACTCTTTTGACCAGCCATTAATGAAAACACAATAAATGTTGATATCCCCATAGGAATGCATTGCGTCATGACCAACAGATAAGTAAATGCCATATTTAGTGGACTATTTAGCACTGGAGTATATATCAGATGTATCAGATATAATAGTGATACACTAAACTATGGACCAACTGTGTTACCTCCGGATTAAGGGAAACCTGGTTGTAGACCGTCTTTATCTGATTGATGACAGAGGTGAGTAGACCATTGATATTGGAGCTGTCGGGAGTCGTTCCTATAAATCTATTTTCCAAATAAAAAAGTACAAGCTAAAGTCAGTTCAATGTAAAATGAATATATGACATATCTACTACTTTCCAAACAGCATCTGGAAACTAGCACATGTACAAGCATGCCCTAATCAAACAGTAAAAGAATAATTTTGAAGTATTAGATTGATGCCATTGCAACAACGAATATTGTACTTTGTCGGTGTTTTGGTTTTATTTATAGATAGAATGTGTTAATGAATAAATGAAGCAACAAACAGAACTTCTGACTTTTAGGACACATTAACTCTCGATTTATTTCTGAAATTTAGGTCAGATGAATAATTAATTCCAAGTATCGTTACTCTGTGTGAGTTTATTGCTATATACACGAAGTCTGGTCACCATTAAAACAGCGAGTGTGTTTATTGATTAATGTCTTTAATTACTACATGAAGTTGATATTGTCAGTGTATGTCATTAAATATATTTTTTCTTTATATAATGCTATATGCATGTAATGCAAAAACCCTGTGCATCCTGTGTAGCATGAAGAATTGAAGTGTGGTTTCCCCGTAATATTATATATTTAATACAACAACTATATTGTAAATAAATGGTTCGACTGTTTGCAGAAGTCTTAAAAAGAGGAAACAGATTTGTTTCATGTTAGCGAGAAGGTCTATGATATATCTATTGTGAGACCAGTCCAAAATGCAATGCTAATTCCACCACTAATTACATTACCAAATTAATTGAAGACATACGTCATAATTTCATTGTGAGAAATTTCCATCATTAGTAGACAATACAAATTATAAACAATCCGCATTATACGGAAGTATATAATTCTTATTCAATGTGTTCCAAACTATTGAACATTTCAACATTTACAATGTAAACTGTTGGCAACACAAACGTACCTTTTTGTAAGCAGACATTTCTAAATTTCTAAGGAAAATTAATGTTAAATCGTATTTGTGTTCGCTTTACCTGATGATGACAGCTGGTTGTGGGTCTGACATCCAAGAGGGCATCAGTTTGGCCGCCATGGCCATCAATGACGTCTTACCACATCCAGAAGTTCCGTGGATCACCAATGGCTTAGTGGTATCGGTGGCTGTGATGTACGCTTTGATTTTCTTCAAAAGGAAAACGACATTGTACGTTTTAATATATATTTTCATCTTAAATGATCACTCTTTTCATCGACAACAACACGGTAATTTGTTCTTTCGGCTTTTTTGTTTTTACGTTTGCTTTATTTGTAGTAGGTAATAGTAGTAGGTTTTGAATAAACCATACTGAGTAGGTAACATGTGAAAAAGCAAGAGGAGACATCTCTTTTCACAAAATAAATTTTGGCAAACTAAAATGGAAAAATATACTATTCATTGCTTTACGTTATTTTTTCATCGTCTTGAAAAATACAAAAAAACCGAATTTATCCCTCTTGTAACAATATGCTTATTTATTTTATTTACAATAAGTAGTTTCGTTAAAGCTTCCACACTCATTTTTTCTATCGCTCATTTCAGAAATACCTCTAGGGATGCTGCCCTCCCACAGAAATTTTCACACTTCTGCTGACAGAAGCGAATGTGTTGGCAACATTCTAGCATGAGTGGATCGGTCAGTTCCGTGTCCGATCGCTGTTGGATACCAGCGTCAATCAACCGCTTCATCTCCTTAATGAAGTGTTTCGTCATGGTCTGCAGGTAATTCTTGTGTTCGTCAAAATCGGGATCGATACCTTAACGGTAAGACATCAAATCAAAATGACGTACAAATGTTCAACAAATTTAACTAGACTGACAGCGGCACATAGTTACAGAGGAACACGTTTATACTGAAGTCCTCGGGGAATGGAAAATGTCTTCAAATTATCCAGATTTCAATATAACAAACGGGAAAGGCAATGAATATGTGTGAAAAAGTATAATTATTATTTTCGAATTAATCACTTAAAATTAAGTGGGTTCCACTTTATGTATAATTTATCTCGATCAAGGTACATATTTCAAATGCTTCCTTCCTCAATGAACCAAGTGCTCTAATATGAAACACGTAAAAGAGGCAGTATCAAGATATATGAAGAATGACAACGCCGAGAAAAGGAGGCATATACATGAAACTGAAATCGGGTTATTCAGTACGACATTGCATCAAACTCGGGGAAAGCAGTAAATTCCTCTAAATCGGACCGACGGGGCAATGACATGGGACTGTAGGTGATGTATATAAGTTACCTTTCTCTGTCCACGTGACGGTGGTCTGGTGTATATTTTCCGTTGGTAGATGAGGTTTCATCTTTGTGTCCTCAAGTATACGAAGTAGTCGTCGCGATTCCTGCCAGTACTCATCTTCGCCACTAAGATCTGAAACCATTATCACGTGGTCCAAATATTATACAGCCGCAATTAACAAAACTGAATTCTATGAATTATCATTTACGAACGATACATGTACAAAATGTATAAGTATTAGATAATCTTCAAGAGGAGAACGGATACATATGCATAGCATGCTTGTCAAACAATGGAACCTATTGTTTGTGGGTTCATATTCTGTGTTTAATGTACGTTCGTTGAACTCAACCTATGAACCATACAAAAGTGATAATGCAGCTAAACCGAACTGTTAACTGTTTTGATCATATCTCGTTTTTCCTCATATTATTTTCAGTTTGTAATGAGATTGAGGTTATGCCATGCTTACCTATATATCTCCTGAGCAATTTGTACTTGCTGCCGTCCATATTTTCAATTCCTTCGATATGTCTCCAGAACCATAGACAGTGAGGGCCCGGGTTAGTTACGTCTAACATTCCTTTCTGTATCTCCTTCTCAGTTACTATAAAGGACAGTCGACAATAAATTAGTATAATGTCAATTCAATGTTTCATCTTTTATAGAGCATACGCTGCATTGGTCGGGGTAACATTTCACAAAGCTTTGTAACTTATGAATTTTCATAACTTTTGCGTAGGTCATATTTACGAACTTCATGACTCACGAAAGTTCGTAAGTTAATAAGCTTTCTGAAACGGTACACATGTTTACCTATAAACACTCTGTCTCGAATTTTGTTCTGACGTTTAATGATTATATTTCAATAGATACAGTGGTTTAATTGTTATAAATCAGGAGGACTTCACGATATTTCGGTGTGTTACACGAAGATTCGTGTTTTCGTGTCTCGGAAAAAACTGATTAGTTTATTGCAACATGGAATTTCTTGAGATGAGTCGGACGTTTTGGTGCAGAATTTTTCTAGGCTAGTGTCACATACTGTAACTGAGATCGTACTGAGATATGTTGTCCTTACTAGAGACGTAGTATTTCTCAGCCTGTTCCGTTGGAAGGTTCGCCCGGGCGGACTCCTCCAAGGCGTCCTGCATGTCACATTCATCATCGTTCCATTCGTCTTTAGCAGCACTAAGCAAGTCCTTGTCCTTGCTGAGTCGATTAGGGATGTATTTACTGATCGGCTGTAACACGTATTCTGGGGGCACGGCATTATTGTCAAGAAGGTACCACCTGCAGGTTAGACAAAACAAAAACTAATTTCAAACCTATCTATTATAAAGACCACGCAAATGAATGAAAAAGAAAACGACTATCATCAAGAATATGAAATGCCTGCCCTTAATAGACAAATGGTCATTATATATGCAAGTCAAATTGTGTTGAAAACCTGTAAACTAGTCTACATTGTACCTTGGGGTTTTCTCTGTGTGTTAAAATGTCTTTGCTTAAAATACAATCTTAAATGTTTTTTACGGTATCATACTGTAAACCAATTCATATTAGTGGAAAATTATTTTCGCGATTTAGAATCATTTGGTTCTTCTTTTTCATGTACTATCAGAGCGAATCTTTGATAGAACGCAAACATAAGTTGGCTTATAGTATGAAAATTTGGAAACTCTAATACAAGTATCAGTGGCAACACTTTTTCGGTAGGACAAGAATGATTGTGGTATATTGTGACATGTACTTCATCAGTTAGACAACACTACAAAACTAGGAATATCTCGTAATCGTACCATTGCCATAGAAAGAAATAAGTATACGATAATCTCTCAAATGCACACAAACCCATTACGCATATCCATGCCGTATGCAGAGTAAATATCCCTTAAAGGGAACTCGGTGTGATAGGAATTAAGGAATTGTAACAATTTAGTAGCAATCTCGAAACGTATTGACAACTTACTTAGTTATAAGAGTTTTGATTTCTTCTTTCTTCACTCCTGCCAAGAGTGTATGAAACTCGTCCACCGGGATGGTTCGCGGTGGCATACGATATCCGTATTTATTGGCGAGCAAGGACTAACAACATAAAATCACACACAAAAATAACATCAAGGTGTATTTTGAATAATGAAAAGCGTTGGGTTTTTATTTTAAATCCTAAATTTTAAACGCTTTTTTGCCAAAGAAGCACAAAAATAACATCAAAGTGTATTTAAATAATGAAACGCGTTGGGTTTTTATTTTAAATCCTAAATTTTAAACGCTTTTCTGCCAATGAAGCACAAAAATAACATCAAAGTGTATTTTAAATAATGAAACGCGTTGGGTTTTTATTTTAAATCCTAAATTTTAAACGCTTTTTTGCCAATGAAGCACAAAAATAACATCAAAGTGTATTTTAAATAATGAAAAGCGTTTGGTTTTTATTTTAAATCCTAAATTATAAACGTTTTTTTGCTAATGAAGGCATTCATGTAAAGAACAAATTTATTTGATAAGGGATAACACTGCAATTAAATACACATCAACATTATAAAGAAAACAAATATGATAAAACTTACAATGAGTGATTCTAATAACTACCATAACATAATACTTCTATTGATAAAATATTTTTAACGAGTATTTGTATTGGCTTAAAAGTTATGGTATCAACACATGTTACGTAAAGATAACATTGCACCTCTGCTTGTCAAATACTACAGCGTAACGATTACTTGGGGATGATCTTGAATTGATTCTTTATGTTATAGAGAAACAATATTCATGTTATTTTCTACCGAAATTAGACCTTAATTAATCTTACGATAAAGTTTGGTCCGGTAGAAAGTTGTTGACACAGTCGTAGTTCAGTCATGCAAAGATCAAAGGTCGTGTGGTCGTCAGAAGCGTCTTCACGGATTCCCCATCTCATATCGACGACTTGAAACTCGTATCCCCGGGTCTGACAGTACGTACGGAGCTGGGGGTAAGCCTCCTGCATCCACGTGTTTCTCTCGTGCATAGTGTCTGTTCAATTTTCAAATAGTATTTTATTATTATGTAAGGTTAAGAAGGAAAGATATCCATGCTATGTCTCCGTGTATCAGTGAAAATGTTGTCCTTTTTATGGCACTATCCCACTGAAGCATGCCGCTGGAGACACCAAACAGCGGTTCCTCAGCGACATGCTTCAGTGAGCAATGAAAGAGTATAGAGCAAGAACTCCACTATTACAAAGAGTCACGCCATACGTACTGTATTTCCCCACAACACGAACGCACTTTTGGGAGGCCATACTTACATTGATATGGCTGTTAAGAGGACGTCAATCAAATAAACTGTTTTTGAAAGCATATGACCATAATACTTGATAAGTGACAGTGGGTTTCACCTTGATCCGCGGATAAAAGTCAAATGCAAAAGTTAGCAATACAAATGCCATTTTTTAATCATTGGAACAAAATTTAAAAATTATGTCTTGTGCTTTCATCAATAATTTACCTGTGAATGTACTGCTTGTAAATATCCGGACAATTTTACTGGTGGACGGTACGGTCACATTGACGTCACCGGTCAGTATAGGGTTTGTGGATGTTTTGGTCAGATTCACCCGTGGTATTTTCTTCTCCTTCTCTTTAATAGTTTTCATCACACCATGCTGGAACTTTGTCTTGCTTTTTGATTTCGTGAGCACCGATTTAGTCTTGGTGCCCGTCGTTGTTGACGACGAAGTCTCGTCTGGTTTTTTGTTTTCATTTCCTTGGTTATTTACTTTTGTCGATGTACCGTTTGAAACGTGTTTTGAATTAGAAGTTGATTTTGGGTCTGAACTGGACGAGGGATTTCCTGTAGGTCTTTTGGTATCAGAATTTGGCACTGGTTGTTTATCATTTTGCACTGTCTTTGATGATCCATTTGTATGAACACTGAAAACATACCACACTGTTGAAATCATGGATAGACAAAAGAATTTGAACGACCATAAACAAATCATCGATAGATTAAAAAATTTAAACGACCAAAAACAAACCATGAATAGTCAAAAGAATTTAAAGTGCGTTGAAATTGTTTATTTTGGATCCTAGGAAAGTGGTTTTATTAAGGAGGTGGTCTTTATACAGAGATGGTCGCTGAGAGGGACTGCAGAATCAAACCAAAAATAGATTCCTAGAAATCCCCTTTTGGGCACAAGATTTCATAGAGAGGTGAATGTTTCGTAGCCTGCTGCTGGGTATTCAGGGCGCATCAGTTTCAAATGTTTAATGTCTGGGTTGGGCAATACATATAGATGTAAAATATCTAAAGAAATTTACTAAAGTGTGTGTCTGACAGGGGGAGGTAATCAATATTGGAATTTCATTAATATTTTGGTCAATTTTTGGTGCGGAATTCAACATAAGATGGCACCCCCCACATAAAAGTTTAGCAAGATGGTAGATCTTAATTTCTTTTTATTCATAGTTATGCGAGATGCCATTCTTCAAAATTAGTAACAGGTAACCAGACTTGAAACTCCATTTAATTTGGACAGTGGCGAACGTTCATATATCGTATATAGCGAAATCATTTGGTTCCGCGGTCTCTAAGGCAGGTTTGACTCTACTTTTTTGTTGGTCGATTATATTACATGAACGTCGGTTTCCTAAGTCGCAGAAATAATGGTAACCTATGTGTTCAATTGATGTAAAAGACAAACAAACAATATTGTTTTTATAAACATTTTACTTTGCAAATATACTGAACATACCTGTTACCAGTATGAAAAACATTACAAATAATATCTTTAATCTTTTTGGTTTTGTAGACGACCCTAAAGTGTAGGGATTTAAACCATAACGTATAGAATGTAACGTGACTGTAGGCTATCAAGTGCTGCCTACATGTATTTGTATAACTAAATAGATATTTGAGGTATACTTTCAATACCCTGAGTGATAACTAAATGAAAGGGGACAGGTCAGTGCTTGGTCATGCATGAAGTCATGTTTAAATCTGTATGTCTGTTATACGTTTCAAATACTCTTGCTCTCTAATCCATACCATTACTTGCTATTCATACATGAATAAATGATATATGTTCCAGGTATGCGTACGTTGAATGTGTACATTGTATGTCGAAATTGCGCAATGCATTTTGAATACAGAAGTTCCTTTGTGCATAATGAAATTGCATGTACAGGGTATAATATGTTGTCGATATTAATAGAGATCAATGAGTGTCATTTATGCAATCTTAACCCTCGATATAATATACCGTCACCAACAAGTAAGGTATTTTTAACGAAAGGATACTTATTGGACTGCAGTTTTTGAGGGACAAAATAATTAATTATGGTCAATACAAAACGTATTTATCACGTGTGTTTCACTGATAGAATACCAACTATCATCATTTTAACAAACAATAGTTATAGACATGAATTACATTTTGAGATTTCCCCAAAAGACGTTCTGTCCTGATTTGTATTTCAAATTGATATTATAAAATATAAATGGTATTGTTTCACTTTAAGTGTTGTCCTATACATAACCATATCTATACATGTACATGTAAATACCCACTCAAAAATATCAAAATTTGAAATACATATAGTTTTCACAATCGACATGTGTACATATTGATTTCACATTCCACTTTTGATTCCAGACTATATTTAATTGAATTGATTCTATAAATAGTAATTTAGTTGGCTATAAGATAAATAAGGCAATGTATAAATGCACTATATACATATACTTTCCATGTACACACATGTAATATTTTAGAAGGTCGGTTTAATAGGGATTTATGAATGCATACTCTTATGTTAGTCTCTACACTTGTATATATATACAAATGTACAACGCACATCTGGGAATGTAAACGAGGCTAGTTCAGCAATACAGGCATAGAAAGAGAGTATATTATACCTACAAAGGGCAAAACCTGTCCGTTATAATGTTGCTATTAAACGTATAAACAATCATAGAACATGTACATGGTAGAATTAATTACGAATACAATTATTATTAAATTTATCTTTTGTTCAACAGCTTTGATATTAAAGAACAAAAGCGTAACCCCGTAATACATATAGAAATGTTTGATTTGGTCAATGGACACACTATTTACAATATCATGTGTGTTGGCGTTAAATTACTCTAATAACAAATAAGTCTATATATTTATCTCATTATCCTAATTGGTTTAAGTGGTATCGGCGATAATTGTGAAAAAAATGGGCATAGCTGAAATGTTGATCTTTAGGTCAAGGTCACGGCGACCTTTTATCTTCTAACTGGTGCAATATATTTTATGTAAAGCAAGATCTTACAAGTTACTATATATTTATGACTTTCTAGATCATGACGTGGACAAGATTTAAATTAGACGACTCAGAACTTGTGAAACAGTTCTGATAAAATGTAGTTCCCTTCAATCAGCTGATTGCATACCGCGTAACTATTGTGTAATCGATACCTTCCTATTCTTGTCAACAGATAATCCAAGTCAAAAACAATTACAATACACACAGAGTTTGTAATCGTAGTTCAAATAAATGTTCTGTTATGTACCTCAAATGTCAACATTCATACTGTACATTGTATGTATACCTGCTCCTTTAAAATCAATTACTAAGAACGGGTTTCGGGTTATAAAATACATTTCGAATTCAATAAAAGTTCCATGTACATGTACAATGTGTATTATAAATGTATGCAGATACATGCATTTATAATTAATATCACATGCATATTTTACAGTGCGCCATTTACCTAAATATAGCCAAGTTTCCAGGTATATAATGTGTATATTCATGTACAGTTTAACTGCATTTAATATGTAAACATAAACATACTATACAGGGCCTAGTCACACAGTAAACATTGAGACATATGTATAAATACCTCTTGTTAAGTGCCTTATTAGGGGTTGCCGACTTGTCCTCAGCCCTTTTAGGGGCCGCGGTTTTACTCCCTCCCGACCCCATCCTGGGGGGTTCATGTACGTCACATGGGTCGTTTGGAAAGATTGTTAATCATGGCGACTTCCGTTTGGAATTCCCCTTCTACCTGGCTGTAGTAACTACCTATAGTTATTCTAAAATCGATACACGTATGATCAATCACCACTGGTCTATAAATAGAAACATTATTGTGTCTATTGCAGGTAGTCAACGTCATGTTGTCTCTTTGTTGTGTCAACACAAAACAAACACCAAATGTGTATTACGCGTCTACAGATACCCGTTACATGTAATGTATCAGAAATTATTTCACAAACTATGTTATTTGTAACGATTTGTATGGGATATAAATTATTATTCAATCTTTATATTGTGCATTTGCTATTCAATACATATTTTTCATAGATTGAAAAAATACTGGGGAAAATATAAGGTATGAAAACTCGAAAACGAAAATCATATGGTTGATAGTGTATGTAAAATGTTTCTTTAATATGTCTATAAAACGTATATTATATAAAACATATCACAAACTGTGTACATACAATGTATGTAGTAACCAACAAGTTATAGGGTAGAGTAAATATACCATTTATAATATATACACTTTATGTAAATATGTGTATACATGAAGTTAGTTAGAATTATTCTGCCGTTCTATCGTTTATTATATATATATGAAAAATGAGTCGATACTTAAACCAGTATAAAGATTATTAATAGATTAACAGATTTCTCAAAAATGCCTCAAAAATGTTCGATAACTAAATTTCTTGTAACCAGATTTTTTCAGCTTTGTTTTCGTAGAACGTCAACTCTTCCACCCGACATTTGGTATTTATTATAGTTTTGTAAATAGAAATTTGTTGATGTCATGTACAAATGATCACTAACACTTAATGCAGAAAGACTGTCACTATAAAGAGGACTTACAGAAGTTTAAATTTATTTATTCGCAAAAATCATATTGAATGTAAAATCAGAAACATATGAAACATATCTATATGTTTCTTATAAAATTGACCTCAGATGACGTCCAAATATGTCCGCACATCTTGTGTCATTCTCGCTATTCCATGGGTTCCGATCACTTACATGTACGATCTCTACACCCCTGGACTATCTCATAGTAAAATTGGAGGCAGCTCAGCGGAAAACATTTGACCAATCACAGCCAAGCAAAGATTCCCACTGAAGACTACAGAGAGAGACACGACTTACATCAAAGCCAAAAGTCGACCACAGTGTACCATTATATGGCTCTTTTGATATAAATCAAATGACTGAATTACATGTACTGTTCTGTTGTCTCCAATTTTACTTTGATATAGTCCAGGGGTGTAGATATCGTAAGTGATCGGAACCCCTGGAGTATCGAGGATGATCTTGTGTATAAAAAATAATATGTTGTTCCTCCTAATGTTGAGTTTCTTTGCGACACAGGGGCGACAACTCGTTCTGGATTATAAACCATACTCAGCAAAGCCATAAATTAAACCATTTAGATATTTATCGGACACTGAACAAATATTGTATATATATGATCATGGTTCTGTGAATACCATTGTAATTTCCCTCCAAATGATAGTGTAAATATATACAGCAATAGTTTTTTATCGATGGATCGATATTGTACAACTGTTGGTGAAGATTAATTGGATTTTATCTATTAAATATTAAGGTTGTTATCAGAGCCAGAATTTGTTCATGTTGGGCATTTTTCTATCTGCGTACTTTGGGAGACATATGAACTTTTGTGTATGTATTCACTAACCCAGTTTTACAACAAAGTGTATCGTTATAGCGCAATCTCGTATAATAATCACACAATAATGTCTAGTAAAATATCTACGTAACACACATACATGAACATAAATACAACAATAACAAGATATGTAAAACCATCTTTATTATTTTTCATTTTCAAACAAATAAATTGAACTGCTATATGCAATAAATGATACTACATAAGACAGGTAAGGTGATAGGTGACTATAAGAAGTGTCATGAAACCCATATAGACAATATATAGCAAACGTTAGGAAGGAATGCATATTAGAATTCGGAAAGTAATGAGGCCACATAATAGAAAGGAAAAACTTCCGAAAATTGATGAAGGAATTATCTTTAAAGTTGTATGGTCTGTGACTTGCTGTAATTTTGGCATAGAAAAAGTATTTAAGTGTCCTACATATTTTTCTCTGCCTTTCTACGTTTTAAACTTTCCATATTTACCGACTTTTGAAAAGTTCGTATTCGCAAAGTTATTAAACAATTAAGTTTGACTATTTATTTTTAACGTGTACACGTTTAAAATAGCTCGGAAGTCTCCGAACGGTTCCGATCTATTCCGATCTGTATGGGTATTGTCAATATTAGTCAAGTGAGACGACTCGGGAGGTTCCGATCTATACGTGTATCGCCGATGTCGGTCACGGGATGCAACTCGGTTTTCCATATAACCCAAAATATGAAACAAAACGCGTGATATTTCTTGCGACATTTACAACTATGTCAATAGTATATTGGTGTGTTTATGGATATGAACCATCATATATAAGCATCCATACTAACACATTGTATGTTTTATTACAGTTCGTGATGTTGGAAATTACATGTACAAGAAATACTATTTTGATTAGATACAGTAACATGGATCCATTGAAAACTAGCCAATAATAAAGAAGAGATGAAATAAAATAGAGATTTGCATACAACTTCAAATTGATGATAGAAATACTGCATACCTGGAATGTCTTGTTTCTGTTTTAGCCATTTGATTCAACACAAATTGCAGACCATTGAAGTTTTCAGTGAAGATCAAACTTTGCATGAGTGATTACAATCTATTTTCGTTAGTTGACAACATGGTATTTATAAAACATTGCATTTATGTGCTACGTATGTTTGTTAAATCGACGTTAAATAACGAGAGAATTCACACAAGATATTGATATGAAACAGTATATCGCACCCATTTCATAATAATACAGTACATACATGCAAATGAATATTTGGTCGTAACTTTGATATCAACAAAATTAAAGCAAAGTTAACCTTTAAAACTACGACTAGCACTAATCCTGGCCTGTAGGCTTTTCTAACAACTATTTCTTGTGTTACTGGTCATCAGCGTTGTTTTCAACAATCTCCTGCTTTAAATCATCATGTTTTTTCACCGACTCCATAGAATTTAGATCGGTTGTTTTGTTTTCGTTTTGTTTCGTTTGTTTAAGACTTTCACTATTGCTTTTGTTTTGTTCAACATTTAGGCCAGCATCAGATTCGGTATGTGAATTTTTATCTGAAAGTGTCACATTCTCACTCTCCACAGGCGTGTCACTGACAGTATCCGATTGTTTTTCAGCCTCGTTTTTAACTAACTGTTTTCCAGTCTCGTTTTCACCGCCGCTTCCTGTTCCATCTACACTTGTTTGGGTATGGAAGGGCTTTAAAAAGTCCTCCTCACAGAACGCGCCTAGTCCTCTATGTGTGGTTAACTTGTCGACTTTAGGTCCTATTGGTTTGGCCAATCCCACTGTCGGAGTCTTCCATAGCTTCACTTTGTGTTCCAGCTTCACACGCTCTTTTTCGGCCACCTGCAACTTCTCAGATGCTTCCTACAATGAAAAATCAGCACCGTATTGAAAATAGTATATTATCCATTAAAGCAAATTTGAAATGATAGCATTATGTTATACCGGCATGCTAAATTAGAATATATTGACCAAGTCGAATTCAAAAATCACTGTTTCAGATAATACCAAGTAGATCGGAGCCAGTTTCTGCAATTATGTAACGCACATTTTGTAGCCGATATAAACTACATTTGTATCATGGAAACGGATTCATATAAGTTTCATAAGACTTGTTTTCGTTCCAATATGTTTTATAAGACTTGTAAATTCTTAAATTGAATATTAATATGAATTGTATACACATAGGTATCAATGAATGAAGTAATATATATATAAAAGCCAAGGATTTTTAGTCGAAATACGCAAGCACTTCTGTACCCTGAACTAGTATTCATGTAACTTAGCAAATGTACTCATTTTTGAAGTCAAGACCGTGTCAATACCATATTCATCTGAATACTATAAAATCCATACCGATAAGCTCTGTTCAGCCTCCCGTCTCTGAGCTTCCAGCTGTCTCAGCGTCTCTGCAGCCTCCTGAAGCTTACGTGTCTGTTCTAACTGGTGCTCCTCTAAACCCTCTCTGCGGGTCCTTTCTTGTTTCAGTAACTCCTCCTGCTCCTTACGTAACGTTTCCAGTTCTTCTCGTTTTTCCATCTCCTCATCCAGTAACCTGCAAAATGTACATATTGCTTTAAAATTTTATAAAAATAATGACCATGAAATATTATCCATATTCAATTTCTCGAGACGAATTCGGCCTATATTTACGGTTACATGTTAGTGTCAAAGAAATAGATAGCGTTTTCTTGCGAAATGCCTGGGTCTATTTTCTATGTGTTTTTGTAAGGGTATCTTACCTAGCCTGCAATTTTCGTCAATGAACTTTTTTATTTCCGTGATCAAAAAAATAAAATAAATCAACAACTCTTATCTTCAATTAGAATATGAACAAAAACATTCTTTTTATATGATAAACACATGCAATAGTAAAATTTAAATGTTCAAGATTACTGCTCCTTCCGCTCCCGAGCGTCCCGGCGGCGATTAGGCCTCCGTGACGTAACAACATGGAGTCGATCGCTAGTGAAAATTGGCGAACAGCGTGTTGCAAGCTTTCTCATGACATCCACTTTTTCATTGATTAATGACTTTAACTTCCACAGAGACGTAATTTAACAAGTATTTCTCACATCATATATGCTTTGTTGAGTTCAAAACATGTACATAAAGAGATGAAACTCCAGTCGGAATGGCTTACTCAGAAATCCATGATCTGTCAACGTGTTTAGTTAGCTTAACAATGCACTTGCTATGCATGTTACGATTAACGATTAATAAAATCTTTAATCGATTATCAGCGATTAGCTTCATTAATCTAATCGCCTCCGATTATTCGAATAATCGTTTCAGCCCTAATAATATATGTTAAGTGGGTCGTATTATGTTTCTCGCCGTCGTCCTAAATACCGCGCGGTAGTTGACTATCACTGCGCCAGACGGCAAAACAGCGAATTGACTCTCCACTGTTTTTATATATTACGCAGGATCTCTTACATATGTTTGGTGTCGTAACCTTATTTTAGGTCATCTGTATGCATTTTCTGATGTTATTAATGTTTTTTAAGAAACCTTTATTTTTTGCTCCGGAAAGGTAATGGGCCTTTAATATAATTCTTAATGTTTATTACTATATAAAATAATATAAGTTATTTCCAGTGTAATTTTTTGTGTTTATTTAGCAGGTTAGAAAAAAAGGTCTTTTCACAGACAAAATATCATTCAGATTTTGCATTTACGCCGTTCCCTTATACCATATTAATATATATAATTATAGAAAATGAAATAGACTCCCATATTTTTCCGAAAGTCTTTTCAAAGAACACAGTGAGGCTCATTTTATCTGAATTGATGGAACACATACATATAGTGCAAACCAAAGCCCCATGCAAACTAGCTGCCTGACCCAACCTGTACCTTATCACATCATAATTATATAGCCTTGGGCTAAACACTACCATACAATGTACTGCCCTCTTGTTGACAGCTACACAAAGAATAAAATATTATTTGGACATTATCTGTTCATGTGACATCAGTGTTGACGAATAGATGTCCAAGGTTTGAATCTTAGTCTGAAGATGTGAGATGTAGCTGTCATGATAATCAATCACATATAGTTCAATTTCCGTTAATGTTTTATGTTTTACATTGTTTTTCTACCAGTAACAAATACATCATTGTATTCATTTAAGAACACCATATTGATAACAAATTTTACCATTTAATATATCTCCTATTTTAACACATTCAAAACTTTTCAGCCATTAACAGATCATACTATGATTATGAACAATTTTTAAACAGTGTTGAAAAAACCCTCAAATACATGTCTTATAACACCAATTAAAGATTGATCAATTTTAACTGTAAAACAAATAAAAAAGGATCAGTCTGGATATTAACTTTAATAACATAGTAATATAAGTGTATTATTTTTATTTTTCAGAAAGAATGGGAGTGGATAACTTTCCTTGGGTGTGTAATTGTGTTAAAGAACAGAAAGCAAGGTAAAGGACTAAATATTTGTTAATAAATGATAAAGATATTATAGATTATAGTGAGTTAAGTTTAGTTGCCGATATATTCCATATGCCAGAGGTCGTCCCCCTTAAATGACCTTGGCTGATAATTGATCATTAGCATTTATCATAAATAACTGAACAAAAGCAATTTTTCCAGAACACTGTTTGTACATTAACGTTTCCATATTTGGACAACCCAATGGTGTGGGGAATACTCTCTTCATTTATATTGTTCATTGTTTCTTAGCAACAATCTATCGGAGTTCTTGGTATATAAATACAGCCTGACTTTACTTCGCAAAACGTGTATTGTTGTGGTTTTCATGTTCCTTCAGAGACGAATGCAATCTGCGTATGGTATACTTCTATGCGGTTTCGATATTGTTTGTGTACATGTCATATCTATATGTTTTTCTGTACAGTAAATAACTTACCCTATGGAGAGCGTGGTTAGTATTATCGTATCCATGAAACATTAACGACAGCATCTCCGAACCCTCTGGCTCCACAAGTACACTTTGTTACCATAAAGAACAGAGTACCCCACTGTCCATCTTGTCCGCAGGGTTGTTTCTTCTCTAGGAACCTCTCAATAATTACTTAATACACATCCTTAGCCAGACTATGACCTTTTAAGTGAGCTTGGGATGGTCTCATAGGAGCTTAAATTAAATGTTTTATAATTTAGAAATTACCGTAAATTCTTCTTTTTCTTTGATTTTTGAACCATATAATAAACGCTCCAGGGCGCTTAGAGAAAGTGAAAGGCAAATAAGGGAGGGGGGGGGGCATGAAACAAAAGCCTAAATTCTAGCCATTATGAAAATTGATTCATACATTTGCTTCGCCCATTCTAGTAAATTTTAGCAATAAGAAAATCAGTAAGGAAACCAACTCAGATTTATATTTTTGGTTTTCATGAATCAACGTCTGTAAAATTGAAGCCTTAAATTTTGGTGGGGCGCTTAATAGGATTGAATGCGTTATTGGGTTTCAAAATACAGTATCTTAATTGTTTAGAACTTCAGTTGTGGTGTTAATACTCCATTGATCTAATGAAAGTAAATGTATGATTGAAAACAACAAGCAAGGGAGGTAAACTACAGTGTATTTTACAAATACCAAATGCCCAGATTGTGTACAATTTCAGATTTGCAATTTGATGTTTACAAAAATTAGGCTAAGTTGCATTGTGTCCCTATCAGAGCTATATGTATAATTTTTTTTCCATTCTGTTTTTTAATTAGAAATGGATGTGTATTTTTTTTCAGTACTTACATATTGTGTTACTGCGAGCAGTGCCCATTACTATAGTGCGGACAGAACAACATTTACCTTACTTTCGAGGACCCAAACTTAGATTGTAGGTTCTCTTTATATTCTGAATTAATTATATCATTGTATTTAAAATTCGTCATATTGACTGCTACATAGTATTCGATTTTCTTACTGAGTGCATATACACCATCTCGATATTCCAGGGGTTTCATGATCACTTACGATCTCTACACCCCCTCGGACTTATCTCAATAGTGAATACTGGAGGGCAAACAAGAATAGAACAGGTAATTTAGTCCTTTCGAATGCTACATCAAAAGAGCCGTATAATGGTAGCTCTGTGGGTTGACTAATTGTTCTAGGCTTTGATGTTAGGCGTCGCGCTTCTCTCTGTAATCTTCCAAATGGAAATGTTTGCTAGCATAGTGATTTGGTCAAAACTTTTTTAGCTGACGCTGCCTTCATATTTCCACTATGAGAATAGTCCAAGGGGTGTAGACGATGCGTAAGATGATCGGCGAAACCCCTGCGTGGTTTATCGAGGATTGATATATCTATAACACAAGGTAAGGTCACTTGTGGGTAGGCAGCATCGTGACCTTCATTACACAGCAAAAAATTATGTATTCCTCTTAAAAATACAACATTTAACTTGACAAAACAATTATAGTTGTACCTATATCCAAGGGCAGATAACCATGTCTATATAAATGTGAAATTGTGAAATTTGTATCATTCTGACGATTTTTTCTCTTTCAATGAAATTTGGTTGTGGAAAAACAAGATACATATTTTACTTATACTGTGTATAAGAGATAAAGTATAATTTAAAGTGAACTCTCAAAGTGATTTCTTTTCAGATTCAAACTTAAGACATAGAGCAATATTGATTTAATATCTAAATAATTCTTTTATCATGTTGGTGGTATTATTTCCTGTGAATTATCAATGTTTCCGTTAGCTTTTGTTGAGAAATGGATTTATTAAGTACCAAGATCGATCTGACAGGTTTTTTATTGGTCTTTTTCGGTAGGAGGAAATCAAGCGTGACAAAAGAGTGATATGGGTTGTTACTTTTTACGTTGCCTGGTCTCCACCTTGTGTATCATTTGCCAATCTTTTCTCTGAACTCTCAGCAGAGTAAGTATAAACCATCTATCTATCATTGATTTGAAGGCAAGTATTAAATAATCATTGTTTAACCAGACAAATATCTGAAACTTCAAAGCTTCAAAGGTTCAAAATGGTCAATTCAGCTATTTCCATATAAAAAAGACTTCTTCTCTGCAACTAAGCATGGGAGAGCACTCAAAATGCTATTGTAGTATCCTTATAGGATGGAGATTCAAAATTGTACAAATGCTGGGACTGACCCCACCGGGGGCTGAGGGGCGGGGTCAAAAGGGGTCAATTTGGCTTTTACCATTTAAAAAAAAAATTCTTCTCTGCAACTAAGCATGGGATAGCACCCATAACACAATGGTAGCATCGTTATAGGGTGGGGATTCAAAATTGTACAAATGATGGGGCTGACGCCCCCGGGGGCCTGAGGGACATGGTCAAAAGGGGTCAATTTGGCTATATCCATATTAACAGTTTTTTCTCTGCAACTAAGCATGGGAAAGCACTCATAATGACACTCATAATGCAATGGCAGCATCCTTATAGGGTAGGGAATCAAAAATTGTACAAATGATGGGGCTGACCCCCCCGGGGGCCTGAGGGGCAGGTTCAAAGTGGTCAATTTGGCTATTTCCATATAAAAGACTTCTTCTCTGCAACTAAGCATGGGAGAGCACTCAAAATGCAATTGTAGTATCCTTATAGGGTGGGGATTCAAAATTGTGCAAATGATTGGACTGACCCAACCGGGGGCTATGGGGCGGGGTGAAAAGGGATCAATTTGGCTTTTACCATATAAACAACTTCTTCTCTGCAACTAAGCATGGGATAAAACACCCATAATGCAATAGTAGCATATTTACAGGGTAGGGATTCAAAATCGTACAAATGATAGGGCTGACCCCTCCGGGGCCTTAGGCGCAGGGTCAAAAAGGTCAATAAGACTACTTTTTTCATATGAAATACTTCCTCGCTGAAACTATGTATTGGATAGCATATTTGTATGATATCTATAGCATCATTACATGGTTGGGATCCAAAATTGAACAAACTAAGGGGTCAATTTTTCTAATTGTAAGACACTAAGAGTCTTTTGAATAATTACTATAAAAAAAAACAGGTGAGTAACAACTTCTTATATTTAATATCGAGATTTAGACCTCATAGATCTAGAGATCTCTTTGGTTCTACTTTTATTACCTGTATTTGAAACATTTTGTTGCGATATATTTTCGTGATTTCTTGTCACCAGTGAAATACGCAAAATTGAACTTACCACAAGAAACAAGTTGGTTTACAGTATCATAATATTTGATTGAAAGAGGTGAAGGGGTAGACAGGGGCACTTATTGGGTCAAATACAGTATAATCACAAATGAAAAAAATTTCAAACGGTTGAACGCAATATAGATTTTGTCTATGGGATGAATAAACCAAAAACATAAGTACACTCTGGATAAATAAGAGTACACTTCAATTTTCAGTCTATATCATCTGTAGACAACTACTCTAAAACTTGCCTAAGGATAATATCATTTGATTGAAATTTGATCATTTTCAGCTTGGTCTGACATGGACTCAATAACCATGCTTTCTAGTCTTATCATTATCAGTGCATAATGATAGTACAGCACATGCGGCGATTCTATTGTTACAGGAATAGTTGCTGGCATAGCACTGTCGGGTCATGACCCCACTTTTGGTGGGAACATATGAATGACTTGATTCCAATCAGCCGTTTCCAATCAACTTTCGTTGACGATGACAGGAGAGAAAAAAACATGGATATTTTATTAAAAAATATGCAACTGTCGAAAGAATGAATAATAATTATTTGTAAAAACTGTAAAAAAATATAAGAAATAGAGTTTTATTTTGTTGATGTTATAATGAAAATGGAGCCTGTGTAAATTTTATGTAACCCGACTTTGCCGGGGTTACATAATTTACACATGATCTATTATCATTATACCCTCATAACCTCAACAAAACAAATATCAATTTCCTAAATAACATAATCAAAATAATGAAATATGTGTTTCTGCATCAACTCATGGTTTTATAGGTTGACAACTTGATAGATATGTTAATAGTGGTGTTGTAAACTGTAAATCATAATTAAATTATTAAGTTATTTACTTATGTATATAGAAATGAAAAGCTCTCATTTACAAATGTTTGATCAAAGAATCTATACACTCTCTGTGAACATTTTATATATTCAGTTTGTGTAAAAAACATGTAATCCTCTAGATGTAAGAAGTATAAATGTAAAAGGACACACACCCACATTGTGTATGACATTGGTTTATAATCATCATTTGATTTTTTTTGCAGATACAGCTTGGATAATTTAAAGTTTGGAAAAATAGATATTTCAAAGTATCCAGAAGTAGCGCAAAAGTAAGTACATGTGTTTTATATGTGTCTTATGATGTATTCAATAAATATCCAAGATAAGGGATATTTTCTTCTATTATATGCTGTATTGCCCGATAGACACATAAAATGTATACAGTTTATATAATACAATATTTTGTTTAGGCAAAAAAAAAAAAAAAAAAAAATCTGTTTAGGGTTACCCGACCGACCCTGATTTTTTACATTCAAACCCTAAAAAAAATTAAAGTCAGGATTTTGATCTCAGACTCTGGTTCTGGCTATAACTTTAGTATGAAAAACGCTTTTAAAAAAATCCAGACCTACAGTACTTGAAGCATGTAACTTTCCCTCGAAACGAAAACGAACGAAAACACAAAAGAAAAACTAATAGCGTAAAACGAAAAACGTGTTTCGTCAAGCGCTAAACGCAAAACAAAAACGCAAATGAAAAAACGTAAACGAAGTGATAGCGTGACCGGAAGGCCAAAATGCAATCATAAATGTCAATCGGGTTCCGGTAGTTTAGTGATCTGGATTCTGAAAGCGATGTCTATTCGCAATTTCGATTTAGTACGAGTAACATTATGAAAAATATATCTTGTCTTAGAAAATATGTAATTTTTATAAATATATTACCAATAAGTATGTGATGACGTATATTTATTCAAGCATTAATACATTTTGTTTAACTTATAAAGCAACATTTTGAAAATAATTATAAAACATACAGGTGTACAAATAGTCTTCAATCAATGGTGGTATCTATAAGTCTGCTCTGAATTTCGTCATACATACTATGATATAGAAAGTATTAGTTTCAGAAAAGAAAACACTGACAGAAGAATTTTTTATTTTAGTGTAGGTATTGTGTACATGTACGTTTGACTACTGCAAGTATAAACCCTAGGTCTAGCGGTTAGGTAGTTATGTATTACATGTATATCTATGACTCCAGACGAGGTCCTCGTACCAGTTATATAGATATCAATGTGGATACTCACCTGTAGCATTTACCTGACCCAGTTGGATGTCTTATATTTGCTTAACAATTCACGGACAACACAACACCCTACCCCACCCCATCCCCACTCCCCTCTCAATTTATAACCTGCTGTCATTTATACAATTTGTTATTTGGCAGCGGCCCCTCACATGTTTGTGTATAATACGTGACGCCATACATGTACATGTACCAAAGCATACAACAAAAACAACAATGTTGTGTTATTCTAGTCATTACAGAAAACCAGCTCTATGGTTATTTTATTCCTGTGTTTTGTTACATCAGCATACCAATAAAATACAATGATCAATCATATCAATGACGAATATGTGTAAATACAGAAATACAGTTGAATGTATTAACTGTCAGTTCATGTTGGACGCAGTGGTGTTTAGATTAATTGAGTTCATGGAGCATCATTGGTTCGGGGTGTTTGAACAATTAATCGATTAATCTGTAATCGAGTTTCGTAGGAATTGCCCGATATCATGATATAGGAGAGTATATCTATATGTAGCTGGTCAGTAAAACATGCAAGAAATGTCATATAAAACTTGTAGCAATCAATCGCTTATGTATGTTGTTTCTCATATCCTTTCAAATACCATTTGAAGCATCTAAACGAATTGAAGAGCACATAAGCACTATGTCGTAATGTAAACGTTCAGAGGAGTATGATTTTATTTGTGAAAACATAAGCGACCTGGGAACATGCCAACACATGAGCCTGTAGAAGAGAGTTTGTACAATTTTCCTGGAAAACATATATACACAGTCAAATATAATCGATTTTAAACGATCATTGATTGGTTACACAAAACTGATTATCAATCATAAAATTTCAACCAATTTCCAACACTAGTTGCACGACTATGTATATATATATATACGTCAATTATAATTTAATATCATTGACTTCGGTACGTTCTTAATTTTACATGAAATATGTAAAAAAAAATGTTCATCTGAAACACTGTATTAAGCGATGGTTGAGATATTATTAATTGTGTTATTTTATTATTAGAATAGTGTGTATCACTAGAAAATAATGTGATCCAATGCTAACAGTGATGAGTCGGATATAATTGTCGGATGATTAATGTATGCACCAGCAGAAACATATATACATAGAGATTGGCAACTTCGCCATTTTTAGGTCATGCTTCGTCCGTCGTCGTGCGCCGTGCGCCGTCCGTACACTTTTCACATCTCAATCTTCTTCTCAAGTTTGACCGGTGGGATTGAGCTGAAACTTACCTGAAATGATCCTGAGATGGTCCCGACAAAGTGTTCTTATTTTTCGGGTCGATCCGAAATCCAAGATGGCCGCCACAGCCGTCATCTTGAAAACACATTTTGAACTTCTTCTCAAGTTCTACCGGTGCGATTTGACTGAAACTTGCATGAAATGATCCTGAGATGGTCCCGACAAAGTGTTCTTATTTTTCGGGTCGATCCGAAATCCAAGATGGCCGCCACAGCCGCCATCTTGAAAATACATTTTGAACTTCTTCTCAAGTTCTACCGGTGTGCTTTGGCTGAAACTTGCATGAAATGATCCTGACATGGTCTCGACGAAGTGTTGTTATTTTTCGGGTCGATCCGAAATCCAAGATGGCCGCCACAGCCGCCATCTTGAAAACACATTTTGAACTTCTTCTCAAGTTCTACAGATGTGATTTGACTGAAACTTGCATGAAATGATCCTGACATGGTCCCGACAAAGTTTTTTTTTGGGGGGGGGTTGAATCGAAATCCAAGATGGCCGCCGCAGCGGCCATCTTGAAAACACATTTTTGAACTTCTTCTCAAGATCTGCCAGTGCGATTTGGCTGAAACTTGCATTGACAAAGTGTTGTTACATCTCTGGTTGATCCCAGATTGAAGATGGCTACCATTACACGATATCTAATTAATTTCCTATATGATTATTGCAAAGGTAATCAGATGACCGTTAAGGCCCTTGGGCCTCTTGTTACGATAGGTCTAAATGATGTAACTCTGTATCACTAGGAGATAGTAAAGTCTGAAATTACTACGTTTTATCTGAATTATTCAGACTTTCCTTGTAGAATCAGACAAGTTTTATAATATTCAGACAAATTCTGAAGATTCAGACACGTTTTTTTAAATTCAGACAAGTCACCTAAAATTCAGACAAATGTAATCGAAAATTCAGACAAATGTCATCGAAAATTCAGAGTTGTCGCTGAAGATATTGGCTCCCTGCCAGCAGTCACCTTCGATAAGGTACTGGCCCCCTGCCAGGGTCGGTCACGGCTGAGCGCACGGCTTACCTGTGTTTCAGCTAGCCAGAATTGGCCAAGTGCCAGGTCCCAGCATGAGCTACCGGTTACCGAGACATCAATCTGTCAGGGTAGTATGTCAGGTGAATGGAGTGAAGCTTGTTAAATTAATCTCAAATAAAATCATTCAGAAACAGATATGTTGTCTTGCTATTGTTTTTTTTCATTACAATTGCAAATTTCCAGTGTGAACTACCGGTTGCAGGGTATAAGTAATGGTACTGTAGTTAATCAGGTAAGAGAAGTGAAGTTTTTGTAACTTAATCTGAATAAAATTCATTCCAAAAACTGAAGCATTGTCTTGTTGTTGCTGTTTGTAAATAAATAAAACTGCCAAATCCGAGTGTGAACTACCGATATTCGGGGCATAAATCATGGAAGTATATCAGGTAAAAGGAGTGAAGTTTTTGTAAAAGGATCCGAATAAATTTCATTCCGTAATTAAACAGAAGTATTGTCTTGTTGTTGTTTGTAACTAAATAAAACAGCCAAATCCCAGCGTGAACTACCGATTGCAGGGTATATAAAATGGTACTTTAGTTAATCAGGTAAGTGAAGTTTTTGTAAAAGAATCTGAAAAAAATTCTTTCCGGAATTAAACAGAAGTATTGTCTTGTTGTTGTTTGTAACTAAATAAAACTGTCAAATCCCAGCGTGAACTACCGATTGCCGGGGTATAATTAATGGTAGTATATCAGGTAAGAGAAGTGAAGTTTTTGTAAAAGGATCTGAATAAAATTCTTTCCGGAATTAAACGGATGTATTGTGTTGTTGTTTGTAAATAAGTAAAACTGCCAAATCCGAACGTGAACTACCGATTGCCGGGGTATAATTAATGGTAGTATATCAGGTAAGAGAAATGAAGTTTTTGTGAAAGGATCTGAATAAAATTCTTTCCGGAATTAAACAGAAGTTTTGTGTTGTTGTTTGTAAATAAGTAAAACTGCTAAATCCCAGCGTGAACTACCGATTGCCGGGGTATAATTAATGGTAGTATATCAGGTAAGAGAACAGGAGTTTTTGTAAAAGGATTTGAATAAAATTCATTCCGTAATTAAACCTAAAAATTGTGTTGTTGTTGTTTGTAACTAAACAAAAGTGTCAAATCCCAGCGTGAACTACCGATTATCGGGATATAATTAATGGTAGTATATCAGGTAAGAGAAGTGAAGTTATTGTAAAAGTATCGGATTAAAATTCCTTCCGGAATTAAAGTATTGTCTTGTTGTTTGTAACTAAATAAAACTGCCAAATCCAAGCGTGAACTACCGATTACCGGGGTACAAGAAATGGTAGTATATCAGGTAAGAGAAGTGAAGTTTTTGTAAAAGAATCTGAATAAAATTCATTCCGAAATTAAGCTGAAGTATTGTCTTTTTATTGTTAGTAACAAAATAAAAATGCCAAATCCCAGCGTGAACTACCGATTGCAGGGTATATAAAATGGTACTTTAGTTAATCAGGTAAGTGAAGTTTTTGTAAAAGAATCTGAAAAAAAATTCTTTCCGGAATTAAACAGAAGTATTGTCTTGTTGTTGTTTGTAACTAAATAAAACTGTCAAATCCCAGCGTGAACTACCGATTGCCGGGGTATAATTAATGGTAGTATATCAGGTAAGAGAAGTGAAGTTTTTGTAAAAGGATCTGAATAAAATTCTTTCCGGAATTAAACGGATGTATTGTGTTGTTGTTTGTAAATAAGTAAAACTGCCAAATCCGAACGTGAACTACCGATTGCCGGGGTATAATTAATGGTAGTATATCAGGTAAGAGAAGTGAAGTTTTTGTGAAAGGATCTGAATAAAATTCTTTCCGGAATTAAACAGAAGTTTTGTGTTGTTGTTTGTAAATAAGTAAAACTGCTAAATCCCAGCGTGAACTACCGATTGCCGCGGTATAATTAATGGTAGTATATCAGGTAAGAGAACAGGAGTTTTTGTAAAAGGATTTGAATAAAATTCATTCCGTAATTAAACGTAAAAATTGTGTTGTTGTTGTTTGTAACTAAACAAAAGTGTCAAATCCCAGCGTGAACTACCGATTATCGGGATATAATTAATGGTAGTATATCAGGTAAGAGAAGTGAAGTTATTGTAAAAGTATCGGATTAAAATTCATTCCGGAATTAAAGTATTGTCTTGTTGTTTGTAACTAAATAAAACTGCCAAATCCAAGCGTGAACTACCGATTACCGGGGTATAAGAAATGGTAGTATATCAGGTAAGAGAAGTGAAGTTTTTGTAAAAGAATCTGAATAAAATTCATTCCGAAATTAAACTGAAGTATTGCCTTTTTATTGTTAGTAACAAAATAAAAATGCCAAATCCCAGCGTGAACTACTGATTGTCGGGATATAAGAAATGGTAGTACAATTGTATATCCGGTAAGAGAAGTGAAGTTATTGTAAAAGAATCGGATTAAAATTCATTCCGGAATTAAAGTATTGTCTTGTTGTTTGTAACTAAATAAAACTGCCAAATCCAAGCGTGAACTACCGATTACCGGGGTATAAGAAATGGTAGTATATCAGGTAAGAGAAGTGAAGTTTTTGGAAAAGAATCTGAATAAAATTCATTCCGTAATTAAACTGAAGTATTGTCTTGTTGTTGTTGTTTTATAACTAAATAAAAATGCCAAATCCCAGCTTGAACTACCGATTGTCGGGATATAAGAAATGGTAGTATATCAGGTAAGAGAAGTGAAGTTTTTGTTAAAGAATCAGAAGAAAATTGCTCGGGCACTTACCTGTGAGTTGCAGTGACATGGATCAATTACTAATTAGCGTACCTGTGGCTGTCAATCAAACAACAGGTCGGCTTTCCCCGCTATCAATATGTGTGATCCCTCATTGTCTTTGTAACGCTTTGCCCGCGGCCAGGTACTTTGCTTAGTTAACACAGGTTGTGATTTAGTTTACAATGGTGATTTTCCCCGTGACTTATTCCAGAGACGTAGACATAATATAACAGAGACGTAGATAAAATAAATTATGTATGTCTCTGGTTATACACACTTTTTTTTTAAATTAGGACAACTCGCTACCTGTTTGGTACTATATTCGCATGATGTATGTATCGTCTTGTGTTGAAATTAATATTTTAAATGAAACATATGAACGTTTGACTGAAAATCAATCATATTTACGTTAAGTTTGTAGAAACGATAACTTGCTGGACATAAAGACGAAATATATATTATGCGACTTTAACTTCTCGATATTTCTGAAAAATGCCTTTATTGAATAAAACACGTAACATAAATCAGAATAAATTTCAAAATATCGGCAGATTTATTTATTAAAGCGTACACGGAATGGTTTGGTATATAAAGTTTTTGTAAAAGAATCTGAAAAAAAAATCATTCTGGAATTAAACAGAAGTATTGCCTTGTTGTTGTTTGTAACTAAATAAAACTGTCAAATCCCAGCGTGAACTACCAATTGCCAAATTCCAGCGTGAACTACCGATTTACGTGGTATAAGTAATGGTAGTATACCAGATAAAAGAAGTGAAGTTTTTGTAAAAGGATCTGAATAAGTTTCATTCCGTAATTAAACAGGAGTATTGTCTTGTTGTTGTTTGGAACTAAATAAAACTGCCAAATCCCAGCGTGTACTACCGATTGCCGGGATATAAGTAATGGTAATGTATCAGACCTTATTATTGTTCAGATATAGACTTGCTGATCATAGATGTGATAAAAGTGAACATGTGATGGTCCGTGCAAGATTTAGACTATTAGGGTTGATGCATGTCGATCATCATACAATCATGATGCAGAGTACGTGTTTTAAGCATGTTAGCTTCACCTTGTTAAATGAATTCAATATCTGTATACAATACCTGTGACCACCTTGTACCCCCTGTAGAGAGGTGTCCGACTGGTATACACACGTGCCAGGCGACAGGCTTTACCTGACAAAACACAGCGGGTGTTCACAGTCTTCGTGGAGCCTGCGTTATAAAATGACGTATTACGCCTGCAAAATGCTAACTAACTTTTCGGTACGATAGACCAAATACTAAAAAAGACAACATGGATGATTGCACCATGACAACCTGCAATAGAATGTAAAGGTAATTATATAATTATGGTCGCCGACTATATTAAAGATCAATCAACCCTCCATTCGTCTAGTATTCATCTTGCCACATTCTCCTCTTTTTTGACTAGGTCAATGTTAATAATGACCAATTGAATTGCGTTATATACAATAATTTAGATAACCGTTGTAATCTATTCTTCTATCCATCAGTAGTCATTCTCGGCCCCGACGTCATCGCTATACCACGGGACCTCTACACTCTGGAAATAAAAAGAAAACAAAATAATATGAACTGTAAAATTAACATGACTGGTTAATTTCTTATCGTCAAGCCAGCATTACATTATGTATTCTGTTAAGTATCCAACGATAAAGCAGCTTGGTAAAATCACATAGTATTTTCTTATCATATTCGTAAAAATTACGGTTATATTACGAATAGTAAAGTTATGTTACGAGTTGTAAAGTAAACTACGACTTTTTCTCAAGCCTGGCCCGGAGGCTATATTCTTCACCGGGAGGTGTGAAGACTCCCGCTGTGAGACCATGCCTCGCTGGCACAGCTACTTTACCTGTGTCCGGCCGGCTAACTGGTCGGTCAACGTCCCAATATACTTACTGTGGGCATTTCTGGGCTACTATCTAGAAGCCATTTCTTGTATTTTATTACGTTTGGAATGTGTGTTACTACAACAGTTTTAATAACGTAACCTGCAAATCTTGTTTCAGATATCGTAGGACCAGAGAAGATCGAAGAAACTACCAAATTAACATCATGATGCATAACTGTTGAAGAGATCAACATAATTTTGAAACTATTAAATTACAATTCACTGTTTTTTTCTCTTGTTTATTTTTCACGAACAGCTATTTGATCGTATAAATTCTTGATCAAGAGTTTTAGTTCTATTTCAGATATCGTAGGACCAGTGCAGGAGAAAAACATAATGATAGTTATTAAATATTCATCATTTTTACAACCGAAGAATATTTGTATTCATTTTGAAACCATAGAACATACGATACTTCTGTTTAATTTCGGAATGAAATTTATTCAGATCCTTTTACAAAAACTTCACTTCTTTTATCTGGTATACTACCATTTCTTATACCCCGGTAATCGGTAGTTCACGCTGGGATTTGACAGTTTTATGTAGATACAAACAACAAGACAATACTTTAATTCCGGAATGAATTTTAATCTGATTCTTTTACAAAAACTTTACTTCTCTTAATCTCTTACCTGATATACTACCATTAATTATACCCCGGTAATCGGTAGTTCACGCTGGGATTTGACAGTTTTATTTAGTTACAAACAACAACAAGGCAAGACTTCTGTTTAATTCCGGAATGATTTTTTTTCAGATTCTTTTACAAAAACTTTATATACCAAACCATTCCGTGTACGCTTTAATAAATAAATCTGCCGATATTTTGAAATTTATTCTGATTTATGTTACGTGTTTTATTCAATAAAGGCATTTTTCAGAAATATCGAGAAGTTAAAGTCGCATAATATATATTTCGTCTTTATGTCCAGCAAGTTATCGTTTCTACAAACTTAACGTAAATATGATTGATTTTCAGTCAAACGTTCATATGTTTCATTTAAAATATTAATTTCAACACAAGACGATACATACATCATGAGAATATAGTACCAAACAGGTAGCGAGTTGTCTTAATTTAAAAAAAAAAGTGTGTATAACCAGAGACATACATAATTTATTTTATCTACGTCTCTGTTATATTATGTCTACGTCTCTGGAATAACTCACGGGGAAAATCACCATTGTAAACTAAATCACAACCTGTGTTAACTAAGCAAAGTACCTGGCCGCGGGCAAAGCGCTACAAAGACAATGAGGGATCACACATATTGATAGCGGGGAAAGCCCACCTGTTGTTTGATTGACAGCCACAGGTACGCTAATTAGTAATTGATCCATGTCACTGCAACTCACAGGTAAGTGCCCGAGCAATTTTCTTCTGATTCTTTAACAAAAACTTCACTTCTCTTACCTGATATACTACCATTTCTTATATCCCGACAATCGGTAGTTCAAGCTGGGATTTGGCATTTTTATTTAGTTATAAAACAACAACAACAAGACAATACTTCAGTTTAATTACGGAATGAATTTTATTCAGATTCTTTTCCAAAAACTTCACTTCTCTTACCTGATATACTACCATTTCTTATACCCCGGTAATCGGTAGTTCACGCTTGGATTTGGCAGTTTTATTTAGTTACAAACAACAAGACAATACTTTAATTCCGGAATGAATTTTAATCCGATTCTTTTACAATAACTTCACTTCTCTTACCTGATATACTACCATTAATTATATCCCGATAATCGGTAGTTCACGCTGGGATTTGACACTTTTGTTTAGTTACAAACAACAACAACACAATTTTTACGTTTAATTACGGAATGAATTTTATTCAAATCCTTTTACAAAAACTCCTGTTCTCTTACCTGATATACTACCATTAATTATACCGCGGCAATCGGTAGTTCACGCTGGGATTTAGCAGTTTTACTTATTTACAAACAACAACACAAAACTTCTGTTTAATTCCGGAAAGAATTTTATTCAGATCCTTTCACAAAAACTTCACTTCTCTTACCTGATATACTACCATTAATTATACCCCGGCAATCGGTAGTTCACGTTCGGATTTGGCAGTTTTACTTATTTACAAACAACAACACAATACATCCGTTTAATTCCGGAAAGAATTTTATTCAGATCCTTTTACAAAAACTTCACTTCTCTTACCTGATATACTACCATTAATTATACCCCGGCAATCGGTAGTTCACGCTGGGATTTGACAGTTTTATTTAGTTACAAACAACAACAAGACAATACTTCTGTTTAATTCCGGAAAGAATTTTTTTCAGATTCTTTTACAAAAACTTCACTTACCTGATTAACTAAAGTACCATTTCATATACCCTGCAATCGGTAGTTCACGCTGGGATTTGGCTGTTTTATTTAGTTACAAACAACAACAAGACAATACTTCTGTTTAATTACGGAATGAATTTTATTCAGATCCTTTTACAAAAACTTCACTCCTTTTACCTGATATACTTCCATGATTTATGCCCCGGATATCGGTAGTTCACACTCGGATTTGGCAGTTTTATTTATTTACAAACAGCAACAACAAGACAATGCTTCAGTTTTTGGAATGAATTTTATTCAGATTAAGTTACAAAAACTTCACTTCTCTTACCTGATTAACTACAGTACCATTACTTATACCCTGCAACCGGTAGTTCACACTGGAAATTTGCAATTGTAATGAAAAAAAAACAATAGCAAGACAACATATCTGTTTCTGAATGATTTTATTTGAGATTAATTTAACAAGCTTCACTCCATTCACCTGACATACTACCCTGACAGATTGATGTCTCGGTAACCGGTAGCTCATGCTGGGACCTGGCACTTGGCCAGTTCTGGCTAGCTGAAACACAGGTAAGCCGTGCGCTCAGCCGTGACCGACCCTGGCAGGGGGCCAGTACCTTATCGAAGGTGACTGCTGGCAGGGAGCCAATATCTTCAGCGACAACTCTGAATTTTCGATGACATTTGTCTGAATTTTCGATTACATTTGTCTGAATTTTAGGTGACTTGTCTGAATTTAAAAAAACGTGTCTGAATCTTCAGAATTTGTCTGAATATTATAAAACTTGTCTGATTCTACAAGGAAAGTCTGAATAATTCAGATAAAACGTAGTAATTTCAGACTTTACTATCTCCTAGTGTATGTGCTTAAGGATTTTTAGATAAACTTTTAAATAGTTAGATATAGAAGAATAACTTTGATATGTTATAAAAGTTAAATAATTTTCAGATGGTTTGTATACAAATTTGGATAGAAAAAAATATATTTTAACTTATACATTAATAAAATAAAATGCACTTCCGGTTTTGAAAGTCTGATTTTCGAAAAAACCAGGTAAAATTGCTGATTTTCATGCTTTCAAAAATAATATTAAATAACATCAACCGGAAAAATTGGTCACATCAAACCATGATGTAATGTGTAAACTTTGTATTGATGTAAAAATATCATGTTTAAAAGAATACACTTAAAAGTAGTTGGCCAAGGGAAAATGCCTATAAACCGGAGGTCCCGCTGCCTGTCAACAAAGACAAAGAAGGAGTTTCCAATCTCTATGTATATATGTTTCTGGCACCAGTGAGTTATTATGACCAGCAGTACGACGTCATGTGGTGTGAGTTCACACCTGTCTGTAAACCTTCAGTCCACTTTATCGAGCCCCGCGGGTGTTACAAGTGTATATTGTACCTGTCCCCCTGTAGCACATACACGTGTATAGCTAGTACTATAAGTCCTTGCAGAAAGGTATAAAAATGATCCTTACTATCAAACAATGTGTGTACGTTACACGTACTAAATGTAATTAATGTCTAGATATAAAAAGATTGTTTTTAAAATTTTGATTGTGTATGTATGTTACATTGTCTAGAACACGTAAATTTATCGGCCTACACCGTCACATGCACAGTCAACCATTCCTAATCAAATATCATTGAATAATATCCGGTTAACGAATTAGAACGCAAACGAAAAAAACGCAAACGAACGCAAACAAAATGAATCAAAACGTAAACGAACGAAAACACGAAACCCCAAACGAAAAATGTTGGACGAAACAAAAGGCAAACGAAACTAAACGAAAGAAATGCAAACGAATCTAAAACGCGTTTGAGGGAATGTTAGACGCATTAAGTACTGTACTGACATTATTTTTTTTTGCCAAGGCAACCCTAAGCAGACATATTTCTTTTGGCCTTATCATTATATTCTGTTAAATATTTCTCTTATATTTTATACAATGTGCATGACTATAAAATTTACTTTTATCAGCATAAATCTTGGTAGGAAATGTGCTCCTGTTTATGGTAAGTTTGTATTTTAGAATGAAGCATGAAAAAACTCAGGGCATCCAGTTGACCCTTGACTTTTAGCAGTTTTAGAAGTCAAACAACCATTTCCCAGAAATCTGAAAATTTGATACATGACAAATTTGAGAGTCATAAACTTACTCCCAATGGTCTACTGGATGCTCTGAAAACTCCTGAACCAGTTTGTTTTTAGTTTACCAGTATATACATGTATATACATAGTATTATTTTTCATGTTTAGGGGAAGGGAAACAAATTTTGTATAAATGGTGACTGACCCCCCTGGGAAGCAAATATCTTCAAAGCACTACTAGTCATAAAGGTCTCATTGGATTTTGACCAAATTCGGTCAGAAACATCTTTGGGGGAATATGAATAAATTTTGTATAAATTTGTTCAAAAATATCCTTGGGAGAAAGGGGATTAGATTTTGTATAAATGATGGCTTTAGATATAATCCCTCTGGAGCAGGAGATATGTGGCCCCATTAGTAGATGATGAGGAATTTGTTTTGTAAAATCTAGGAGCCATAAACGCTTCAATATATTTTGGCCGAATTTTATCAAGTTTGTTTGTTTGATTAATTTACGTCCTATTAACAGCTATGGTCATGAAAGGATGGCCTCCCATGCATGTATGCGGTGTGTTGTGTGTATGTTGTGGGAGGTGTGTGTTTTGGGAGACTGCGGTATATTCATGTTGTGTCTTCTTGTATAGTGGAACTGTTGCCCTTTTTATAGTGCTATATCACTGAAGCATGCTGTCGAAGACACCAAGCAACACACCCCACCCAGTCACATTATACTGACAACGGGCGAACCAGTTGTCCCACTCCCTGTATGCTGAGCGCTAAGCAAGAGCAGAAACTACCATTTCTATAGACTTTGGTATGTCTCGGCCAGGGGACAGAACCCAGAGCCTTTCTCACAGGGGCGAACGCTCAACTCAAGGCCAAAAGTGAGGCAGTGCCAAGGGAGGCATTAGGAAAGATAAAGTCAGTTAGGAAGAAAAGAAAAGACAAGATCCTAAATTTAGTCACCTTTTACATACATGCAATAGGGGTAGCAGGTATAATTCTAACGCCCTACCTGCAGGGCCACCAAATTTTATCAAACATCCTGTTTGGAATGGGTAAAGTTTTTGTATTATAGTGACTGCCCAAACTGTTGTTTCGGTTTCTATTTCACCAAATATTTGTTTTCCCTCCCTCCTGTTCAAATTTTTTGAAATGATTTTCAGATGGCCGTTAAGGCCCATGGGCCTCTTGTTATTTTTAATCAAATTCATTGTACTCATTTCCAGATACCGAATCGACCCCGGTGCCATGTCGAAACAGTTACCTACCATTATAATGATAGAAGGTGGAGAGGAGACGATGAGGAAGCCATATATATCACCCAAGGGGACAGTAGTCCGATATGTTTTCAATAAGGTTTGTCGGTTTTGAATATTCAGTATAACTTGTCAACACCAACTCTCTTGTTTAATCCATATCCCTGAGTGTGTACTAGTAATAAGGCATAACTGTATGTATTTTTGTATAAACTCAATTTTCCATTACCAATAACATCCTTGATATATTGATTTAATTTGTTCTGCTGTTTCCATTAAAATGCCAGTAAAATATAGCACAACACTGCGAGCAATGTTGTCTATTTGATAGTATGTACCATATTATACATAATAAGCAAACAGAGTGCTTAAAAAGCTATTACATTAGTGAACAAGAAATTCATTAATTAACAAAAGAATGAAATTACATCAAGTTTTATTAAAGTATTCTTATCTTCAGTCTATATGGAGTAAATTGGATTCAAGATAACGATTGTGTAACCTATCAAAGAGGAAGGACACGTATAGGAGTGGGTGTTTATTTGGTTGAATATAGTATCAGAGATAAAAAAGAAGTAGAAATAATTATCTTTATGTCTTTCATTTCACAAATTAGTCACATGGAAATTGGACTCTTGTTTTTGAAAAAAAAATCAATACTGACCTATTAAAAGTGAAGGCTTGAAATGTGGGTGTCTATTTGGTAGAATATAGTATCAGAAATAGAAATTAGAAAAAAAATTCATCTTCATGTGTTTCATTTCTCAAATTAGTCACATGGTATAAAAGGATAATGGACTTCTTGTTTTTGAAAAAAAATACTGACCTATTAAAAATGAAGGCTTGAAATGTGGATGTCTATTAGGTCGAAAAAATCATTTTCACTTTTTTCATTTCTCAGGTAGTCAGTTGGTATTTAAGAAAATTGGACTTCTTGTTTATGAAAAAAAATAATACTGATAAGTTTATGTTTAGGATGATTGATATGATGATACATATAAAACTTGATATTTTTTTTATGATAAACATGTATACCGTCTTTACATATTACAGAGTTAGCTCCCTTGCGGGTAGGGATCGATTTTTGTGAGCGTAATTCACATCGTTTTCACCAAAACGTATGACATTACGCTCGCAAACACATGACATCACATTTAAAATGATTCCATACCTACCCGCAAGTGCAGATAACTCTGCAATATGCAAATTCAGAATAATCAGTTATGAATAAGTCTTTCTCAGAACTCACTCGTGTACCTGTTGGTTATTGCCTACATTAAGATATTGTTTCCATTATTAATGATAAATTTTCCGAAACCAGATGAAATAAACAAATAAAACATGTATATTAAAATTTATCACATTATAAACGGGACATTTACACACATGACATTTACTGTGTTCAATCCAATTTCATCTTCTATTTGAATTTCATTGTGATTTGTGTAATAGTTGTTTCCTTACCGGTATTAACAATAATATTCATTTTAGAAGGACAGTTCATGTCTCTTAAAATGTTCAAATTATGGAATTTTCAAGTGATTTTAAAGAAAGAAGGATATGAAATATAAACAGAACAATTTGACAAATTTTACATTTGAAGTTAATTATTTATATGCAGTAAGTATTGGTAATATAAAGTGTTATCAAATTAAAACCCAGTAATGTCTTGGATACAAACTTTGATATTTGTTCATTATAAGCACATTTACCACATGTGTGCTAGAGAAAGTGAATGGTGATTCATGTTCTTTTTGAAAACGTCATTATCGCATAGGCGTAGAATTTTTAGAATCCTTTAATTTGCAATAAATTCCTGTTGCAGTTTCTAAACTGGCATAGTCATGTATGGTTATTGGCTAATTTTCACCATCACTACATAGTTTGGACATTCATTGATATTAAATTTGTGAACTTTTATTCGTTATCAACTGATCATGATACAAGCAATATGAAAAAATGTAAGAGCTTTATTTCAACAGACTGTAATGAGAGCATTTAATATATACTAGACTTGGTATCGAAAACCAATACCTGTTGAGTCACAGCTATCAAATCATTTGTAAGCATTGATATATAATAACACGCTAGCCCATATGCGCCCTTATACGTCATCTTTCAACATCGTTACCCAATGTAAAATTGATAATGCACGTTTTCTAGAGTATTATATGACAATCACGTATTAGAAATCAGTGGATACAATATGTCCCGTAATTTTTATCGTTTCTACTTATTATTTATTTATTCTATAGTAAAACAATGGATGCTAACATATGCATTTAATGGGTCGATCTGTTTCAAAATAGAAGCTAAAATTGCTTTCCAAACCGTAGATATCTTGCATGCACGTTGCAAGCCTATATGTATATATATTTTGCATGCACGTTGTTAGCCTATAATCATGATAATCCACACCATACACCTTGAAGAAAAATATATATATGTACCATAATTGTCGCAATAATCGTCCTACACAATATTTGTTTATTTAGCATTAAAGCAATAGATACTAAAATATTAATTTGATAGTCGAACTGTTTAAAAATAGAAGCTAAAATGTCTGTCCAAATCCTATATAATGCTAAAATGTATGGTGCTAGACTATTATCATGATAATCTCCACTTGAAGAAATCATGATAGGCACCATAATGTTCGCCATACCCTTTTTTTTTATATATTACACTTTTACAGAAATTTTAACTGCCGAATTACAAATTATTTATTTCATAGTAAAGTAATGAATACTAAAATAAATATTTCCGTAGTCAAACTATTTCAATTTAGAAGATAAATTGTCTGTCTTTAAGTTGCTACCATATATGTCGGATATTAGTGCAACTGTCAGCACTCTTGCTGATTTCATTTTTCTTTGTCGATTTCATTGATGATTTTTTTGTTGCAGGTAAACATTATTAAAGACTTTGAGTTGAACATTGCATATGATAAGTGCAAAAAGAATCCTCTTAAACCCAGAAAGTCGGACAAGGAGAAATCTGAATAATTACATAGATCTGCGAGTTCAGTATTACATTAGTTTATAATTTGTATGATAGATATCAAGGATGACTGAATGCAATGTGCTTCTATTGATTGAGAACAAAGTTAAAAAGGTGAGCATGAAATATGAAGAATCTTCGTTAACAGTTACACATATATGTTTGTATGCTTCCATGTGATTGATTCTGTAATCTATTTGAGACATGTACTGTGAACATTCTTTTAGTGCAGAACAACTTGTGAGTGCATTAATTAATTCGCCCAATTTAATACCATAATGGCTATATAAATAATTGAGCAAACAATAGAATCTGAGAAATCAATAGAATTTGAAGCAACCGAAATCATATTCAAGTTTAATAGTAATTTTCATTGATATCTCAAGCTGTGAAATTGTGTATTTTTCAAAACCTGTAAGATTTTCATTCGTTGCAAATCAAGTGTTCGTAAAGAAAAAGTGATTTATGTATGTACATTGCAAGTTCAACCTTTATGATTTTCCTGAGCATCTCATGAATTTGTTATTTCCCATCCATCCATTCGTTTTGTATATTTATATCAAAGATATATACCGTGTAGCCGGTTATTTACACGATGTGAGATTTTCGCGAAGTTGATATATATCACATTGTATATATATATACATGTATATATATGACTCATTCGGGGGATCCTATTTTCGTGATCAAAACAATACGATGTCGAAAATATCATCCCCACGAAAATAACTGACTAAACGCTAATAAATAATTAGCAAATTTTGGATTTTTCAATTGCAAAACACCATGATTGAAATAAATACTTTTCTCTGCATTTATTAATATGTTAATTTTGAAATGTGTTTATATACCATTTTTGCAGCAACCAGAATACGTGTCATTTTGGGAATGTGCAATTTTAAATGCCTGTATGTATATTAGCTGCACTGGTGCCCAATGTTTTCCCCGAGGTCAATGTACCTATTGTTACACTGTATGCTTTCATCTAGATATTTTATTTACATTTTGAATTGTAAAATGTATGTTACAAGAAGTTGATTGCTTGATAATGTCATCGACTATATCTTAGGATAATACTTTTCAAAATAAAAATCTTTTTCAGTCATTCCAAGGTAAACTTGATATTGATAAAATGTATACATTGTATTGATTTATGATTATCCGATCTTCTCGTCGGGATAAGATTTGTTCTTAATTTGTTTAGATATACAATTTTATACTCAAAATTGCGTCAATACATGTATATACGTATACTGTGTAATCGTTAAGCTGTTTCTTTCAGCTTTACATCTTTTTCTCGAACTATTTTATGGATCTGGTAGTCATGATGATAATTGAAAAAAAAAACCGTCCGTAAGCGTAATATTAACTTTGACTAGTAATAAAACGCTTATCATACAAAGCTTCATTGATTCTCATACGTTTCACATTGATCTGTGAAATGGAAATCAAAATTGTAACCGTGTTTGAAAATGTCTCCACTCCTCGTTCGAAAGATAGTTGTCGATATGGACCAGTTGTTCAAAAGCCGATCTAGACTAGAATCATATTAACGACAATTTTCAATATAAATTAATTCATTTTAAAGCAAACTTGCCATTTTTACTTTAATTTCTGAAGTATTCGATTCTTTACTGAATAGACAACTTTAGAGAATATTTAATCACAGGTTCTGCAGTATTAAGAAGTCACTACGCATGTGATTAATTATAACCTTATCGCTTTTTGAACTACAAGGCATTGAGCTGTGTGTGTTTTGTGTTGGTGGTGTGCCATAATGTAAAAACTATAACCAAGAAATTCGTGATGGGTAACTGTGGTTGATTGATGGAAATAAAGATTTGAAGCGTTTATATAATCACATTTTCGTTGTTTATTAACATCATCTGATTAAGGAGAGGGCATGTATAGGCATGTTGCCTGTTGCCCAATTCCGTTTGTCTGTAACATCTGACAATAAATATTCTGAAATGAAAAATCTGATTAGTCGGTATTTACATCACACCATTACCAAATTTGTAAGCCATAGAAGAAAATCTGAAACAACATATAAACTGAAACTAAAACAATATGACTCTATGGCGAATGTTGTTCCTGAGCAGTAAGCGTCTTCTGTGAATGGTGGCCCACAGTACAAGCTAGATCATATCGGGTCCAAGACGTTATTGTTTCGGGACGAACAGTTATTCAGCTGGTTATATAATTCAACAAAATTTTGGAGAGAATCCATTTTGATATCCGCATTTTGACATCGGCAAGATAAATGCCATTCGCAAGTGATATAGATTCAAATTTTCAGCTGGATGAATATATTGATTTTATATCTTAAATCTGTTCAAAATTTCAAAGGAGGGAAATGATAACAAAAGTATCTGAAACGAGTGGTCGTTTGATACCAGATTTAATGAAACGGTACGGTCTTTATAAGTCTTGGCTAGAAAACTTAACATTTCGGGAGGAGTTTTATAAATTCTCATATAAAATAAATACTTTTCATCACAAAAAAATCTACAACACCTACATTTTGAAGAATTTTAATGTCCACCAAAATACACAATGCATGCTAATGCAAAAATTAATAACATTTGATTAGTAGTCAAATATAAAATTATGAGACCAGCTAAATAGAAACACAAAATGGAAGCAGGAATGAATACACGGAATGGAAAATGATATTTAGATATGTTATTCTGTTTGATCTCCTGACAAGAATGTTGAAAACCGCATCAAAATCGGCCGCTTTAGTACCGAGATTCCGCCCTCCGAAGTGCTCGATTTTTACCTGTATATCAACTGCTAATCAGGGAATCGGCCGCTCACGCTGATTTGGGGAATAACCGGATGTGACGTCACGAGGACAACGGCAGTGAGGTGTTTGGTAGTGGGGTTATAGCACAAAGGTGGACATATGTATTCTTAAAATATATACAGTATACAGTTATGGTGACGATTTAATTATATATAAAATAGGAAATACATAAGTTTATTAGCAGAAATTATAAGTTATTTATGTATCTGGTATAAGTCAGGTGTACCTTGTGTAAAAACGTTTCAGTAGAGATCTTTTCTCTGTTTTAACAGCTTACTAAATTATCAAACCTGGGGAATATTCAATTTTCATAATGTCATATAAAAGGAGACGAATTCGAAAAATGATGGTCATATAATTATCCATTTGCATATGTTTCTGTATAAATAAAAATTCACTTGGCCTATGGATTTCAAGAATCAGCATAACGAAAAGAAAAGATGTTAAATGTATTTCATAGTTCAATACACGTAAATATCATAGACATAAATTGGGAGGGGGAGTAAATTAAAAAAATTAAACCACTTGAGGAATTGAATTTAAAATACATAATTCATTTATAGCTGTAACGAGTCTATCTTCCTTTTATAGCTACATGTACAAGTACATGTATGAGAACATGTACGTGTTATTTTAACAATATTCAACAGTACATTTATTGGTCATATAGATTATCATTATTAGTATTATATAATGATCGATATTGACCAAAATTCACAAAGAATTGGATATCCAAAATCTAACAACTACCAGAAATATCAAAATTTTGACATTTTGCATCATATTTGCATTGTTCTTTCTCGACATGCCATTTGTAAATAATTTTGTAGTTTTTGTTATAAAAATACATATACATATAACTAGAAATATATATACGAGACAAATGTATACATTGGTCATTCTGAAATATACAATTATGTATACATCTAGTGATTTATACACTTGTTATATGTTATGTTCGAACGGTATATTTAACTGTAAATCAAGGATTTATAAGTGTAAACAAATATGACATTATACAACAATTAAATGATGGTCCATCGCTAACTTACCTGTGATCTTACTTTTGACACCTGACGTGAGCTAATCAACGAAGCGTGACAGGTCACTAAACACCTTTCTTACGTAATCTGGTTATTAGCCCCCTCATTAGTCTCGGTTGACCACGCGTTTTAGTTACTGCAGTATACAGGTTTCAGATTTCAGATTTTATTTCACTCTCAGACATACAAGTATGTAACAGGAGGTCACTATACATAATATAAACATACAAGTATATTGGGCCCATAGCGCAACAGTGCATTACAATATGTATTAGTGATGTACATGCTCAATCAATAGTTTTTCAATTTAATTTAAGGTAAAGAGTTAAACGCAGCACGACATTGGCTATTCGGAAGTACAGTTCTGATTTTGTTCTATACTTGATATCTGCAACTTGAATTAGACATAGACATCTTCAGTCTTTTTTTCGTCTGACTCGTGCATGATTTATTTTTTCAATTAAAGACACTATATAATAAATGGACTTGAGCGAATTATAAAAAAGTTGTCGAATGTATTGTATTATATGAAAGCTGAATGTATTTCGTCATAAAAAAATGGATCGATTTCAGATATAATGCAATCATTAGATGCATTTACATAAATGCAAAAAAATCTGTTTAGAATCATAACTTAATTCGTATGGGTAGGTTATATGAAAAAGTCAGAAATTTGTAAAGCGGGTTTGACCAGTACAACGACCCGAGTCGGGTTTTGGATAACATAGCCAAGAATCCTTTACATAATATTAATGTATATATGTGGTTCCAAATACCGTAGATTTACAACGTACGTGGATTATTATACACATTTTATTGTGTATAATTGTGCAGAAATCGCGCAGAAATGTTCATTTATCTACGACAGGTACATCAATATATGCATGGTATAAATCCCTATTTTCAAGCGTATTCCAAACTCATATCTGTGATTGAGGATAATATTAAATAGGTATCGGACATGTACACAGGTACATGTGTAAGTATCTGTAAAAATCGATGTTTACAAACAGATTGTTTATATTAGATGGCAGACACAGAAAATCGCCACTCTATCTTGTGCGAGTAGAGTAGGTCCCGTTGTCCTCGTGACGTCACAGGTCAGGGGTCCCAAATCGGGGTCAATGACTTGGGGCTTCAGGTGTGTTCTAGAGAAAAGTCGCATTATCTCTAATACCGTATTCGCTATGAAACTCGTACTTTCTCCATTCTAAATTTTATACAATGACACATATATTAAGCCTTATATACCAAACCATTCCGTGTACACTTTAAAGAATTGAGAGTAGTTCCCCTTGGCCGCAAGCTGCTGGTAAAACAAACAATGAGGCTGTTATTGCTGAACATCTTGAAGGGAGATTGACAATCACACGGAGGTAATCGTTGTAGATCGGTATTTCAATTCCGTCAGAGCAAAATGGTAGCTACAATTCCCTTCAGAGCAAAATGTGAGAGATAAGTAACTTTAATTACATACAGAAAGATCACTTGTGTAATATGCTACGATGTGTTAGGTATGTCACAACATCATTATTTCGAACACTTTGTTAATTGATTTTTGGCGAGTGTGAATATATAACTCAAGCAAAATGCATATTTGTAAAAAAAAAAAAGGTCAATTAGTTTAAGTTAAGTTTTGGATACATAAAAAAGTTCTGAAAAGTATTTTGTTAATAAAACAATATAAGGATATTATCATTTGATGATAATGACAGATCAAAACCGATCAAAGACAACTTAATGGCAGTTTGCTTTGATCGAAATAAAACATTTGGAACAATGATACAATTTCCGTTACCTACTGATTGAGACATGATACAATTTCCGTTCATCGTCAGTTAAGAAACTAAAGTTTTATTACTAATGGGGAATGTACATAAGTAGGTATGCGAAGCACAATAAGTGAAAAAAACCTCATCACTAGATGAAATAATATTGGTATTCATCAAGAAACAAGGAATATCCTTTTTATCACAAAAATGTAAATTTTTTCCCGCTCTCATCTACAAAAAATCATAGCTACTTGTTTCGCCAAAGGTAATTCCGTCATTGTACTTTAAAAGTTATTTGCCTTTTCGATTATTAAAGATGCTCCACCGCTGACAAATGGTATTTTTTCACTATTAAAAAAGGAGCAGACGATTTAGTATTTTTCTTCAGATACAAAAGTAACTTACTTTACACCATTACCACCATTGAAAAGTTTGAGCTAATTTTACTTCAAGTTAAAAATATGAAAAATAATTAATTGCATCCCGAAAAAAATTCCCTGACACTAAATCCTACACTGTATATGGAATGAACTAGTGAATGCGCATGCACCAAAGGCAAAATAAATTATTTTATATTATTTTTTTGTGTTAATTTGACTATTATATACACAATAAACACAAATTATTGTTAAAATGATGAATATCATTTATGCTCTGTCGGCGATGGAGCATCTTTAACTATTAACTTATGACGTAGCAGTCAAAGTGAGATTTTCACTGTCAATGCTAAAATGGTCTAATACCTTTTTTTCAATTAAAAGTTAATGAAAACTATTTATATATACTTACCAATTAATATAATAGACATTTTTGTAGAGGAAGGAGGAGTACCAGGTGTACCAGGATGCATTTAACACACAAGTGTTCTAACACAGATCTTCAGAGAGGCCAGGGAAAGGAAAGGGGATCTGGCTGTTATGTGGTTAAACCTGTAAAATGCTTATGGTTCACACTGTATAGGTACCATGTGCAGGAGAAGATAAGCATCCTGCTAAAGGATTACTTTGACAAACTTCAGATTAAGTTTACAGTGCTGGATTACACATCCACCTGGCAGTGTCTAGTAGTTGGAATAGTTATATAATTACCGAATGTACTGTGTCAGTGATATTATTCTCTACGGCTATGAACCTGATGGTTAAACCTGTGGAAAAGGTGAGTAGAGGGCCATGGATGGAAGCGGGTATTCGACAACCCAAGTAAGAGTTTTCATGGACGATATGGCATTGAGCACAAAGACGGCAGACGAAGCTAGGTGGACTATAAGGGAGATTGAGAACATCATTAGGTGGGCTCAAATGAAGATGAAGATCAAACCCACGAAAGCCAGGAGCATAGTACGCATGAGCATGAAAGGGAAGGTTACCAACACACATTTAAGATAGAAGAAGACACTTTTCAAAACGTGTCTACGAAGCCAGTGAAATACCTTAGTAAATGAATACTACAAAGACTCATTGGGTGACACAAACAACGTGATCGAAACGCAACAGCTGAAAAAGTGGTGAACATCATAGACAGAAGCGGTCTACCTGGGAAATACAAGGCCTGGACATATCAACACGGCGTGCTACTTCGTATCATTTGACCTTTACTAGTGTACGAAATGCCAATGACGGCAGTCGATGGCTGAGAAGATGGCTGGCAGTTCAGACAAAAATAACAACTTCCCTTGATATCACTAACAGAGGAGTACAAAGTCACCAAAGTCAGACAACTACTGATGTTAAGGGACAGCAGAGATGATAAGGTTAGCGTAGCGAAGGTGAACATCACATCTGGGCGCCAATGGTAGCCAAAGAGGACAGTGAACGGAGTAAAGTCATGTTTGAGGCATGTTGACATCATGTGAAGTGTGACACACAAAAACGGTCCGGCCAACATGCATGACTAAACAGGGCAGTTGGTTAAATTGGGAAGGTACTCGTCCAAAGACGTTGACATGAGCGATATCTGATCTATGAACGCGCAGAAAGTGCAGTTTCTGCTGAAGCCAGTATATGATGTATTGCCCTCACTAACAACTTCTTAACATGGGATATATGGGGAACCCAATTGCAAGCCCTGTGGCAAACCAGCAAATTGTAGATGACATCCTATCTTCATGCTCAGTTGCGTTGGCGAATGGACGATATACAAGGCGTCACAACAAGGATATATCTGTCCTTTGGGGTGCATTAGAGAAGAACGGGAAAAAGCCAAAGAAGGGCAAAAGGGTATGAAATTTGTCACATTTGTCCGAACATGAGTGCAGATTAAGAAAGCTGGTGTGTAAGGAAGTGGTGCGGCTGGGGATTGGTAGTTGCGAGCAAATCTAGAATGCCGAATGCAGTTTCCATCAGAGATAAGAACGACTAATCAAAGACCAGGTATTGTTATATGGTCTTTGGCTAGTAAGTAGGTTATCTTGGTAGAGTGGGGAAAAACGCAAAATGAAAGGAAGCGTGCCAAATACCAGGATCTAGTAGCAGCCGTTCAGCAAGAATTGAATGTATGATGCATTCCAATGGGGATGGGATATCGGGGTTTGTAGGATAGTCTATGTGGAAGGCCCTGCGATTTACTGGTGGCACCTGAGAAGAGAGAAAGTCTGGATGTGTGTGCCGGTAGACAGAAATGGCTTCACTTTGGCTGTGGAGGAAACGAGAGGAGCTGTAGAAATTTCTACACAAGTAAGACCTATTGTGTATGATCATCCATCTAGAACATATCAACTGATTGTAACCATTCAATATTAGCGGATTGCCGAGTGTTCCTGGGCTGGCACTTGAACAACTCAGTCGGCGTACCTCTGCATATTGTAGCAGACAGCGCTGAAATAATTGCGGAAGGAGGATACACTTGATGACGGGATGATGTACTCACTAGGTAATATTGTTATCGTATTTTATTACGGGAAAAAGAAGGAACAGTCCAAGAAAACATGTACCATATTTGTGTTCTAGTTTTAACTACAGCATGGTGTTACCGGACATTGTGAATTCAATGCATTCTTATATACAGGTTTATTCCATGTCTCTCTGTGAATGTTAGTGATGGTTCATCCTGTGTGGTGGAGTTGCGAAAAAACGTATCTTATTCAGTTTACTATTGATTACACTTTGCTCGCTTCCTTTCACCGGTTCCATCAAATGAAAACTCTCTACCAAAGTTAATAACATCCCTAAATGAGTGATCTTTCCTTGCAGGTAGGTACCGATTAATACGTCCTATGTTTATCATATTGAAAACCGAAAAAACTTGGTAGAGATCGGGAAATAACATAATTTTCGTGATAAAAAAGCATGAAGCCTTGGCGAAGATGGGTAACGTAATCAGAAGCCTTGACTAGCGAAGATGTGTAATGTAATCAGAAGCCTTGGCTAGTAAAGATGCATATCGTAATCAGAAGCCTTGGCTAGCGAAGATGCGTAACGTAATCAGAAGCCTTGGCTAGCGAAGATGCGTAACGTAATCAGAAGCCTTGGCTAGCGAAGATGTGTAACGTAATCAGAAGCCTTGGCTAGCGAAGATGTGTAACGTAATCAGAAGCCTTGGCTAGCGAACATGTGTAACGTAATCAGAAGCCTTGGCTAGCGAACATGTGTAACGTAATCAGAAGCCTTGGCTAGCGAAGATGTGTAACGTAATCAGAAGCCTTGGCTAGCGAAGATGGTACGTAATCAGAACTTGGCTAGCGAAGATGGTAACGTAATCAGAAGCCTTGGCTAGCGAAGCTGTGTAACGTAATCAGAAGCCTTGGCTAGCGAAGATGTGTAACGTAATCAGAAGCCTTGGCTAGCGAAGATGTGTAACGTAATCAGAAGCCTTGCTAGCGAAGATGTGTAACGTAATCAGAAGCCTTGGCTAGCGAAGATGTGTAACGTAATCAGAAGCCTTGGCTAGCGAAGATGTGTAACGTAATCAGAAGCCTTGACTAGCGAAGATATGTAACGTAATCAGAAGCCTTGGCTAGCGAAGATGAAGTAACCCACGTGTTTAAATGTAAGCTGCTTTGATGTATTTTGATGCAGATTTTAGCGATGGGGTTGTTTTTGTCTTGTTTCTATTTTTATCTATCATAATTATTTGTCAATGAATAAACTAATAGAGGTGAATTGACATGCATTTTTTATGTTTAAATAAAGTCTCTCTTCAACTTTTTCTTTTTAATGCGATAAGCTATACCAAACCTAAAATATATCATTGTTAGTGTTTAGATCATCCGGTATTCAGTACATATACACTTATACAAATATACATTGTACCTCATTTTAATATTTCAATTTTTGGTGAAAATATAATACATATAAAACTATTTCCTTCAATCATTTCATGACTTGATTATGACATTATCTGAATTTGAAAATATTGAATCTGAAATTATTGTTACTGTCTATATTGCATTGTAATTTGTTAATTTGTTTTACATATAATATGTGTATTCCAATACATATTTCACAGTAAAGTCTCTATGTACTCTAATTATAGAAATAACAGTTATTCTACATGTCGGTTAAAATGAATTTTAAACAAAAGTACATTTCAAACAATATTTGTCTACTTTTATAAATAAAAATATTTTCTTAATATTCTCTACTGGTTTGGGGGAATATATATTTCAAAATATTTACATTTTCACTGCAGCTCCACTACATTACCTTACTAAGCGCACTTTACATTCATCAGTCTATGAATGTCAATTTCTATAAGTATACGTTATATAATGAGCCATCTTTTTCATTCAGTCATTCTGATAGATTAGAATGATTCACATTGTTATGTAACCGTTTTATGAAAACTTTCATGACGCATTCGTGAAAAAATACTCTTGTCTGCATTTGATAGAACTGTTGTTATTATGTACATTGTATGCACAATTTTGCGTGCAATACAAGATTGGATTAAGAATGTGTTCTTCTGAGGTTTCAGCCCCGTTGAAGTCTCGTTTCGACAAAGATAAAAAAAGTTATGATATTTTCAAATACAATTTATCAATATCTGTAGCTAGTTGCCGGTTGCAAATTTTGTCAAAAAATTACATTTCTATTTTTAGGAGATGTTTTTATATGGAAATTTTAAGAAATGGTCCATTTGGCGGCCATTTTTAAAATTGTGTCTTTTTTCGCTTCGAGTAGAGCCACAGTATACATATACATATTCACTCAACTAAATTTAGCCTATATCGGATTACATATGTAGCAATCCCCCACCCATGGAAATTATTCTTCTAATATCAAAACTAAAGTAAACAATTCATTTTTTTTAAACCAGAGTTCATCAATATTATAATAAATCTATAAACTTATAAAATCAAATTCTTGGACACTGTTAATCTCTCTGGTAGACTGTCTTTCACATATCTATCTTTAGCCGTTTCAGAACGCCATCGACCATGTCTTTTAATTAATCTGTCTGGAACTCCATTACTGGCTGTAGCTGTAGCACCACCGGCTCTAAAACTATGTAAACCCAACCTCGATATATCCGGAACAGTAGGCTGATAAAATTAAATAAATGGTTCACGTAGCCTATTCTAAAGCATTGGTTTATTATTTTTCCTCAACACATACCTGTCCTGGGCCCGGCACCATAAAAATATTCTCAGACAGATTTTTTTACTCAAGTATATGATTTTCTATATACTTGAGTAAAAAATTTGTCTGAGAAAGTTTTATGGTGCCGGGCCCTGATGCTTTGTCACATTCTGGAAAATAAATTCAACTTTGTCCTCGTGCAGATTAGCCAACTTGAAATAGAGCTCCATATTACTAACTGGACACAGTCTTGTCCCTGTCCTGGCGATGACAACCCAAGCTCCATCGCGGTATATGTCGGTTTTACATTTTTCTATGAAAGTTTCCATGTGGATGGAGGAAAGCTTTACATCACATCTCATGAGACATAGGACCTCTGCACTCCTTAAAAAAGCCTGAATAACACAATAAAGAAATTGTAATAATTCTCTGCACCAGTAAATCAGAAGGATCATAATATTTATCAAATAATTTCTCTAAAATTTCAACAGTTATAACATCCTTTTTAATAATAGGTCTAGCCATTTTTCTTTAAGCACCTTCAAAAACATTTTGAACAAGACAATGATCAGTAGGGGAACTCTCACCCACTGATAAATGTACAAATCTGACACTATAATAAATTTCCGTTAACACACGTTGACTTGTTCCATTTGATGTCAAAAATTTACAAAATAAGCAAAGATGTAACGGTTTAACAGGAAACACCGCTACATTATTAGCGCTAGCCCAATTTATCCGCTTTTGAAAACCATAATAATATTTCTAAACAGTTTTATCTGCTTTTGCATTTAACAACTGTGCTGGTAATCCTTCCGCCAGACATCTCAAGCTTTGTGGCAAGTCTAAAATTTCTTTTTTTTATTTTTCTGCAAAAATAAATTTATAGAAAAAATACACATAAGTATCAAAAGTTTCAAAAGTAATTCACTAAAAAAAAAGACTTTCAAAATACTCATATTAAATCATAAACTTAATTAGTCAATCAATCAATTCTTACTCCATTATGCAACAATGCATTATCTCAAAACTAGGATATACCTAGCTGCAATAATGTAGCTCAAAAGACTTTTTGACAGAAAATGGTGTCGTCTTTAGAGCTACAATTGGTGTCTATTACTGCTAATGGAGCAAAGTAATGATTATGCAAACCATTATAAAACGTTTGTTTGCATTTTTATCGTACTTGTTTGATATCGCTTACCTACTAGGCAATAAAACTGAACCACATAAATTAAAAAATTCTCATCGAGGCATTATTGTTTTACATAATACATATGAAGGTCTTTCTGAAAGGAATTTATACGACAAGTCCACAAATTGTGAATTTGACGTCTTGTGAGCGGTACGGTAGATATTAAGAATGGTAGTTATGTTTGTTTTGGACAAAAATAATTTGTAAATGCATGTATACGCATAAAATAATTAGAAACCTACAAAAAAGTATAGAAAACTATGCCCGAGTGATTTTCGGAGGCAGTGCTCCACTACGACACATAGGGACCAATTCGTACCCGGCCGAAAGGTATAGTAGGCCGGGTACGTATATTCGTTCTAGGATATACCTAGCAACCTGGTCATACAGACCAACTTAGCACACATGCTAACATACATGAGTTATACAAACTCAAACCCACTAGTGATAAAACACTAACATAACATCTGTCATACAGACATAATATTTTCCAACGTTGTCAAACAACGCAATTTTCAGAAATTTGATAATATAAAGCATTTTCACGAAAGTCCATGTACAAAGCTAACAATCTAAATGGCAGCTTTCTTTCACTCAATACAGAATTACTTCCCCTTCCATGCAGACAAACATATTCTGCCTGTGATAGAAATCGAGCATCTTTAACAGCAGGTATAAAACCATCTCCATTTGGACACAAAATAGGCCGAAACCTCATGGACTTCCAAACTGGAACAATTAACGCCCAAAAAACGCCATACATAATTTCATGTAAAGATCAAATAAACTGGTGGTACAAATCAACCATTTTTACCAGCCCAATCAACAGAAAAAACATACATGCCTGCTGATCCCGGATTCCAAACCCTTGAGTAAAACACTGGATGTTTATTATCATAAAAAAGATAGATTGGAGATGATAAGATAATTATTGTTATAATTTAGACCATAACATATAGAAGTGTAATAGAATTTCGTACACTTCTGGAATTTGATTTTGATTAAGTTTAAAATTAAATTGGAATATATATTTATTTTTTGACAACACCATTGTGTTCTTTACTCGATTTTCGACATATGGTGTGCTAATCATTGGAATTCTTCAGTTAAAAGTCTTCTTTCAGATATTCTGCATATACCCGTATATAACTGATATAGTCAAGTCCAATAGCCCTTAAGACATAACAGAGGGGATTCCCCATGAAGCACCAAATATCGGACAGGAATCGAAAGTCGGATAGATTTGTTATATTTGATATTTTGATATTGAAAACTAAATATAAACAACCTTGATGTTGTGTTGTTTGCTGCAGAAGAATAATTTCCTCGCCCCGGGTAATCATTGGAAATCTTATCCATTTCCGGTTCACGTACATGTTTATAACCTTGGTGAAAATTAGCTGCAATATATCGCTCGGCTAGAGAGAACTTCTCTTTAGCTCGATCGGTTGAGCGTCAGACTAGTAATCCAGAGGTCCCGAGTCCGATCCCTGGCAGAGGCAGGTATTACAATTTATTGTAAATCCTGCACTCCGTTACATTGGCGCCCATGTAGGGACTCGGAAAATACTCAGCCATGCCCCACAGGTATTGCTGTTAACCCCTGGAAACTCGAGGACGAGTTCTTCACTTGAGGAGGGAGTATGCAACCCTGGTGAATATTTGCCGAATGCTCTACCCCTGAGCGTCCTGGTCACCGACTATCGGTCCTGTCCAGTCTGCTGCATTCCTCCCTCCTTTTTCAAAGTCCTCGCTCTGGAAGACATACGATACTCTAATACCACAGCCATAGGTATTTTAACGGGGCGTCGATTCTGTAACGGGAGAGGAGAAAATGTAGCGGCCAGGCCGGGATTCGAACCCGGGACCTTCTAACACTTACCGAATGCTCTACCGCTGATGTACCTGGTCACCGATGATCGAATCAGTCCAAACCGCTACACTCCTCCCCTCTTTTTCGAAGTCTTTGCCCTCGAAGACATACGAGACTCTTACAAACACCACAACAGTGAGTTATTTAGTTGGGCACTGTATAACCGGACAACAACCAGATGTAAGAAAAATATAGGCCTCAATCTGCTGCTACCAGTTAACCATCGGTGTCGAGGGAGATGTAACAGGTATAGAAATACATGCAGTAAGCATGCGTTTACAATGTTGGACCATTTCAAACGATGCTGTCTGGCAGATCGACATTGTTACAGTATTCCTGCTTGCCAACGATGTCTAAAATTGTAAACAAACTTAATTTTATTTCACTAAAACCAACTCATTACAAACAATTGGCATATTAAGGTTAGAGAAAAATAGTGTTCAATCTATATAAGTCTGTTTCTTTTGAGACTATGAAAACCGTATACTCATTAGGTAACAGATAAAAATCCTTTAACTAAAACGATCTTGAATAATTTTGCTTGAATCTGACAAACAAAAGAAAGTAAAGATAGTTCAATATGACCTTCACTTTATAGAACTGCATATCAGGTCCTTCTATTTATGGTGTTTTATGTATAATAGTACAATTAAGTGTAACGTACTGATTGGTCGTATGATAAGATGATTTTGGTTATATACAATTTGTTTATATGCTTAAACACTTGTCTTCGCGCGTGCATAATTGCAAAGTCACATGCGTAGTTCGTAGAAAAGCTTAATATGCGCTGTTAATTAAATGTATTATCAATAACAGATTTTATTCACCAGCTTTTCGTTTGACTATTCGTTGATACTTTATTCATAATGAAGAACTTGCCTAAAGGAGATTTAGATAATACGTCCACAGGAAGGTAATGGCGATGATTGTTATCATAATAATGTTAATATATACGACAGGTTAATAAACTAAACGGGTACCGACACATTAATAATGCTATTCTGTTAAACAGGTTAAGACATCGGCTATTGCTCTTGTTCATTTTGCAAAATGATAGTCGTTTTATGTTGATGAATAATTTCAATTTATTTTCTTCAGCAACAGCGAGAGTGATATCCTTTTACAAAAGGAACCATTCTACTGATGTCCTGGTTTTATGTGGTACAATTGGACAACGACTAGATGCAAGAAAAAGATGAGCCAGCTAAATGTAACTAACGGCGTCTAAAAAAACAATGTTACAGGTATAAAAATACATCCAGTGTAGGTAATATGCTGAACCATTCCATGCTATCTGGCGAATCGACATTGTGATTACCGCTTGCCAACTACGTCTAAAATTGTAAACTAACGGATTTTAATGCGAACTTCAGACCAAAACCTATCGACCCGACTACCCAAACACCCATTTCCTCTTTTGAAACGTTCCCATGTGAATTTTCTTCTTCCTCTCGACTTGGCAAGACGTTCTTCCTTTTGATAGACTGGGTTAGCTATCCACACACACAAATACATGTACACACACTCACACACGATAATGTTTACTACATAATTATAAGCTATTCAACACACACATCTTCATTTCTTGACTCTGTTGAAGAAAATGTTAAAAGTAGTGTTAGACTCGTGAATGTATACGTTAAAGTATAAGCCTTATTGGTTAGTATCGAATCATTGGATTGTAAAACGGGATGAAATGCGACACACGAACATTTTCCCCACTCTTAACCGACAAATATGAACACAGCTCACTTTGTTGCTAACCCAACACTTTTAATATGAATTTTATTTTATCAAAACAGACCATTACAAACAATTGACATTGCAAGGTTGAAAAAGTGTACAACTTATGTAAATATGTTTCCTTTGAAATTATACAAAAAAACATACTGGTCAAATAAAAGATAGATCTCTTTGAATAATTTTGCTAAAATCTTAACAACAAAATAGAGTAAAGATAAATAATTATGACCTTCACTTTACAACTACATATCATGTCCCACTATTCACAACCTTTTTATATCTAATAGTACAATTAGTAATGCACTGATTAGTGATATACTATAAGACTCTTTCATATGTGGATATGACGGATAGGATATTCTACCCGAGGGTCACAAAATGAAGTAAAACCGGAGGTTGCCGAGGGTTTTGCAACATTTTGTGATTCCGAGGGTATAATCTTCATATCTCATATCTATAAGATATCTTCATATCTTCATATCTACTTATGAACGAGTATTTTTCTTTCATACCTCGAACTTTTACTGCAATTTTACAAATATAATATCCAGCCATTTTGAAATGAATTCGAAGAAATCCACGATTGGAAGTCAGTTTTCCATACATGAAAAAATACGTGATATTTTCAACACAAATTCCTTTGTTTGCATCTTTTATAGTAAAACTAGTCATATTTGTGAAACAAATGTTAAAATTTTACCGAGGAAATAGATATTTTGGTGACGCCGTGACGTCACGAGGCTTTATTGCATGGATAGCCATGTAATACAGCTTCAGGCGACATAAGTGCACTGCCCTGGACCAGCTTTTATTACACGTGTAGGTATGAAAGAAATTTCCTTATATGCTTAAAACCTGTCTTCACATTTGCATGTTTACTAAGTCACCTGCGTAGTTCGTAGAAAAGCTGAAGCGGTGTTAATTGAATGTATTGTTGGTAACAGATTCCATCGATGGTTATTCCTTCGGTCAATTTAGTCAGCAGCTTTTAGTTTGACTATTCGTTGACACTTTATTCATAATAAAGAACTTGCCTACAGCAAATTTAGATAATGCGTCCATAGGTGGGGATTGTTATGGTAATACATATTGCAAATCAATAGCTGTTTTCTGTTGAAATATCATTTCAATTTATTCTAGCAACAGCCGAGAGTAATACCGTATACGTAACAGGTAGGTAGGTAAACAACTGTTAGTAGATTTTTTGTTTAGTCTTAAAAAATATCCGATTGAAATTCATAGATAAGATTAAGGCGTACCCGGTTTATTTGCTAAAGTGTCAAAGTAATTAATATCAATATAGCTACAGGAGATGAATTGAAATCGTTCTATTTGCTATAAGATACTTATATTATGTTTTGAACAATTTAATTCACAAAAGCACATTAAAATTTTGTCAAAGAGATTATACATAAGGTGTTACCTTTTAAGTTTTCTCGTACAGAACAAGTAACAAAAATTAACAGTAACACACAAAACAAAGCCATCTTAATTCCTGCAAAGTGAGATCATTCCAATATGAATATATTATGACTTTGATGAATAAAGACAATAAATATATATATATTATAAAGGTACATATTAGGATTTTCAAGCTAATACATGTATTTGAACTCGATTCCCATGCCTTTCAAATACTTATTTATTTTCTTTTATATTCACCCAAATCGTATACATGTAAGTTATATATTGTTATTTTTCGATGATATTTTTGTTTGTTTGAAGTAACTCAAGGTATAATTTTTTGTTAGATAATCTCTGTCTTAGATTCATTAATTCAAACCCAGCAATAGATTAAAAAGAGATAATAAAATAAAAAAATAAGATAAAATAAAAATAATTGAAGTCAATGTATTTACTTTCCATTATGACAGCACATACAAGTGTATTTCGTTGCATCCAAAAATATCGAACACGTTGATATTTTCCTTTAATCTTCATTCCATACATTATTCATTATATTCGTTAGTATACGAGGTATTTGAAATTAATCTTGTAAATACTGAATTATCTATTTCGTATCGAATCAAACAAGAATATTAAAAGTTACAAGAACAGAAAATATCAACATCTCTCCTCATAACGCCCCTTTTATATACAACAAATAAAATGTTATATACAAGAGACGACTGCCTTTCTAGTCATATTCACTTTTAAGGCCCTAGTCGTCGTATTTTTGTGAGGTAACACAATTTAATATTATCATTTAAACAAGGTCAACCTTAAATGGCTCCTTGATGTTATTATGTCGTTAAACCAATGGAACAAAATAATAAAATTCGCATCTACATTTGTTAAGATGGCTAAGTATACTGTGTTGGTGACTGGAGGGAATGGTTGCCTGGGACAACACATTGTCCGACTACTCCAAGAAAAGGCAGACTTCGTTACTCACATCAAAGTTCTGGATCTCAGAAGATTTCCTAATGAGCTAGGTAAGTCTATTTCCTGTCTTTCCCCTGTAGATGTAAAGCAGCTACACCGGGGTGGCTGATATGTGCTATTACATTATTTAGTGTTTTCATCAGGAACAGACGAAAACCAAAATTACAAAAACAATTTCTTCATCTTTTCACTACGGTAGACACTTTGAACAGTCTCTATGGTAATCATAATATATCAACGTTAATTATGTTGATACAATGTATCTCACAACTGACTACGTATTGAAAGAGACATTACGTTTGATTCGTTGTTATATATGTTAGATAAATAGCAGCTGAAATGATTTAATTTTATAAGACATTAAAAATCAACCTTCGATATATCTCCTTTTATCTTCAGATTACAAACAAAGAAAGCCTATAGAATGCTTTGTCGGTGACATCACAGACTTGGACCTGATAGAGGGCGCAACATGTGGAGTAGACTGCGTAATCCATGTGACCAGCTTTGTGGATGTCCGGATGTTTCAGAACGAAGCCAAATTGTACAAAGTCAACGTAACAGGTAATGCACATATAATTTATATAAGCTACATAATTCATTGGCAAAAGTTATCAATACTGCAAACAGGTTTCGGTACATTAGCTGACTTTTCCGGATTTTTCCCCTCGATTTTTGAGGCCCAATCTGCACTTAAATAATCCTTTCTTAAATAATCCTTTTAACAAGCGGGCCCTGATCCCTGTTTCTGTGTATCCCAATATGTTTCTTATGTTTATGTTTGTTTTGTCAGAAAACTTTGTCATGTTGAATTATTTTAGCTTTTTTTAGTTTGTTTTGCAATGTATCGTGACTCAGAAAACTTTGTCAGTCATTAAATATTCTTTATGCAAAATGGAAGGAAATTTGAGCTTGTAGGTACAGAAAAACAAAGTCTAGGCCTCAAAAAGATGTTTGTGTTACTGCAGGAGTCATTACCACCGAGTTCCTGTGAAACAAATCGTCGGACGTCAAAATGGAGCAAATTGTAAACCGCAATTGACCTCAAGATCAAGCACTTTAACATTGAATCTTACATGAATTTTGTCGAAGTCCAGAAATTCAAGTTGACTGGTTCGCGAAATTAAAACCGACGTGAAAAAATTTTTTTTTCGTTAGGGTATCTCAATCAAGGGGTCCCATACATTTTGGCGTTTTAGATTTTTTTTTTTTAATTTAGAATCATATGGCGCTAACATGATGTAATCGTCACTTTTTTGAGAGAGATATATGGTTTGTGCCTTTGATTTTTACAAGATTTTTTTAAAAATGCGAAAGTACATGTTTTTTACAGTGGTATAGTTTAAAGACTTGGTTGTTATCTATTGTAAATAACTTATAATTCTATTTCAATATTGTTATTATCAAAATTTCCACATCAAATTGCGCTCATGAGGTCGACACCACATATCTACCTAAATGACTTTTCTGTTACATGCAAGGTTGGTTTCAGGTAGAGATTCTCCCCCAGGTGTACACTAATGAAAAGTGAAAGAGAGATTCCCCTGAAATCAATGTAAAATTGATATTATTTTCCCAGGATTGTTGAACTCCAATACAGAACAGTTGAGAGACTAGGGATTCAGAATGCCAAACATTGATCCTCTAAGTGATCGGAAACCCCTGGAATATCGAGGATGACCACTAGTCCCCCTGCGACTACTATTGACGTATCACTTCTACTACTGGTTGTACCGATATATACTACGAGAAGCAAACACCTTAAACAGACCCGCAAGAAACCATTGATAATGTTTAAAATAAGGATAAAGGGACATTGTTCTTATTTTGCTAAATCTGTTTCTACAGTTACCATTGGAATCGACATGGGCCTATCACAGGTTTTCATTTCATATATAAAAAGACACGTCACTTATATAACTACATATTTGGCCATTGTGTTTGAATGATGTTCACATTTACTGCTACATTTTACAAAATGCCAATATGATATTGCTGTCAAGCTACTAAATCTAATATGTTACGCATGTTTCGATATTGCACATTCTAAAAATGTCGACCATTTTAATGGCTGTTTCGAGCAAAACATAATGTCGAGACATGAACCTACGTACGTGTTAAAGGTTATTGTTAGGAAGCCTTGAGGGTTGAGGTTCTGATTTATTTTATACACTTCTAAATATTGACTTTATTGACGTTTTACATATACACTGTCAACGTACCAAAGGGACTGTAATACGTATCACCTAGCGATAGGTTTATGTTTTCCAAACAACTATATCTGCATTGAGTGTATTCAAACCGTTATATATTGTGTCGTGAAGTGGATAGTATTTCTACTGGTTCATGGTTTATGGGATTTACCGAATTTTCAATAAGGTATGCGCGTGTACAAAATGTAACTGCCCTACTTTGCTCCTTTCAAGTAAATTTAACCTTTCTGTTTTTCTGTGTATGCACTAGTATATTAGCGTATTACCCTAGTGTAATCACTGCAACCATAGGAAGCTAGCAAAATGCCCATACTGATATATTTTTGAAGCAGAAATTACCCGGTTAATCGAAAGAAAATGCCGTGCTAACACTGTTTATATGTATGTACATACATATATGAAAATTCGCATTATTCAATCTCATCGTACAATAACAAATGGAAATAACATTATTTCTTCAGGGATTGGCATGGTTGAGAAAAAAATATTTAATTATAAATGTGATATAACGTACTCTTTAACCTAAATATCGAAATTTTGATTCGGTGAAATAATCTTTTTTGGTTAAATCGCGAAAATATTGACCCTCGAAAAAAACCGGTTATACGGTAGAATGTACTTTTTACATGGTACTCAAAAAAGGTACACAGGGATTCATCCTCAAGTACACACAATGGCACATGGATGTGAACAAAAGGTATAACCTAATCGAACGTGAAACATGCAGTGTTCACGCTTATTCTCATGTAAAGAATTTAATTTCATATAAATCACAGTGTTTTTTCATCCTTGTATATTTCCATGGCAATGTCATTCATGCAATACAAAATTAAACACAATACAAATGACTAACTCGTTTTCGTTTTTAAACCGGCATCACAGAAATTACATATTTACTTTAACACCGATGAAAATAAATAAAATCATGGTACATTTGACGACAACCTATATATCTAAGATTCACCTGAAAATCACCCGAATGTAATACCAATTTCATTTAAATTTGCATAAAAATCTGGTGAATATCAGGTCAAATTCTTGACTCTGAATTGAAAAGACAAATATCACTGGAACATATTCATATGAAATTCAAATAAATACATTTAGCTGTTATATATCGCAAAATATGCATATTTTAGGCGTGCTAAAAATAAATACGTGATCGATAAGATTGTGGTTTAGTTTTCACTTTATGGAGTCCTAATTCTGTTTTGTAGTTTTAAATATACAATATGTTTCTGTGTCCTAGTTTATTTATTATCTCTTTCGGGTGCTATTGCTCTGAACCATACACTGATAACAATGAATTCTGCAATGATGTGACAGTGTTATCTATTATATAATATCTAACACACATCACAACGCATCTGGATGTAATTTATAGTATATCAATATACAGGTACAATAACAAAATGATTATAATCATTTTATTTTTAACGTTCATGCAGTAATATAATCATTCTGATATGGCCGAAGAGTGACCGTGACATGAGCATATACCTTTCCCCCTCATGACGTTGGTAACGTTAGATGATCTTCAATCCGTTTATTGTATCCTGAATTTAATTAGTTATAATTATTAAGCATTAACATAGGCTTTTGATGTCATAGATACATAACCAAATTTTTGAGTGTACTTCGAAACTTAAAATATCTATTCAAATTAATCCATCCAGTTCAATTTACTGTAATTCAATCTGATATTCGAAATTCCTAATTTTCTAAGGGACTCGTTTTCCTGTGGATTCAATACGCTACTGTCTCAGTCAATCGGAAGCGACGTTACAAAAGGCAGCGACATATTTTCTTAAGCGAATGTAAATTCTTGTAACAAGCAAAATTGAAGTATTATGTTTTTAAAATGGATGATGATGTAAAACAACAGAGCAAAGTAATGGAAAACATTTAACGAAACAAGACAAACCAGTTTTACTTAAAGCTCTATGTATAACTCACATGGATTTTAAAATCATTTGAGCAAAATCAACAGATTCATATCATCCGGAGTCCTTGTAATTATTATCAAAATCAACAAGCTGTAATCACCACTTCAAGGTCCAGCCAGTGCATCTGATATCATTATCGACTGGTGATAGTGATAATCGACATCCAGACACTGTATCGCAGACAGGCCGTGACATTGTCCCTAATCAAGATAGCATTTATCGTCTGTATAAAAGGTGTGTGACCTAGTCTCACGCAATATTGTCTGTCTGGGAGAGAAAACATCATAACAATGTAAGTTTTGGCTTGATTTTTTTTATATAATTTTCAAGGTTCTTATTTCCATTTTCTTGTATGTGCATTGCTTTATTTCATACTTTCACTTTAACAAAAAGATTAATATAAAACTATACCAATGGTGTCAACAAGAAATAAATATTATGATCAATGGTTGAGCTTAATTAGCAATTTGATAGACAGAAGAAATAATACTTCGAACTAAATCGTAAAACTTTTTAAAGGGGTAAGCAATGCCTAGAATACTTGGGAAAGAACGCTTCTACAATTGTTAACAAGTGAAAACTATGTCGTTATTTACAGTAGTTCCAACAAAAATGATAACGTCTGTAATCTGTACTATGTATTTTATCATCTAGAACATTAATATGAAAAGTTTGAGGATTATCAAGACCTCCTTATTCCTGTTAATCAACTTCTTTCTCGTGAACTTTATTATTGCGAATTTCGCAATCTATGTCAATTCGCGAAAATTTATCGCCATATCTTCCACCATTCTTGCACAATTTAATTCAAATGTATTTCCATTCAATTTCAATTACGCGAAACTGAATATCGCGAAGTTTATGAATGAATTAACTGCTACGCTCTCAGAAAGGCGATAGTGAGCGCAGCGAACTTTTGTGATAGAGGTGTTTCGGTAACGTTATTCTATGTTAATCATCCAATATATGTAGAGTTGGAAAACTTTCTCGTAAACGGAAACCGGAAGTCAAGACAAGATCCAGCATTGCGCAAGACAGTATCCAAAGTCACATTCTCGCGTGATTACAAAATTACACTCTCGCGTGATCACAAACAAGTTGTACTTTAAAATTTCACAATGAAAACATTAGTGAAGGATAAACCTTCCAAATTATTCTTAACTGAATCTAACAATTACATTTAGTCCTGAATCTTAACTTAATAACCGTTGTACGTGAGCAGTTGCTTCGGAATTTTCCGCCTGGCATCGGAGAATGATGTAGTGATATATTTTGTAGCCGCAGTCACATTTTTTTGCATAAAGTGAAAGCAGAAGTGTCTTGTGTTCAATATTGGTTTTCTTGTTATAACCTCAATGCCAGTAATTCAGCAAAGCTATGATTCTAATAATTAATGAATATATAAATGGTTTTAGCAGTAGAGTTAAACAGCGCACACAATAAGCAGTAAAACAAAATGTCAACATCGATTTATAAGACTGATGGGGCAGGGTAGATTAGTCTTTCGCCGTTAGAAATCCTTTATTTCCCCGGCATATTTCTATTTAGTTAACAGTTTAAAAGACAAATAAAAGAATGAATTAATTGCTACGCTCTCAGAAAGGCTTTGCCTAAAATTATATAATGAATGATTGGGGTATATTCTACACGAGGATCACAAAATGTAGTAAACCCCAAGGCTTAAAGGGTAGAATTATCCTATCCATTATATCCACATATGATTTGGTTTGTTTGTCACGAGCATTTTCATTGGCTTTAAACTTTACTTTATCAGCCAGAGAAAAAATGGCGTCGCTGTTTGTAACATCGCTTCTGCCTGACTGAGATAAAGGCGCAATGGTTTCATAGAAGAAAGAGTCCCAAAATTAGTTTGTAATTTTGAAGATATTTTCTTCATTAAATTGAATTATAAGGATAAACCTGAATATATTGTTTTTATTTTATGGTGCTATAACACAAAAATCTGATTGTGTTTTCATCATAAACCGCTTCGCCATTTATTTAGAGTACGCCTTTGTGTTATATATCTATTACATTAAAAATCTATTCAAGTTAATACACAAATGAATTTAAGATCATTTATTCTCTCATACACTGACGTAGTTTGCTACAATGTCAATGTCATCCACTGTATTGATTAATATCAATGGCAGAAGTAAGTGTGAACACAATACAATCTTGCAGATGTTTATTTCCAATATGTGTTAATGTGGAACTGTGTACAACAGCTGCCATGCATAGCCCTAACAGGAAGCATATAATTGCAATCAAAGATAGATAGCGGAATACATAAGATAAGACTCTTCTATATGCGAATATGAAGGATTCTTAATGATTACAAAATTGTTTTCCAAAATTTTGTTACCCCGAAGACAGAATGATATAATTTTTCACCATTTTTTGTTTGCGGTGAGATAAGGGATTTTCAGCCCAAAGAGAAGACGGTTGATTTCTGAAAAACAAGACTTTGCTGACAATCTTCCCCGAACATTGAGATCTCCTTTATCACCCAAAAAAGGCAGAATGACTGATAAATTCTAACATAAGTCTGTCAAGTGGGCAGTGATATCTCAACTAAGTGGACACGGTTAGAGATTTTGGCTTCCAAACAAAATGTTTCACTCAAGTTGAGATATTGGGACTGTTGGATTCTTTTTCTCTTATACTTTCAAAACAAATTCAGTTGTTTAGATAGAAATATTTTCATAGCGTTAACATCTCCTCATGTGTTGGTGACGTCAGATTATTGTCAAGCACTTGTGAGCTGTTTTCCCTACCCCAATAAAAGACAGAATTGCTGTTTCCCTAACAGCGATATAACATCTTCGTGAATTATGGGAGAACACTTTATTTTAATTTCAACCTACGTCACCAGAAGGGATATCGGAAACACAAAAATCACGAAAAAAAGCGCTCCAAGATAAAGATTTGCTGAAATCTTGGCATAAAACATTTCATCTTGTAAGCATATCGTGCGTCAAAGACAGTATGATTTGTCAAATATAGATAGTTATATTCACTTAGACCGTGTAGCCTGTGAGGTCAGCCTAGTGAAAGCAAGTCTGAAGCAACATGTACAATTTAGTCCTATGTAGGGAAAATCTACTTATGACTTTTAAACCATAGCAGTAAGCCAGACTTTTAGAAATAAGAAAGATGACTATATACAAATTCAAGATAACTTTTTGCCGCCTTTATTCCTAATGGATCCACACATATAAGATACATGCCTGGAGACAAAGGGGAGCCTGCAAATGAAGTTTGCGACAAATTCCTCCAGTACTTCCTAAGAAGTAGCAGTAACAAAAGACGGCCGGACGACGAGCGTCGGACGAAAGGCAACTCGAACAACTTGCCATCCATTTACTGATAGCGTGTTAAAGAGTCGACTTTCAAGAGCTGATATAAATTAAGCAAAAAAATATTTGCGATATATCGATTAGAGTTGCATGAATGCCTATAGATAATGACTCAATATTCAGTTTTTCATTAATGTTGGATGTAAATTTTACCTCAAAGTTGTAAATGTGACCGATATCACTTAAATATTTTTCAATGGAACGCCGTCTATATTTCTCTAATAGCAGCCATTCAAAACAATGTATCAGTAAACGGGACATATTTGTGAATGTGAAATTAAATCATTTAAAGTTTAAACTGTTCTGGGGAGTAAAATGTGACCGTTACCCATTATGTCATACTTTCAGAAGAATTTTAGCGTGAATCGGGCGTTTTTTCATGGTTTGTGTGTGTTCGATTTCACTTTTGGTAACGCAGATTGTTCTCATTGTATTTCTCACCTGCTTATAGACTAATGTCATGTTTTTGTGAACAACAACACGTGGACAGCGGATGAATATTGTGATGCGGTACTGTAAATGAAATCAGACGCTTTACACCTAACAATGGTGAATTACGCGAAAATATAATCCTTGGCTTGACAAATATAACACCAAATACACTTATTCTGATATCATTAATTGTTATAATATGTGATATAACTATTGTCGATATGTAACACTGATAATTGGCGTTAACTACAATAATGGAAAATATATCGGTAGATACCACTTGATTTCTAGGACGCCAGTTCATTCATCACACGCGTTCACGACCTGTTGGTTTTCTGATCAAGAGAGGTTTAAGTATTAAATGCTTCGCCTTTTATTGGAAAACTGTGGTTGTTAGGGCATTCGTGCCACACTAGAATAAGCTGTTTGGTTTTTGTGTAGAATTCTGTGAGCAGGTAAGTGCACACATTATCGACCGCGTGAGTTCCCGGGTATTGGTACACATGACATTACAAATGCTACAGCAATAATAAAGTTACGTGGAAATTGCGTGATATTTGAACAACAAATGCTGCTGTTTATCTCCTTTACAGTAAACTCAAGAACTAAGCACCAAGTTTTAATGAGAAAACAGTAATTGTTGACGCATATGTAGCCTAATAATACAGCCTCAGCCGACATGAGAGTATTGCATGTGATAAACCACTACTGCATCCGTAGGTATGGTGTACAATATATATGTCACTTCATTTGTCATAATGCTAATGAAGGTTCTAACACAGCATATTGTAAACATTTTGTTTCTATTCTACTTCCTTTCAGATAGAGTATGGATAAGTATACCGTGCTTGTGACCGGTGGGAATGGTTGCCTGGGACAACATATTGTGCGACTTCTCCAGGAAAAGGCAGACTTTGTTACTCACATCAAAGTTCTGGATCTCAAAAAATTTTCCAATCAGCTCAGTAAGATTTTTTATTCCTTTCGTTTCAAAGCGTCAATGAAAACATGAGTACGGTTGGTTGGATAATCATTATCTTATTTTCAAGTGAGTTACCTGGTTGATATATATATATAGCAAATATTGTCATTCGTTTTATCACATAGCGTATGCAAAACCGCGTTTACACGTACCAACTTGACGAATAAGCATCAAAGTGCACGCATACTACTGTAACAGACCCACATGGAATTGTATTATACTGCCAAGGTATATACTGAAAACATCTCTTTATGTGTAATTAATAGGTATTGACATTTCAGTTATTGATTATGATTATCGAAGCTCGTTCGTTGGTTTCTACTTTAATTATAAGTTATCAACGAAATATATATTATGGTTTCTTCTCCACGTATGTAATTTAAGAGCATAGGGAAATATCTCTTTTTCTAGTTCATATCACCAGCACAAAAGTCAATAAATTGATAATATTACATGAAAAATAAACCGAGAACAACATGCTTTCATTCTTCTATATTTACACTTGCTAGGCTTGATCACTATACGTAAGTACAAGCCGATTTTGTTTACCATAACTGCATGGTAACATTGAACTTTGAACTTGCGTATGAAAATATTCTATGCAACATAAAGGGGCTACTTTTTTAAAGAAACACATGGCTTTGTTTACATTTTGACGTAACATTACGTGTGTATTGCTGTTTTTCATAGAATTAGGGGAAATGTAAACAATACATGTACATATATTTTATATATATATATATGATACAAACATTTCTAAAATTAACAATTGTATAAAGAAACGGGAAAAATATCCCGACCGGGGCGACGTGCAGCGCTTTCATTTTTGTTAAAAATGATGGATGTCAAATGTAAACATTACCTCTCTGTCTGTGTCCTACGATCGAGTCTTTTGGGTTGACGGGCGTCAGACCCACTGACAGAGCTAGGTCAGTTATAAACATATTCTCTTGTCTTTGTTCTTTGAGAAATTAATCATGTGTATTATAAAACATGCACCGCTTGTAATCCACGTGTTGACAGTCACACGTCACCACAAATACATTGTATCCATCGAACACAAGTGAAGTTGTTTCATCTATAGATGGCGATGGATCTAAGCGTAGATTATATAATCACATGGCTCCGAAGGATGTAATATCATCAAGTCAGACGACAATCTCAAACAAATTTAGCTACTTGAACATCGGTGTTTTGCCAACTTCGGAAAACTCCAGTGTGTAAGCGTGCGTCAGCCTCGCCTCGCTTCACAATAGCGGTCACCGAGTTCACACATGTGGCCGAGTACAAATACTTTATGTTATTACGCTATATATTAACTTTTAGCAAAATTGAATACCTATTTAAAGTTCTGATATGATTAAATAAAATTATCACTGAAATTTACTCTGTTTGTCATGTTTATTTTACATTAAAATATTGAACTTTTTTTCGTCGCGGATGAATAATTCTATCCTACGTGAAGAGTCATCAATCGCTGTTCAATTGAGTAAGCTCCTCCCACTTTTGACCGACTTTTATTGAATAATTACGTCACTTTCAAATGACGACTTTATTGCATAAAATATAAAAGAAAAGTCTTGTGAGTGTAAATATAGGGATTGGATTTCGTTTTTATGTTAACCATGCTTGTATGGAGCAATTCCTCTAAGAATATATTCAATATGGGGCGCTAACGCGCCACATAGAATATATTCTTAGAGGAATTGCTCCATACAAGCATGGTTAACATAAAAACGAAATCCAATCCCTATATGTCATTTTTAGGTTCCTTCTACCAAATTATGTTTGTACAATTTCATCTCCCAAATGTATTTCTCCTTTAGTAATGTAAATGGTCACCTCTCCCTTCTATATGCCTTTCTCCTTTCCTTTCAGGTTATAGAGGAAAGAAACCATTAGAAGCGTTTGTGGGTGACATCACGGACGAGGAGTTGATAGAGCGAGCTACTCATGGAGTGGACTGTGTAATACATGTGGCCAGTATTGTAGATATTCGCATGTTTCCTGACGAAGCCACCATGTACAAAGTTAATGTAACAGGTATTGTTTTCTGTTTTATCATGCCATACTGTATATTTGTTCAAGTTCGCGGTTATAAATTTTCGTGGTTTATTGTTTGGAACTTTTTCGCGGGGACTTATTTTCGTGAATGAAAATGTATAAGCTTTGAAATCGTTATTCACAAGATAGGCTTTGATATGTATAACCATCATGCTTTTGAAATTTTGCGACTTTGGCTGAATCCTCGAACTTAACGAAATGAAACTCTCGCAAACATTAACAAATATACATTAATATATGTTGTCGATATATGTAGATTCATTTAACTATTTAATGAGTTGATAATGACTAGCATCAAAATAAATGAATCATTTCAGAACCAGATTAGAACTTTTGCCATTATATAGTTTTTTCTCTTTGAAGCGTACTGTCAAAGACACTAAACAACACAGTCTGTTTCATTATACTGACAACTGCAAACTATTCGACCGACACTTTTTTTGTTAGAGTTCTATGCATAAACAGATACTATAACCTAATTTGCTAGGGAAGATTATTCATCATATTTATCCAGTATATGCAACATAAGAGATGTAGCGACATAGGCTCATAGTGTAATGTCCAAATGCGATTTCATCAGAGATTCAGTATTTGAGAACAGATAAGATTATATGTGAAAAACATTGAAACATTTTATCCGATATATTTAAATGGTTAATGCCATAGTTTCTAAGTTTAGAAATAGTACCCTTAATTGTTGAATTCTATTGCTTGTAGGTACAGAAAGACTTCTTCAAGTTAGCGTCAGCCAGAATGTCCGTAGTTTTGTGTACTGTAGCTCACAAAATGTTGCCATGGGTTACGAGGATCTCGTAGACTCAGATGAGACCTGCGACATACCGAAGAAGTTCCTGTTTGGAGGGTATGGTGTAACTAAACACAAAGCCGAGCAGATCGTGGAGAGCCATGATGGTGCCAACCTTCCAGATGGTAAGCATTTTATAATTAGTTGTTCCTAATTTTAAACGTTGCAGTAGAGGTCACACGAATTTTCTTTCCAGTATTGTCAAATTTCTCCTAGTTCACGGTAAAAGTAATACAGGTCCAGTAGAAATAAATGTTTGTTAATCGTAAAATGAAATCCACATGAAAGTAACACATGTTCATTTTAAAGAAGCACACTTAGTCGCCAGCCACGAAGATTAGTTTACAGTTTTACCCTCTTTGATGCCGTAAAATATGGATTGGAAAAAAAAACAACAACAAAAAAACGCTCACACAAATTTTTTAACAACAACAAAAAAACGCTCACACAAATTTTTTAAAAAGAACCTTAAACACTTTTATGTGATGAGTTGCAGCGTATTTTAACATCAGGTACTACACATTGAATATTTACCAGGTGGTAGAATGCAGACGGTATCAATTAGGCCTGTGACGATGTACGGGGAACTCGATGTCCACTGGGTTCCGAACATCTTGAGCTGGGCTAAATCGGTCGGCGGTTTCATGATCCCTTTCGCCCATGGAAACACGCAGGCGGCATACGCAGGAAATGTGGCGTGGGGATTTGTGTGTGCGGTCAAGGCCATGAAGGAGAACTCAGACCTTGGTGGAGAAACATTCTTCATGTGTGACGATACTCCCATGGGGAACATGTTTCAGATAGTTGACCCATTCCTGAGAAGTTGTGGTTTCAAAATTGCGCCCTTCATTTTACCAAAGTGGATGACGTACTTGGCCGCAGTGCTCATGATTTGTTTAGCTTGGATCATCTCCCCTGTATTTACGATTAATTCCAATTTCACACCTGCGTCCTCTAGGTTTATCAACATGCACGTTAATTCGGTGTATAAGAAGGCTGCCAAGATGTTGAATTACAAACCTTTGTTTTCACATGGCGAGAGCATGAGACGGTCAATCCAGTTCTACAAGCAACCCAGCCTGTGGTCAAGACCAGGGCAGAAAGGATAATTGAAAGACTTCTGGCATGTACTACTGACGCAAACAGAAATTCCTGACAAGATGATGCTTATAGATAATTAAACAGGAAAATATTTTTCATCATTTATTAAGAAATAGTTTCAAGAAAGGAACTTGTTTACATAAAAAGAGCAGCAATAGTTTGTATAACTAAAATGCTTGATATTGAATCAATAAAAAATGACTTTTCCTTACGATATATGTAATAGATATTACTAAATATAAAATATTTGTATATTTTTTTCGATAGGATATTCAATGCGACCGTCAGTAACAATGATATTATTTATTTCGTATAAGTGTAATCATACTAATCATTTATTTCATGGTGATCATGTGACTAGATCGCCATCGCTATTAACTTATCATTATGATAATTTGTTAATCGTTGTGATCCTTTGTTTGTTATTATGATAATGTGTTTGTTATTATGATAATGTGTTTGTTATTATGATAATGTGTTTGTTATTATGATAATGTGTTTGTTATTATGATAATGTGTTTGTTATTATGATAATGTGTTTGTTATTATGATAATGTGTTTGTTATTATGATCCTTTGTTTGTTATTATGATAATGTGTTTGTTATTATGATAATTTGTTTGTTATTATGATAATGTGTTTGTTATTATGATAATGTGTTTGTTATTATGATCCTTTGTTTGTTATTATGATAATGTGTTTGTTATTATGATAATGTGTTTGTTATTATGATAATGTGTTTGTTATTATGATAATGTGTTTGTTATTATGATGATAATATGTTTGTTATTATGATAATGTGTTTGTTATTATGATAATGTGTTTGTTACTATGATAATGTGTTTGTGATTATGATAATATGTTTGTTATTATGATAATGTGTTTGTTATTATTATCCTTTGTTTGTGATTATGATAATGTGTTTGTTATTATGATCCTTTGTTTGTTATTATGATAATGTGTTTGTTATTATGATAATGTGTTTGTTATTATTATCCTTTGTTTGTTATTATGATAATGTGTTTGTTATTATGATAATGTGTTTGTTATTATTATCCTTTGTTTGTTATTATGATAATGTGTTTGTTATTATGATAATGTGTTTTGTTATTATGATAATGTGTTTGTTATTATGATAATGTATTTGTTATTATGATAATGTGTTTGTTACTATGATAATGTGTTTGTGATTATGATAATATGTTTGTGATTATGATAATATGTTTGTTATTATGATAATGTGTTTGTTATTATGATCCTTTGTTTGTTATTATGATCCTTTGTTTGTTATTATGATAATGTGTTTGTTATTATGATAATGTGTTTGTTATTATGATAATGTGTTTGTTATTATGATAATGTGTTTGTTATTATGATAATGTGTTTGTTATTATGATAATGTGTTTGTTATTATGATAATGTGTTTGTTATTATGATAATGTGTTTGTTATTATGATAATGTGTTTGTTATTATGATAATGTGTTTGTGATTATGATAATTTGTTTGTTATTATGATAATGTGTTTGTTATTATGATAATGTGTTTGTTATTATGATCCTTTGTTTGTTATTATGATCCTTTGTTTGTTATTATGATAATGTGTTTGTTATTATGATCCTTTGTTTGTGATTATAATAATGTATTTGTTATTATGATAATGTGTTTGTTATTAAGATAATGTGTTTGTTATTATGATAATGTGTTTGTTATTATGATCATGCCGTTGATGTTTTTGTAATATGGTTTATGGTTAATTATGTCTTTGTATATTTGCAGAGTTATCTTCCTTGCTCAAAGGAATCCGTTGTGATGTCAGTATTTTATGAGCGAAACAATTTCTCTTAAAATTATGGCTTTATGCTCCCATACAGATAGAGTCGTTGTGCTCGTATTACTGTAGCAATTTGGTATTCATTTATGGCGCAATAATAAGGCGTTTATTATTCAAAACAGCATGGTCATAGTTCATATTTCTTATGAATGTTATTAATTTCTGACAATACTTATCATTGTGCTTGGTTATTTCAGTCTGTTATTATTTTCTGATTGTTTAGTGTTATTTCATTTAATCTCAAAATATTTTACTGGCAATAAACATAACAAATACTTTTATACGGGGTTTCAAGATCCCCAAATCACGTGGGTAAGTACGATTTACCGTCGACTGGTCCCACATTCCGTCGACTGGATTGCCTGCCGTAATTTTTCTACTCTCCGCTTGGCTTCGCTCCGAAAAAAAACAATAGTATTTATGAGCGCAGCCTAGCGGAGGGAATCGGTACTAAGGCAGGCAATCCATACTAAACATCCCGATGTTTAGAACGTCATCAAAAACACGCTAGATGATGACGTCATATTTACCGGATGGTGGATCCATCCAACAGTAAAATGTATTTTACCCACGTGGTTTTTGGATCTCAAAGCCCCCGTAACACGAATAACTCCCCAAACCTACACTAGTCCTTTCCATTTCCTTATTTATTATCTAACAGTAACTGTCATACTTGAAGGTTAAGTCACTCTATGATTTATTGTATTATTACCCAAAATCATATATGATGACTGGACTAGGATACGTGTATATTTTATTTTTGTGATCATTTTACTATTAATCACGAACATACATGGTGTTTATTCTCGAAAAAATACATTTTTTTTCATCACGCATATCATTTTCAAATAATCATAATCAGAAATCATTTTCTTATTTATTTCTCATTGATACGCGTGTTATGAACACTTCCACATGCATTCGTTGAATCATACCTCTAATGCATTGCGTATTTATTAACTTATTTATTTAATTATTTTGCATGAAAACCATACAAAGTATGGAAAATAACAACAGGATTTGCACAAATCAATGCACGTTTCAATATTTACTGTTTTTACTGATATATTTTTGTACATTAATATATACTTTAAACCAACTTATTTTCGCGGAATCTTGATTTCACGTTTCCATGCCTACTGATTTTAATGAGAATTCTATTTTTTTGGTGGTTTCGAATCCGAAATCGTGAATTTCAATAGGACGCGAAAATTAGTTGGATGATAGTACTATCGTTTTATTTTATTGTATTTACAATTCATCAATGCAAGTTTGTCGATTTTATTCTGTTTCATTTTTATATAACTTATTTAACTTTTGTTTGGGTATTTATCCCATAATTGTACTTATCTGTTACCAAATCCACCTTACTAGTAAATTTAGACCTCAATAATAATACTCGGTCCGATTAACATTATTGTGATCCTTTCTCTGATAGCCATGTGGTGAGTAGATATGATATAACCTAATTTCATATCTATACTTACCAATACACTGTATGACTATAAAATGAGGTTATCTGTAGCTAAGATTTATATAACGTGTGTGTAATATATTCGTTTGTGTATTTAACTGTCCCTAATCCAAGTGTAATCTAATAAATATTTAAGGTGCTTGTGTAAAATATTCGTTAGTGTATTCAATATTCATAATCAAAGTATGATTATTTAACAAATATGTATGGTGTTTTGTGAAATATTCGTTTGCTTGTTTTAATCCAAATCAAAGTACAAAAATGGGATAAATATGAATGATGTTTTTGTAAAATTATTCGTTAATCAAAATTGATATTGTAATAAATATTGAAGTTATTAAGTCGCTTTGTTTCATTCGTTATCCGTGTTAATGAAAAATAGAACAAATTTAGCGTTCAAGATTGATAGCAAGTTTCAACATGGCGCAAGACACAGTTACATCAATGTTTCCTAAATGTAAAGAATTTCTTTAACTTATGAGTTTTTCCTTAATTTCTGTAATGCATTCTAAGGAATATCTTAAGTTTAGAAAGTCATTAAAATTACGGAATGTTGATAAAACTTCGCCTTTGCATTTATGTCCTCACTGCGACAACAAGTACTGCATGTGGTACATATACTGACCGACAAAAGCGGATTATTACTATTGTCGTGCAAACCTTATCTACACCTAATCCAATAGAAAGAGCAGTTGTAACAAAAAGTTAACATAAACAAAATATGATTATACGTTAGTGTCAAGATCTGAAAATAAGTGGGTAAAGTACCACTCACCGTGGATTAGTCACCCTTCAGGTGTTTGTGACATCACGAAACTCACGTCAAATGATGGCGCTATACTCACCGGGTGGTTGAACTAATCGACAGTTCATTATTCTTGACCCACGTCGATTTTGGATCTCGAAACCTCCGTATTCAATATTGCGGTCATATAAATCGAATTATACAGTTATACATATACTCCCATTTTGACCCTATACAACGTGAACGTGATGTTGGGACGAAAAGAAAATGTTTAAACTGTCCGAATGTACTGTCGTTTCATTGAAGTTGTACAGGTAAGGATTGAATCTAAATCGTTTAGACTTCCATAATGTTGTATTGCTATACATTATGGCGGTATGTAATCTCAATACAAGAAGTAAAATAGTGTTCACATGTTTCAATAATACGACACTCCTGTTTTATGTTCGCTGATCGTTATGATTAATATGCAAGTTACATCACTGTTTATCACGTCACGTGTACAGTAAAACTTTGTTATAACGAATCACATTAGACCAGAAGAAATAATTCGTTACTTCGGAAATTCGCCACAGAGGTTCTGAAACTACAAGTGAATTAAAAGTGAATTAAACGCATTGACTGATTTTGCCCCAAATGATGATTGTACGTAATAAGCTAATTCGCATATTCAAAAGTCGACACCTATATCTTCTTTGGGAAATTTTCAATTATCGACAATTACTTGTATTCTTATTTGATCGATTATGGTTTTTTTTTGTCCCCAAGGTTCAGATTTAAATAAGGCCACGTCCAGCAGAACAACTTGTGGAAAAAATGTTATAGAAAAAATATTTGCTTAACGAGTCCATGAAATCACTTCATACCAACATATAATTCGTTGTAAGTAAACTCGTTATACGTTTCCCAAAGAAGTGTTAATGAAAAGGAGTCAAAACCGAGGATTTGAATTAGATTCATATCAAACGGATTCGTCCTAGAACGTTTTACTGGATATATACATGTATTTCATAATCATTCTCCACGCATGTCACGTTCGCACCATAGTGCATGCACACATTTATATACATATGCAAACAGATTACCAACATATTAGGGTCATCCCGTGCCTAATTCAGGTTAAAAGATAGAACATACACCTAGACATAATAAGGAATTTATTCAGTGATAGTAGCGATACTGTTGATATAATTTTGAGCTTATCTGACAAAGCGACATTATCATCTTATTGACGTCACGTCTGGCCAATGCACGTGTCCCAAGTTTAATATATCTCACCCTCACCTGTCACCGAAATAATAGTGATAATTTCCTTGTTATAGTTGTTATTCGTAACTTATTTTTAGATCTAATAGTTAATAGGTTAACTTTTGGCGGAGTGAAACAAACACTGCTGTCATTCTGCAGTGTGATAATCGTTGACAACTGCTTACTGTTGATATGAGATTCGCAATAATTGTTCATTTATTTATTCAATTCATTTATGTGTATGCAATATTTCCCATCTTCCAACTAATACATAAATTCGCGATCAAAGGCTCTTACTAACAATTGTATATATTCGCGAAACATTTAATGATGCGTTTGAGCTCTTGCCAAATATCGCAGAAAATTGTATATCGCGAAAATTAAGTGATCAACAGAATTAAGAATTAGATGTCTAGTAGTAAAATATATCATTACATTAATCACTTAAATAAATGTATTTTATTTTGAGGGTTGATTTTTACCGACACTGAATCCCTACTACACGATTCAATCAAAATTTAGAATAGTTTAAGGAATCAAAGAGAATGTTAATCTTCTATTCGCAATCGATGCATTTAATGAGTTTTAATACATTTGCAAACGGGTAACACAAACTAGAAATATAATGCATACACAATGATGTTCTAGTAGCAAAACATGGCAAGCCGGACATAATACGGGCTGCTTCTAGCTAAAGTTATTCGAGTTTATTTACATCAGTTATTGAGTAACTAGACCATATCCCACGGCAATAATCAAGTAATGGTAAATATAAGGGAAATGTATACTTTTTCAAAGTTTGCGGCTCGGGGTATGTTATAATTTATGGAGAACCCCAATTTGTTTGGAAATATTTTTACGAGTTATCAAAGTACAATTACTTCGATCAGGTAGTTGCTATTTGACGGCTCGAACGGGCCATCGTAGTGAGGCATACATTTATCTTAACTTTCAAACATAGTGGCATCGTGGTCAGATATATCATGAGCTACCTCAATAACATCGGAATACTCAATTTCGCACGTATCGCACGCGTTTGATCTACGCATGTAGGTTGGTGTTTGACATTGGAAAACGAGTATGAAGTCGTATCATTAAGTATCTGTAATATTAAATCAACGTTCAATGTCCAACTCTTACTACTTCAGGAATTTCATCAAGTGCAGTTTCATTGGAGTCAAATTGTTTTCAGAAGGATTTACACTATCAATGGGTCTGTAAACTGCAAAGGGAGTATGAGGAATTAATAAAGAATGCCTTCACCTGATGGAAATTATAAGTCAGGACGACATTTGGCAGAAATGAAATCAGGGGCATATAAACGATAACAGCTCCACCAAAGGAATGTACACGATCTTTTCTAAAATGAGTTTTGCTAAAAATCAGTAAATGATGTATCTTCACCAGTAATAGTGTTGTCTTAAAGGGATTCTGTAATACATACTACGTGGAATCCATCTGTAATGTTTCAGAGGTGAGTTCTTTTTTTATTTTTTCCCCGTTTTGTATTATTAAAAAAAAACCAAAAACAAAAACAAAACAAAAACAGGGCATTCACAACTGTGCCCTCTCACCGGAGGAAATCTATTCAACACACGTAATTCATACCAGGAATTTTACTGATTTTATCTCAATTTTGAATTTTGCAATATATTATGAAGTAAAAAAGAGTTTCATAAGAAACTTACACATATTGTTATCTTATGCATACATGTATCATGTGTCATCATCGTCGTTATTGCTAAACACAAAATGTTTCATCCTCATCATTACCATCATCATTGTGTCATATCATTGTTATTACTTACTAGTAAATGTGTCTCTTCATAATTATATCATTAGTACCACATTTTTCTTAAGATACGAATATTTAGATGACATATAGTCAATATATATGTGTATGTGACAAGACCGTGTTTTTCCATGTGTAATAATCAAAGAAATTAAAACAAACAAATAATTGAATTGATACAAATTAAAAGCAACAGATATGTAGGACTAGAAAGAAGCTTGTGTTACTGAAATAACCGCGAATATCTGAAATAAAGAGTATAAAATGAAATCTTAAATGTAACAATTGAAATATCGATAAGCCCATAGGATTTATAAAACCACCCACGAATGAAATTTTGTGGAAGAACTCAATTGATTATGATGTGGGCGCATGTCGAAATTGTCGATTGTCGCCCTAAATGTTATTATATCGTTACCGGTTTATCATTATAAGCCGCCATGGCCATAAATTGGCAGCTACATGTAAAATACACGCGACCACGCACAGACGGCGGACACATGTTCACATGTTCAGCAGCACATACGTCGGTATCAAGGTTAAGGTCATAAAGAGTAGGGAACGGAGATAAAACACACGGAAACTTAAGAAGAACCGTATTGCAGTCTGAAAAAAACTCTAAATAAGAGCTTTATATCTTATTTAAAGCTATTACACATAAAATGTAAAGATTTTCTTTGTGTTTGTGGAGTTCGTAAAACACTTTTAGGTAAAACAGCTGATTGCGGAGTACCTAAGTCCTGGATAGTTTTACAATGACCATGATAAGTACACTTTTACAAATAGAACTTCTATTGGAACTGTGCTTTATCTCTAGTTTGGTCTCCGTTCTAAATTTGATTTGGTCCTTGGAAAGACAGATCTCAATGTGATCTTGGAACTGTGCCTTATCTTTAGTTACTATATCCGGTGTAAAGTCCATTCGGTCCTTCGAAAGAGAGAAATCTGAATTTCAGACATCGTAAAGGTCAAAATACGGTTAGTTCTCTTGATTGGTCCACGAGTAAGTCATCTCGTGAAGTAAGCACTTCCTCTTTGTGATGGTATAAATAAAGAGTTTTGGTAAGGTCATCAGTCATTATACAATTTACACCACCATGAAGTACACTTTCGTCATTTTGTGTGTGGCTTTCGGTAGGTTGGTCTTCCTCTAGTGTTCCAGTTTTATTCTCTAGAAATCTTTTAAAGGCCCACTACCTTTCCGAAACGGTTTTAAATTTTTAAAATGGGAATGTAAAACAAGATCGATAATTTTGTAGAGTCGCAAAAATTATTAACTTACCGTTAATACTACATTTATCATCACCTTCTGAACGATTTGATTCAAATAAATAAAATGTTTATTTTCATAACGCGGGTCGTGTTATGTTTCCCGCCGTCGTCCTAAATACCGGGCGGTAGTTGACTATCACTGCGCCAGACGGCAAAACAGCGAATTGACTCTCCACTGTTTTCATATATTCCGCAGGAAATCTTGCATATGCTTGGTGTCGTAACCTTATTTTAGGTCATCGGTATGACGTTATTAATGTTTTTTTAAGAAACCTTTATATTTTGCTCCGGAAAGGTAATGGGCCTTAAATATGTTCCACCTCCGACAGAACAGAAATGATACTCAAAGTTTGAACATGAATTGGAATTAAATCGTGTGTATATATTATATCTGTATATGTATGTACATTGTATAATTAACACAAAAAATAATTTAAAATAATGTACTGTTGTAAGTGCTGTTGATTTTATTCGGGACGCAATTAATTATTTTTAATATCTTTAACTTGAAATACAATTAGAATCAGAAACTTTTTAATGGTGGTAATGGTGTAAAGTTTGTAACTTTTGTAACTGAAGAAACATACTAATTCTGCTCCTGTTTTGGATAGAGGAAAAATACAATTTGTCATCGGAGTAGCATCTTTAAACAGGTTCCTGTTCTTTATTTTATCAGTTTGTTATTGTGCATACTTTTGTTAAGTATATTTTTATCTTGCTTAAATTGTTACACATACGCTACGCTACTCAAATAGGTAAACTGTCCAAACGTTACATTTTTGAAATGATTGACGACGCTTCTTTATTTCGTAGCGCAAGATTAAATACTTATTAAGGATGTAGGAATGTAAACAAGTCATTCTCAATTTTGCGGTATAACTTTTAGTCCTAATAGTTCCTTCTTAGTTATGCCATCTACACATACATTTGAGTGTTTTAAGGAAATAGTGGAAATAACAAACTTAAAAGCATATGAAAGAAAATGACAATTGGAAAGAAATCAAATATTGTTTTCTGAAATGAATACATTTTAGTCAAATTCATATACAATGTCTTTAATCGAACACAATTTATGATTTTTTAACGAATAGTATACTATCTTCGGCTTGAACTTTCAGAAGACCGGCCACATCACCTAGTTGTTCAGAATCCATTATGAACATAATTCGTAGTACAATTTGATAATTTGAGTTTTACTTGTGTGACATCATTAATAACATTAAGACTGTCAACACGATGTTATAAAACACAAAAAGAAATGTATGAATTGTTAAATCCTGTATACATGAGAGACACTATACTAAAACTAATCCTATTGCATTTTCTCTGGTTTGTTCGAGACAACGGTGGTAATGTTGATTTTTGGTTTAAATAAAGGAGAGGCAGAAGCACCACGATTATCCCATCTTTACATTATTACCTCTCTTGCCGTGGTATCATTATTTTGTTGTTTTTTCAAGCAAATTGCGTCACAACCAATACCTACCGCAAGGGGGTAAATCTATTTTACTAAATATTTGTAATTTTTACAAATACGGAATCGTCATGGATTAAACCTATTGTCATTGTAGCTAGCGTCTATGCCGAACAGGCATGCACCACAATTGCAGACTGCCAGCGTTGTCCACCCGGAACTAAAGGTTTCTGTGCTCAACAGGTATGCCATTGCCACACCAACTACACATGTACGGCCCCAGCTGACTGCACAACGTGTCAACCTAGTGAAAAAGTCACATGTGACGAGGAAGCTCCCGGGATCTTCTTTTGTCATTGTGATGATAAAGAAGCTCCTCCCCCGATGCAAACGTGTACGACAGCCGATATGTGCAAGGAATGTGCCCACGGATTTCTCACCAAAGTTTGCCACAACGGCGAGTGCCAATGTCATTATGACGCAGAATGTGAAAGTTCTAGCGATTGCTACACGTGTCCTCATGGCGTCCAAAGCGTGACATGTGAGGCTAGGAAATGCTACTGTGACGGTCACCAAGCCCCTGCTATGGCAGCGACTTGTAAGTCCGTCCGCGACTGCCCTCGATGTCCACTCAGCAGTATGACCCAAGGCTGCTTGAACCATCAATGCTACTGCCATATGCCAAATGAGTGCAAACTGGCTTCAGACTGCACTTCATGTCCCCCAGATGTGACCACGGTCACATGTGACGGTGACGGGAACGGTGATATGTTCTGTCGCTGTGACGGTCACCCCCCGCCATTTCATCACACGCATGGTTGATGTTCGAGGACAAATTATTTGTTTTTATACGGCTAATAAATATATGTAAACTTTTAGTAATCATCGTCATATTTCTTTCCGAGCGCACAATGACTCCGTCACTTAAATTATATAAACTTGAATGATATAAGATTGATTTACTTCGTAATGGATAGCGTTAACAGATGTTAAGATACCAACTAGAACAGTAAAGTTGTATCAATATATATATACCTATATTAACATGTCCTGTTGTTTATAATACATAAAGGCGAAGTCTAAAGTTTCACTACTGCAACAAGATAGTCTGTCAAAATAGGTCCTTGTAAATCTGGTGTTGTTAGGAAATGGAGGCGGAATCTTGATAAAAAATGGTTTGGGCGTATTACAGAATTTCTTTGAAGGACAGTCTGAAATAGTAGTTTTATTACATTTCAGAGGGGTTTCTGTTGATGGTGTGACTTCGTCTATAGGTGTTGTAGAATGGAACGTTGAGAAGGCTGCATCGGTATTCTCCCCTGTGAACCAAAAGGGCATAGAGCCAGTTACTAAGGCATGTGAAGCATAAATTTTCAATATTGTTTGCTTGCACAAGAAGCATGTCAAAAGGAATTAGCAAAAGGAAATGCATAAAGTTTATTCAATAAATAAAGGCATTCACAGGAAAAATAATATACTTTTACCTGCATATTTTGAAGTAAAAAGTTTCAGTAAAAACAGAACACTTGATATTTATTTAAAAGGAGCTAATGTCTTTTATCATTTAATAAAAAGGTCATCCTTAATAATTTTGCTGATAATTACACCGTGGTAGGTTCATTAATTAAAATAAAAAGCAAAAGAGAAAAATGTTTACTTGTTGACATGGATATGGAAGGTACCCGTCTGTTGTCCGGCATATGTGTTCTATGATTAGCCTGCGATTGGGGATAAGTACGAATTGTGGCGAATTCTTGTGATCCTCTTCTTGGAGGCCGGCTGTCTATAGGGCTTCCTTGTGATTCTAGGGGAGAATGATTATTTATTGGAATTTCCTGTGAGTCGCGGGAAGGATGATTGTCTGTCGGAATTGCAGCGGGTTGCCGTTGAATTTTATCACCAACCGTTTCGTTTTCCAACGCTCCAGGTGGACGCCCCTCTCGAGGAATAGCTAGACTTCCGTTCATAATGCCTCCAGGTGGACGCCCCTCTCGAGGAATAGCTAGACTTCCGTTCATAATGCCTCTCACCAAATTCTCCAGAACCTTCATATAATAGAAACAATGACAATTTAATGTGTTCGCTTCCATGGTTTAGGTTGACTAACCTAACATCATGCTAAAAGCAAATAATATGTAAGGACGTGCCAGACTAAGATGGTTGGAGAAAAGCCGGAGTACCCGGAGAAAATCACTAACAGGATACCAACATCGCTATCGTGGTCGTAAAAATTGATCGTCAAAATGATTTTGATTATTTCATTACGGCTAAAATTTAGACAACTGAAAAATGATTTTTTCGTTTTAACATAAAATAGCGAAGTTCTCGACCCGCGTAAACAACCGGTTATACGGTATTTATACTCGACATCATCCGCATGCATATGAAACGCAATTATTACCTTTACTCTTGTGGCAAGGTCACTGCAGTTGCATTCTCCTGAAAGAGACAAAAATCCTCAATAAGTTACATCCATCAGCCTACTTAGAAAAAACACATATTTTGCAGATAATTTGAAGTTTGATACGTTGATCTTTGCGACCTTTTTGTATAACATTATACATGTAGGAAAATTGATATGATTTTGCGTTTCGTACTTAACAAGTTTTATCAGAGTTTACGTACTTAGATGAGATTCAAATTAAGGGCATATACATATTCTATCTGGAAAAAAATCGCTATTTTGTTACTTTATGATTTACAAAACAAAGAAAAGCAGTCTTAAGTCATTACCAGTGTTAATGGTGCCATTCGTTCCTGGTAGGCCGGGCAGCCCTGGTGGGCCTGTTGGTCCTGCATCTCCTTTGTGTCCTCGCCGTCCAGCTTTACCATTTTGTCCCTGCTTTCCTTGTTCTCCTTTCACAGATATTCCTGAAATTCATAATATAATTGTTGATATTGCTTTAATGTTGGAATATATCGAATATGTGGACTTGTTTAACTGAAATATACATTTATTTTGCATATTCTGTCAAAATAAACAAACAACACCACGATCCAATCTACGAGTCAACAGTAATGTAATACCTAAGGTTCAGACTGCGGCTTAAACACTTTTTATCAACACAGTTATACTTAAGTTAAGAATGATGATTATTGTTTATGAAACAATAAACTGTTTATTAAACACTAAACTAGTTTCGTACGTTCATAATACGATA